>NC_091023.1:14961949-15276554 GCF_041296385.1 Aphelocoma coerulescens | reverse complement strand
GCAGTCTATTATAGTCTCATTTCCTGTAACTCACAGAATGCCCCTTATTACGGCAACACAATGGCCTGAGGCTGCAGCAAGCCAGTCCCCACTTTGCCTTGGGCTGGGAATTATAAAAGCACTCAACACAACCATACTCACAGAAGTCACCTTAATCTGAATTCTCCAACTCAATGGCACAGAACTCGGAGGAGCCACTTTTCAATGAACTCTTAAAAAAGATGAAGGGCTTAGTGACCTTTGAGGGATTTGAGCCACTGGCTCCAAGGATTCTTGCAATGCACAGCAATGCTCTTAGTTGGCAGGCAAGCCTCTACTTGAGGCTACTGGTGCAGAACTGCTTCTAAATCTAATCCAGAAGTTACTGTGCTGGGTGTCAGTGGTACTCGGTGTGGGTTATGGCATAAACTCTGAAGCTCTTGGGGTTACGACTCTCTGCACAATGAGCTGTCAAATAACAGAGGACTCTGCAAGCTCAGATGGGAAGCAGCCATTTTCTATCCAGCAACCTGCAATAAGGTACAAGGAAGGTACCTACTGCAGAATTTCCACAGGTGACTTGCCCATTTGTTTGCTCTCTTTCACTGCAGCTCAGTGCCTCTGTCTGGTCTTAGCATAGCAAGGCTGTCAGATGCCAGCAGCAGGCTCCCACAACACTCCCTCTGGCACCTCCTAAGGACATTAGTCTGGTGAGGGAGAAAGCACCTCCAGCTCTCATCTGAACCACCTTGGCGTGCTGCTGACTCCCTTCTGTGCCTGTGCAACAGTTTTGCTGAGGATGTGACTGCAAACACAGGAACTGTAATACATCTCAGGAGCATATTTCACCTAAATGTTCTTCAAACATTTGTTTATTGCAATTAAACATTTTAGCCTGGAATTTACACATTCCATTATTCTTATTTTCCCCTATTCAGGCTGCAGCTGTCATAATGGGAGGTTGATTTATGACTCACCTAACCAGCACTCAAATCCTTAGCACACCAAACCCAGCATGCAAGTCAGAGCATAAACTGCTCCTAATTTACTTAGATTAACTCTGCATTTTAAGTGCCACTGCAGAAACCGCAGTTCCCCTCCCCTAGAAAGGATGGCTTCCAGAATACTCGATAAGCCAGATTTTGCAAACACAAATTTTGTAGACAGAGAAGGGCACCGAAATCCCTCCTTCAGAAGTACAGTATTAATGAAGGCTTGTAATAAATCAGCACAAAAATCAGCAAGCTCCATGCAGATTACTATGGTGACAGGCATCAGCACAGAACTCAGGGATGAAAAGCTGAGGGAGATAAATGTTGGGGTTATTTTCCCAGCCAGGAGCTGCCAAGTTCTCCAGGGTGTTTGGAGTTAAGATGAAGTAATTTGGCTGTCTCAAATTAAATGCATCACTGTCGACATTAAGTTTAATAGCTCAACTCCCAACAATGATTCACTGTATCCACCCAAACTGGGAAGCTCAGGAATAACACCACTTGCAGCTGTGACAGGAGCTGCTGCCCTTGAAGACCCAGAGTGTGTTTCCTCTGGCCAAACACCCCGACCCACTCTGCCATGTAGTGACCACGGCTCTAAGTCTTCAGCAGACGTTGCACATGGCTGGCTGTGGCTGTACCTGCAGTGAGTCACGCACAGAGCAGGTCAAAGCATCGTGAGCCATGCACGGGGATCCTGGAGGACATTCCAACTGTGTCATGCAGGTGCGGAGGTGGGAAATCCTGTTGCAAAGCGCTGAGCGTTTTCAGCTCCCACAGGAGTCACTCAGTGCACAGAAGTGCACAGGCAGGCAAGACAGTTATTTCCCAGCCTCACAGTGTTTTCCAGTTTCTGTTGCTAAACTCAGCAAAATTGTTTGGAGCTGAAAGACAAGTATTCCTTAAGGAAGCCTACAAGCAGGTAGCCAGGACAGCCTGGGCAATGCTGTCTGTAGCATCCTGAGTACCAGGCAGGGAGAGAGCCAAAGAATTGCAGAGCCTAGGGAGGTAAGTGACACGGGAGCATTTGTGTTTATTTGGATGTCTCCTCAGGCTGCCTGCACAGCCAGCCAGTCATGGTAGGTAACAACAGCTGCCCAAGCATTAGGGGGTTCTGTAGCAAAGCAAGCATCCAACCCCACCTTGCAAAGCCACCACAAACCCCTTTAGCTTAGATACAGCCCTTTGGCTTAACACACTGGCACGTCACCCAGCCTATGAGTAGGATGGAAAGGTGTAAACAGACTTACTGACAGGATTTGCTCACGAGGTCCGTGGTTTTGGTGGCACCGAACAGTCCATCCCAGCTCCTTTCCCAATGATGCAGAATGAAGGCTGTACCCAGCTTCAGTTTAACATGATTACAGGGATAGTGTCACCCTCCAATTACAAAGCATTCATTTGGAGAAGAAAATGGCTCTGGGACAACAGGGCTGCATGGCACACTCACGTATTTACTCATCTCAAGTGCGAATCTCCACCCAGGGCTAATAACTACAGAGAAACAAGTGGTGTTTCCAGGATGCATTACATGAAATAACAGGCTGTGCTGGCAGGGCTGGCCTCTCTGTTTGAAGGATGTGCTTCCAAAAATGACACTTCCCTAACTCAGAGGGATGATGGGCTCAAGCCGTTGACAGCACCCATCAAAGCAATCGCCTCCTGTCACCGTCAGTGAGTCACTAGAGCAGAATGGCACCTTGTAGGCAAAAGGAGCATCCAGAGAAGCGATTTCCTTTCCTGTGCTGGCGCCTGCCAGGAGGAATAGTAATTAGCTCTCCAGCATGGAGCACAGCTGCCTGCCTGCACCCCTCCATGATGCCTGTTTTGCTCTTACAAACATGAGTCCCTCCAGGGAAGTCTTATTTCTCACTTGCAGAGTAGGTGGAAATGATATGACTGCATCTCTGTGGCATTTTATGCAGGCCCTCCTATATCCAGGGAATCAGCTTTACAGGGATGTTAGTACAAGTCTGAGGTAAGGGGCAGAGAAATTAGTCATATAAAACATTGAAAATTGGGGGTGCCACATGGAATCACAGCTCCATGTCTGTGGATGGTCTTAGCACAGCCTGTGGATGTCAGAAGGTAGAGAAGTCACCCTGCAGCTCACCCACTCTCCCAGATCTGGATCCCATGTGACAGCCACCTAAGGTCAATGACTCAAGGATACTGAGCTACAAAGTTGTGGGTGAGTTTTCCTAGAAGGCAAACACCAAACTAATGTACATGACATGAGCTACCCACTCTGCACAAACACCAAGGACAAAACAGCCATCACAGCACTGCAGGGCCAAAAAAGAACCCAAACACCAGTGCAGGTAAAACAGTAGGACAGAAAAGTGGATGAGAAGTGACGGCCCAGCTGTCATCAGGTATTCTGGCACAGAATTGCTGACTACCTCTGGGTAAAACTGTCTAGCTGACTATTTTGCTGAAAAGTTTAGAGTACGAGTAGATAAAGCTATACACAAACTCCATCTCACTAGCAGAAAAAAAGAGAGAGATCTGAAAACAGTGCATGTTTTCATTTTTTCTTTTGACACAACTTTTACCTTGGAAATTTAATGAAAAAATATTTAAAGAGCCAGAGATTAAATCCAAAGTTTCATTTTAAGTACAATGAAATACTGCATTAAGTCTGAATCCTCTTCTCCCCAGAAACTTCTTTTATTTGACCAGAGAACTAAAAAAATCAATTCTTCATACAGTTCACTCCCAGGTTTGTCTCTGCCTCCCCCAGGATGTGGTTTATGTTGCTTTGTTGATCCAGTGTGTTTTAGCAGCAGACAAAATTTCAAAACATTTCCCTTTCAAGAGAGCAATTTTCTACACCTGTATTGACTTGAGCTCTGATGATAAAACCAAAGCCAGCCAGGAAGAAAAGGCATACAGGAGATGTACGGCTGTTCCAGAATTTATGCAGGATGAGCTTTTTCAGGTAAAGGAATTAAAAAAATGAGAAATTTAATGCAAAAGAAGTTGTAGCTACAGCTCCAAAGCTGTCATTTTCCAGCACAGTCAATGCCTTGGCTACTGAAGGTTAAAGCTTGCTCATAAGTATGGATAGCAGAGCATACAAGATATATTATTTATTTTGAGGAACACCCTGCAATTATTCCTGACATATTGTGTAATTAGCCAAAATTACAGCATATTCACCGAGAGTGAAACAGAGGATAGCATAAATATTATGTATGAGCCCACAGTCAGTGAGCACATTTCATCTGGCTGCAGATGTGTCTCATGAACCAACCAAGCGTGGTTCCTCCTGGCCCCCTGGGCTGTGCCAGCTCCTGAGCCGACACCCACAAAGGGGAAGAAACACGGGGAGTAAAATCCTGACTTTCCCCGTGCCAGCAATCAGAGCTCAAGAGCTGCAGGAGGATTTAACAAATGGGAACAGCCACACTGCAGAGCTTTCAGGATGACTGAACCCAAAGCTCATACCAGAGAAGAAGGGATATATTCCCATATACATTATCCCAAGAGAGGTGGAAAGGTGGGCTTGGAGGATGTCTGGAGAAGCTACTTGCTGGGCTTTGCTGCCTGGAGCTGACAAAAGGGGAAACTGAAAAGCAGCTCTGACCTCTTGCCATACTTGCAGCACCTCTTGGCCTGCAGTTTCCCAGGGAGAGGGTTTCCTACAGACCTACATGTCAGACCCATCCTAACAACTTGTCTGATGGCTCAGAAATCCTGGGGAATGTTGTGGGAGTGCTCTGCTGTGTGTACATTTAGAAAGACTTTGTTTTGTTCTCTTAACTCCAACATACAACATAAAACTTCTTGCCTGTTGATCACATTTCTTCCTGGTTTCCTACAAAGATGTGGTTTGGATATTTGTACATTCTACCCAGAATTTGGTCCGTGGGAGGATGTACAAAACAAGTTTAAGAACATCCTACTAAGGAATGCATATCTGGACTCAGCATAGGACTGAGGCTGGACTAATCAATAGTGGGGGTCCCTTTCGGCCCTGCTGCTGGATGACCATGACTTGGTGGCATTTATCACATTCTGTATTCCGAGTTTTTGAAGGGCTCCACAATAGAGTTCCCATCTCGCCTCACCTTGAAGTGCCCCATGCAAGGCACCCCATCACTAACAGTGCTCACATGAGCAAAGCAGACACCATCCCTGCTATTCAGGCCTGCCACAGTGCTGGGATTTATGCTATTTTCAGATGCTAAATCTCTTCACTTCCCCTATCAATCCAGCAGGCCTGAAATACTGCAGAAACACCAACAAGTCCCTCACACAAACAAAACATACTATGGAAACAGCCACATCAATCTACCACCCTACTCTGAACGCCTAGAAAAGTAAATTCATTAAAATGGAAAATGGACAGAACATGCTACCAAAAAGCACTGAGCAGAAATTAATCTCTTCAGATGCTATTGGTCTCAGGGGAGGGCACCTGGTCCTACCAACACGGGCTCACAGAAGTGCCCTGAATAATCACTGGATGTCAACTCAGGGAAAAATTTGGGTCCCAGTGACATTCTGCAAGCTTTAAATAGGCCTAAGTGATAACATCCTATTTTGCTACAGTACTCCTCCTGCAATCTCGCAGCATTTTCCAATAGATGAGCATGTGAAACTCCTTTATTTAACAGGTAATGAGCCTGTGATGTGGAAAAATTAAAGCTTGAATCAGTCGCGTTCTATTACAAGAATTTTTTTTGCTCACTGCACTAATGCAGCTTAAGCATTCCTGTAGCAGTTTGGAAGCATTTTTGACTCAAAATTATGATGTTACTAAATTTCAACAAATCTTACACAACACCCAAATGCATAATGAAAATGTGCTGCTTGTGCCATTCTGGTCTGAAACCTTATACTTCAAAGAGCAAGATCATGCTAAAAATGGCCAAAACTCTACCATGTCACTTGAAGTTCTTTTCTTTTACTTTGTGAAAATACACCTTTTTTAATCTGCATCATGATTTTAATTTTCCATTAAAGCCAAAGTTTCCTTCGAGCTAATGAAAACACTCCAGGTGTGAGAAAGCCGTCATCCACTTCGTTCCATCTAAAGCTCTGTTTTAAATAATGATGATGTTTTATTGCTCATCTCTCAGCACAAACACCTCATTTCTGGTATCAGGCAGCCCTCAGGACTCCAGTGAAACAGGCAGGTTCACCTGCCACCCAAATGCTGTCTTGGAAGAGAGCTGAAATCAGTGAGCTCCCTCTCCAGGGATGAGCGTGCTGAGGATGACACAGTGCAGATGGAGTGAAAACAGAAAATGTGCCTTTCCAACAAGTTTCTGAACAGAGCTCCTGCTCCTCCAGCTCCCCAGGAGGGCTCAGAGAGGAGCTCTCAAACTTCACCTGGTGCTTGCTAATCATTCAAGAGCTGCTACTGGGCTGTAGCTCTAAAATATTAAAAATTATTTAATGGAAAGTAGAGCTGCGTTATTAAAGAAACAGGAAAAAAAAACAGAAGAAGAGATGTTTATGGACGCAATGATAGGAGTGGCACAGAATGAAATTAAAAGAAAGCCAAAAGAAATATTCAGAAATGTTTCATTACTGATGCTGTGTGCCTGCCAGCAGGCAGAGCCCGTACTGACGAGCACAACACCACACTCTAAGAGCCAGCAGAGAACTACTGGTTACACCACACATTCTGCCAGCCTTTTTAGCCACCATCACAGACAATCCCCACGAGAGTGTGATGCTGATCACCAGAGAATGACCGCAGGGACAGCTGCAGATCGATACCAGAGGCAGCCAGTGACTCACCCCGGCTCCGGTTTCAGGAGCTGGGCCAGGGAAAAGCACCAGCTCCAGAGTAGGTGGATCGTCCAAGCCCCTCACCTGCCAGTACCTGATCCCTGCATCTCCTGCAGCCCAGTGGCTCCCATCCGCAGGGAACCCTTCAGCAACCCGACCCTAAGCTGGGCACTGAAAGCCAAAACCAGCTGTCTTTTTGCTAATTTCTGCTGCTTCTCAATGTTCTGGAAAATGTGGACTGGCTTTTTGCAGCCTGGCTTCATTTGCAGCAGACCCAATCACTTGACCTTTTGCAAACAGTTTTGCTTTGGGGGATGAATGAAATGTATTTATTTGGCAGCTCAGGCAACATGGGTGGCAACTATTAAGCAAAGAAACTATCTATGCAGCCAGCAAGGGGAGGGGACAGCCAACTATGCTATTCTAGATAAATATCAATTAAGTGAGCATGTTCTATTAACCTCAAGACCTGCCTCTTTTCTTCCTTCATTTCAATCAAAAATGCTTAAGTATCTCAAGAAAGGAACATTTCAGGGGGATTTTACCTTTATCATAACTGCAATCAGGTTTCAGCTGGAAAATAGGCAGTAGTAACAGAATTACATTGCCTCTCTGTGGTTATTTTGCCAGTTCACAGCATGTAGCTGTCCACTGGATGTTAACACATGCCCTTAACAGAGCAGGCTCTGTTAAGGAAGGAGTGCACACAGCAGCCCATGGATGCTGCTGTGGGATGTGGGAGAAGCTCTGTGCCCTCCATCACTGTAGTGCCTGTGTCTAGCCCTGGGTCTTCATCCTGACATACAGCCCCCACCATGAGAGGCAACCAGCCATTTTCTGACATTTAAAGATGAAGTCACATACTCCAAGGAAGAACTATTATGGTGAAAAGGTCCCAGGAAGAAAGACAGGGATCACAAGCAGGTGACAGCATAACTGCTCCTCTCCTTTCACCACAGCTGCCCACCTTCTGGCCAGTGAAGTGCCACAGGTCCACAGCCGAGAGTTTCTCTTCAGAAACACAGCAGTGCCAGCCAAGCACCATCAGAAATCGAGTTTGTTTTTGTGCTCAGTAACACTGAAAGACGAGAGGGCACTGATGCAAATCAGACTGAATTGGACAAAATTTCACCTCCCACACAAAACTTCAGGTACAACAGGTGCACGTACTGCCAAGAAAACAGAAGAGCTGCTACTGCTACCTTGCTATTGAGACAAGAGCTCAACAGTCTCCCAAATATAGAGCTCTGCCTAGAGCAGCAGAACCCCAAGCAGCATCTCCTCAGTGGGTACCCCAGCACAGCAGAACAGTCACCTCCTTATGACAAACCCAAAGCCACAGAGCAGATGCAGGAGCAGAGCTGCACAGACCATGATGCTGCTGCTTCTAGCACTAACCTTCATCTCCCACTACAGCCCACTCCACGGGGAAAGAGCAGAGAGCAGAAATGCCCTGAGGTGCTGCATGGAGTCCCATTACACCAGCAACCAGCCAGCAGCTCCTCCCAGAAGACAAGGGCTCAGGACTCAGGCCACCACCCTGCCTCCAGGTTCATGGCTTTGTTCCTCTGTCACCTTTAGCCAGGGCATTCTGGAATGAACACAGGACAGCAGAGGTGTTTGACAGGAGCCAGCTTGCACCCAGGTAAATTTTCTCAGCAGCCACATAAGCTCCATCAGGGTGCCAGAAAGTCTCATTTCAGTGCTCAGAACAAGCACAGTTATTTGTCTAAGCTGCAGCGTGGGGGCTGGAAAAGCCAAAGTGAGTGGTCTGCCTGAACAGTGAATCCCACAGTCGTGTTCCACAGCTCTCAAGAAAGATGCCTTCTGCCTTACCATTTCAGAAATGTGTTATAGCTGCTATTTTCAGAGGTACTGTTAAGAAGCTGTAGCCCTACAGCCCTGTGACCGTGCTGCACAAACTCAGTCTCCGCATTGACTCCCTCAAAGCACAAACCCCTCCGTTCCTGCAAGCTGGATGAGAGGCACCCATGAGTGTGTCTGTGGTTCTCCTACAGGTTTTAATGGAGATGCAAAGTAAAACCAGCCTCTGGAAAGGCTGTTATTTCAGGATTCTGACACATGTCAGAACAGGGTGAAGATAAAACAATAGATGTAGTAGCTTACTCCATGCTCAGAAAGGATAATGCATTAACATGAAGAATCTTGTGTTAGCTGGGGAATAGAGATGAACCACACACTGAACAGGAGAACAGAGTACAAAGGCACTGCTTCCTGGTAGACTACAGCCTGTACAGCCCAGGCACAGAGTAGATGACTTCAGTACAGGTCACGTCTCAAGACATTTCCAAGATTAAGACACAACAATAATGCAGTCATGGCAATGACACTATGACAGCATATGGAAACATATCTGTACTCAATGGTTAGCTCTTTATTTAAAAGTTAGTTCTTTGGAGCTGCTTTCTCTGACCTGTTCTTGTCTGGGCTCTTGGTCACCTTCTCCCAAGCCATGGAGTTTACAAATACGAAAGGGATGTCAATCTCTTACGTGTTTTGCTTGATAAAATTCTTCCTTTGGTTTTAGTAATAACAAATCACAGCTTGGTTTCAACTGTGCAGAAGTAGAAAATCCCAGAAATAATGTGAACATAACTGTTCAGAAGGATAGATCAAATGAAACAAATGTCAGAGGGATGAAACAAATGCCTACCTGGCCACTGTGGTTCAGGGTATTCCTGTTTGTGGAGGGGAAGGAAAGAAAGCAGATAAGCTCAAGTATGTTTGCACTTGCTACCTACCACAGAGAGACTCATGATTATGTTTGTCTCTTAAACAGCCTCGTCAGCTCCCATGGCAGCTCTGCTCTCCTCACTGCCCAAGTGAAGATGATGATTGTTTTGGTTAATAGATAACTTCTCTGTTAAAATATGTAGTATCTGGTCTACTGGAATTCTAAATTTGTGTTGAATTCAGCAAAGCAAGGAAGGAAGAAAAACTTGTCTCCATTTTGGTATTCTTTTGGAACTCAAGCTTTTGGGTTTATATTTCAAAGGAACATTTCATTTAGAAGAAAACATTTAGAAGAAAGTTAAAGAAAAATACACATATAAAAATCTTCCAAATGAAATTGCACCCTCCCCACCCCCCCCTTCCCCCCAAAAAAAAGACCCAACAGCTGTATCAGTCAATGGTAAACTGATTTATATGGATCTTTTTATGGGGAAGGAAAATAATCACTCATCAAACACTTTTTGCCCTGACTCTTCCATTTGGCTGGTGACGGAGGAATCAATCATTTCTATTGCTCTAATGGTGAGCCTCTGCTGGCTAACGATTTCCACTGCTCTCACAAGCACAGCTACCCCTGAGGCCATGGGGACAGAAGATATCCATCCCTCTCAGAGCTTGGATGACTTCCATGGATTTTCTTGGCATCAGCCACACTCAGTCCAGAACTAGTACGAAGTGGCTTACTGACGGACATGCTCGCCCATAAGCTGTGTTGGGAAGCAGGCTGGCAGCTGAGTTTTCCATGCTCTGGAGAAAACCAGGAACCTGCAGCTCTCCCCCAGATTTTAGAGACCGAGAGCTCAGGGCTGCTATGTGGCCTCCCAGTAACCGAGCGCAGCCACGCACCATGACAGCCACCACATCTGCAAGTCACAAATGTGTGCGATACCACCCCCAGGGATCAACTGGATAAAATGAAACCTATCTGCCGAGCTGTCATGAGCTGGAGGGAGCCTCTTCCTCCCTCCTGATTATTTTGGCATTCATTAGCCCGAGTAGCACAGAAGGAGCTTACAGCACCGCCAGCAGACCTGCGACAGACTGCTCCAGCCAAGGAGGATGGATGCCTTCGAGGCTGTGCCCTTCCCCTTGGTGTTATCCAGGCTCATGTCTGGCTGGAGACTTGGCACCCATGCCCTTATCTCAGCTAGCACTTCTACAAGCTCTTGCTGTCTAGGTGATGCCACATTTCCAGCCATTTCCATTCCTGTCAGCCACTTCTTAGACACAGGACACAGCACCAAATTCTGCGGAGGAGCAGGCAGAAGAATGTGATGGACCCCCCTTGGCTGGGCACACACCCAGACACGCATGGACACACTTACAGAGAAGAGCTGGGATCCAGACGCAATCATCCTGCAGGGAGCAGCTATGCCCTGGGTAATGCAGCTGGCATTTGGACAGTAGCAACAGAGGGGACAAATTCTACAGGTTGGGCAGATATTACCGCTGTTCTGAGATGTACCACTCCATAAAAGGAGGCAAGGACTATGAGCTAAAAAGGTGGTTTTTACCCTGAGCTTCAATTATCATTTTCACCCTGCATGAAATCAGAAAGGACTTCAGGATTTAAGTCCGGGAATTTAACAGCTTGCAGATGACAGACTTCTCAAATGTTTTAAATAAATCTCTGAATGAACAAAGTCTTTCTGTGTCCTTCAACTAAAGTTGCTCTTATATTTTACTTATACTGCTGCAAAAATATCTACATCTGTATATTTCTATACATCCGCATATTTTCTATAGTTCCAAATCTCTATTTATTATTCAAAATTAGAAATACTGCAAAGGGAAAACATGGTTTAAGTTACTGCTTTTTTCCTACGTGCAAGCCATTTCCTTCACTTTGGAAGAAGCCTTTATATATCCTTAAGGAAAAACATCCTTTCCCTGGAAGAGCACAAAATATGTATCAGGCAGGGGGAAAAAAAAGGAATTAAAAAAACGCTTTCTTTTTTCCTGGGGTGAAAAACCTGTTTGAGAATGAGCTCTGCATTCTAAACTGGAAACTCATCTACAGAAGCAACATATGAGGGGACGGAGACAATGCTATACAGTGCCTGGCATGACCTGACCCAAAGCTGCCTCAATTCAAACATGATTTCCCCAAGTAATAACACCCTTTCAGTGGACTTCACTTGCATAAAATTTCTAGCAATCCCCAGAGATATTGTGCCTGATGTTCCAGCCCGTTTCCCTTTGTGCAAGGCTGCTAAACTGCTCAGCTTTGCTGTTCAGTGGCCATGGCATGATGGAAGGCCACCTCTACCCCAGCTCTCTGGGGTGCGCTCTGCCTGAGAAGATGGTTGGTGAAGCAACAGCGACAGCTTTCACAAACAAGCTGGACCCACCAGCCCAGGCTTTCCAGACTGCTATAAAACAGCTGAAGAAGGGACGTGCTTGGATGCTTTAATTCAGACACAAATGGGATGAAAGTACTTTGTTCAACTATTTGTTGGCAGGGAAGCCACGTGGAGAGAGCTGCTTGTCTAGTCTTCTGCATTTAATTCTTGGATCCATCAGTCCCTGAGGAAGAATCCACCTCTTGAAGCTGCACCAACAAGCCATGCCACAGAGTAATTTCTTTTAAATCCTCTATCGAGTCACTATGGTTTAGAGCAAAATATATAACTTATAGATGCACAATTGTAGCAAATGACCTGTATTAACTCACAATAATGGGATTAAGCCCACGTGTCCAAATGTTCAGTTTAGTCCACAGCACTCAGTGTCCTTATTTGGCCTATTGTAAACTAGTAAGTCATGGAGCAAAACACATGCAAGAGCTCTAAAAGAACACGGTGTGCATGTAACACAGCTGCCTTTACCTACTAAAAAGACAGACAAAACTAGTTCTCATTTTACAACAGCATTTATCGCAACCAACAAACGAGATGTTTCCGCAGTCTGTTTTCCCCAGAAGCTGATAGCTTTGATTATACAAGATATCCCTGCATGGATCTGGTTCCCCATAGCTTGCCAAAATCTGTGACTACTCATACCCAGTATGCGAGACTCAACTGCTCCGGGGTGCAAATTCTCCCTTCCCATACGAGAGCAGGAGTTTGTCACCCTCACTTCACACAGGCTGCAAAGTGGAGCACAAGGTGCCAACCAGTGCCAAGTACCTCTGCTCACCCACGTCTTTATGGAATATTTACAGTACTGTTTAAATCACATATTAAAACATGTATTAAGCAGCTTACTTAATTGATGTAAGCTCACACAGCTACTTTACAGAAGCAAAGAGCAAAGGGAACATGAACCTCCATCAGAGCGGTATTTGTGTAATGTGCAAGCTACAGCTCCACCACTGCTGCATCCTGAGCTCAGTGGCAGCAGGGCCCAAAGCGTGGCATGCTGGTACCAGCACTAGGAATTAGGTCTCTGTGTCAGGTAACTGCTCCATAGCTGGAGTTAGTCTCACCTTCTGTAAAATGGGAAGAATCCTCTCCATTTGGTAGAGCTTGTTGAGTACTATAGATGAGAACCACTCTGTAAATTTGAAGTATTTTGACAGTTACTTCCCATAGTTGTAAGACAACGTCATGTTTAAAAAGGCAAGGAGAGATCCCCTAGCACTGTATAATCTCCAAATACCACTGTACCTCTTTTGAACATTGGTGTTTCTCTCATTCCCTTCAATGACTTGCAAACTACTGAACCAGCATATCATTAAGTACACATAATCACTGGGGTTGTGGGTCCCTGCACAATGTATGCACATTTCTTTAAACCACTTTCAATTCATTTGCATGTCATTTTCTGTGCAGAAACTGAATTCTGAAATGAGCAGGTTATCTGGGCATAAAACACTCCCTTGAATAAACAATCTGAGCAGCAGAATGCCTGTGGCCTCTGCCTCCTGAGCAGCACACCCAAGACCAGGAATACAATGTATCAGCAAAATAAATCCCTATTTAAAAGATGGAGGTAGGGAACTAAATGCAGACACAGTCCACAGCCTAGGAAAGGACATTAGGATATTTTTCATAGCAACTTAATTCCTCTACTTCTTTGATTTTATAAAATGAATACAGTACTGGTTACAAGGGACTGACTGACAACTCTAAAGATTGAGCAGTTCTATTTTTACAACACTGAGTAGTACTGATCCTCCTTCTAAGTCAATAAAAAGATTCCCTTAAATCATTCTGGACTGTAAGTTATCAAAAACATTCCTCAGCATGAAAGTCCATGTAAGCGTAGGGAATTCTTAAAATTCATCAATTCTTCACAGGCATTTACTGAGTCTAAGGAAGCAGAATTAGACCTGTGCAGCTAGGAGCACTGGGGTAGGACCAACAGAAAGCCTTCCCAACCACATCCTGGTGGAAGCCACTCAAACTTTAATGAGACAAAGCATCTTGAAATCTAGGTAACAATCTACACTTCCCAGCCCTATTAGTCCTTAGGAGACCACACTTAATAGCAGATTAAAATAGAGAGAAAAGAGGAATAGGAAAAGATTACATCAGTGAAACTCCCAGCTCATATTCTTGATCCTGCAAAGAGTGATTCCCAAGACAAAATGCCAACATTTTCTGGGCAAGAGCCGTGTTCTGGTCTTGGCTCACAGATTAGCTAATATATAGGATAGTCCAGCAAGCCACCACTCATCACAAGCTGAGTAGGAAAAAGAAGGTGGGCAATTTTTTTCCCTTTGAATACTTCAAGTCATGCTGTATTTTACGGATTTTACAGTCTCTCGTGTATACCTGCTTTAAAGCAGACCATTAAAGAGAGCAGTTTGCACAGCCTTGCCCATACATTGAGTCTTCAAACATTCTCTTAACTAAATATGGTCCCTGCCCCACAGCCTGTGAATCTGGAGTGCTGACAGCAAACCACAGTAATTATTCTTTCCCCTTTGTTGACAGTGTTGACAGAAGTGACCTTCTATGGTCAGGTCACTTCTTCGCCCTATTTCATTCCCTTGTTCAGATGAGTACAGGTCATGTGCCTCAGTCTACAGATCAGAAGAGCAGCCTTAGCTACCTCTGACACCTCGGTGGAGAGTCATTACCAAGAGAGCCCATCTTTGGAGAAGGGGCTTCATGACGAGACTGATCAACAAACACAAAACCAATGTACATAGAAAACACGGGAGGGTTACACAGGTTGATAGTACATCCTGAATGGCTAAGTGAATGAGTATCCCTCTTTTTTAACCATTATACTGAAGAACACCTGAGAAAACTACATCTTCACAGCAGCTTCTCAAACTAATCTCTGTTTTCTTACCTTTATGGTGATTTATAGCAGTGAAAAAAATAAAGCAAGACATAAATCATAATTCCACTCAGAAATCATGGAGGGCCTATTCTTGCCAGGTGCTGAGTTCTCACGCCTACGAAGGACAGCTGAGAGCACAAAGCAATGCTCAGAACTGAAACTGTGGGTGGTGGGACTTCATCGTGGGAATGTGAGCAATGTGTATACTAGGGCAAAGTTCTTCACAAGGAACCAAGACTGAGCACACACAAGCACAAAAGAATAAAGGAAAGAGAGAAGACAAAAAAGGACCACCCTAAAGAGCATTTCTAGGTCCTTGCAAGCTCAGGATTAGGTGCAACCATCGTGCAGCTGCCATTGAGAAAGCTTTCTAAGCTAATGAAATTCCCTATGCAACTCTGCTTGTGAAGTAGCACTTGATGGATTTAGTTATCAAATGGCCACAATTTTAACTGATCCTCAGCATATCGATTTCCTTGTCTCCATGCAGAAAATAAGAGAACATTTAAAAACTTATCTACAAGGAAATAGAAAAATACAATTCTGGGTGAAGCTCACATAGATGAAGCCGCTGGGCCACTCCCGCCGGAGGACCCGCTGTGCTCACGCTTCGGACAGTGGTGGAGGGATGCTGGCAGCAGGTCACTGCCCACCCATCCCATCAGACCAGGGGAGGAGATCCGCCAGGACCCAAGCCAAAGTTGAGCGCGGAGCAAGCCTCGTCCCCAGCCGGTACCCGGCGGTGCCGGGAGCGCCCCGGGGCAGCCATCCCGGCGGGTCCGGGGCTGCCCCCCTCCGTAGAGTGGGTTCCCACAGCCCCGGCCCGCCGTACTCACCCGGTCTCCTCCTCACCGGCCTTTTCCTGCCGCTGCAGAAGCGCACTTTGCTGAAGACCCCCAGGACATGCCTCTCGCATAGGGAGCGCCCGTCCTTGCTGGGGCTGGAGCGGCGCTTGGAGGCGGACACCCGGTCGCTGTTGGACTCCCTCGCTTGCCGCTTCTGCCGGATCAGCGAGCTGGCGATAGCCGCTGCCATCGCCGCTCATGGGCCCCCCGCGCCGCTCCGCTCCGGGGTGCGCCGCCCGGGCGCGCTGGGGCCGAGCCGCCGCCGCGCCCCGCGGGGACCGGGACAACCCGCTTAAGGCGCTGCAGCCCCGAGTCCCGGCGCCGGGGAGGGCTCAGCCGGCCAGGCGGAGCAGGGCGCCCAGGCTAACAACCATGGCTGGACACCGGACTCCGCCGCCCATGGGTCTGTCCCCAGGGAGCGCAAATCCCGGCGCGGGCGGCCGTCGGCGAGACCCCCGGCCGGGCTGGCAGCGCCGTGTAGATCCGGGAGTGGCCGCCCCGCTGGCGAAGGTCCGCTGTGTCCAAAGGATAGGGGGACGCGGAGGATCCGCGGGTCCCTGCGGCGCGGTGCCGCTCTGCTCCGCCCGGGCGCAGGCGGCGGCGCTTCCTCCCTCCGGCCGCCCTCCGGCGAGGGGCTGTGGGATGAGTCAGAGACCCCTCGGCCCGCGGGCAGCCCCGGCCCCAGCGCGGTGGCTCCGAGGCGCTGCGCGGCAGGGCGCGCACATGGACGCGGCTCCGCGGCCGGGCTCAGGGAGAGCCGCGCTGCATTTCTGTTCGCACTCCTCCTCTTTCTCCTCTCCCCCCCTACCCACTCTGCTCTCAGAGAGGGCGGGAGGGGAAGGGAAAAGCAGCCACAGGAAAAAGCAGAAGGCCAGCAAACAAATTAAAAAGAAGGAAGAAAAAATTAAATTAAAAAAAAAAAAAAAAAAAAAAAAAAAAAAAAAAAAAAAAGAAGCCCCCGGCCGCGAGTGCGGGCTCACATCGCCGCAGCTCGGCGTCCCGGGCTCACAGCGCCATGGCTGGCGCAGCTTCTCCTGCCCTGCTCGCCGCCTCTGCCCCGGCACCGGCTCTCTCCGACGGCAACAACCCACATCGTCCGGCCGACCGGGCGGCCCCCGAGCGCTCGGCACCGGGGCGGCCCCGGGCCCGGCTGCCGCGGCGGGGACGGCGGCGGGAGGAGCGATGCAAGGCGGGGAGGAGGTGGAGGAGGAGAAGGGCGGGGGGGTGCGGCTGCCACTGCTGCTGCTGCTCCGTGCGGGGCTCAGGATGCTCCGCGGTGCCGCCCGACGGCGGCGGGGCGAGGAGGAGCCGAGCCGCACCCGCTTCCCGCCTGCATCCTCCTGCCCGACCCGGGAGGGGGGAGGCGAGGAGAGGTGGGGGAAGGAGAGGGGAAGGAGGGGCCGGGGAAGCCCCCCCCCGGACGCCCACGCTGCGCAGGGCTGCTGCCAAGGCGGCGGGGAGCCCCGCAGCCCCGCGGCAGCCGGGCAGGAGCCGGGCTTCGGGCTTGGGGAGAATTGCAGCTGCTCCCGCTCGCCCTCCTCTACGCAATCCTACGTGATCGAGGTTTGGATGAGAAATATCGCGCAGGCAAAGCGAGGCAATTGCAGCTCCGCGGTGGCTCTGCCCCTCCGCCCGGGCAGACCCGCCGCCCCCGCCGGCAGCCGGGCTTCCCCGGGACAGCAGCCCTCCCGGCGGAGCCGCCTGCCACTCGTGCAGCCACCCCGGCCGCCTCCCTGGCCACTGCTGTCGGAGCCCGAGCACTCAGCCGTGGCAGCCGAGCGTGTCCGTGGCTTTCCCTGCTTCTCCGTGGAAGCAGAGAGAAGGGACAACCCCGGCAGCCCGAGGGCTGCTCGGCCGGGGGCCGGTTCCTCAGCCGGGGAGCGTGCGGGCGGCTACAGCGGCGGTGGGCACTGCTGGGCTGCTCCTGGCCACAGCGGTCCCACGACACACCGCCATCAGCAGGGGCCGGGCCGGCTCCCGCCTATCTCCAGCCATAAAACTGCACCGAACAAAACTGAAGGTGCAGATACATGCAATGTAGCAATAGCAGGACATAACTAATCCAGTCCTAAAGGTGTAGGTGTGATGCATGTCCCCAGTTGACAAGAGCATTTTAGACAAGTTGGTGACGCCTTAGGAATAACCAGCTTTAGCAAAATAATCTTTTTAACTACTTCGCCTCTAAATTCTAAAAATTTTCTCATTCTTCACCTCTAGATTTAAGCCCTAAACTATTTTAACTTATTGGGGGGAAAAGACAACTAAAACAATCACCCATTACGTCCATAAAGATCAAGTAAACTCTGAGATTACTTCCTGATTTTTACTGTTAGTCTCTATGCATACCAAAACAAGCTGGAATCAGATTCTCCAGGCTGTTGATCTCTTCTTAACTACTGCCAAGTTTTTTTGAGCAGGTTTGCCCATCCCAATCAAAAAGATTTTTCTTCCCTTTCCTGTAGCTAAAATGCTTCATATTTTAATTTTCTCTATCAGATTATTTCACTTGACATCAAAGAATTATTGCAGTACAAGGTACAGGCATGGCCTAAAGAAAGCTGTTTGCAATCAGAGAATCACTGTCTGAACTGCCAGTGAATTATCCAAAGTTTCATCTTCAAAGGATGTGAGGGTAATCTCCTATCTTTTCAAGAAACAGGTTTTCCATCTATATATAAAAGATACTTTTTTGCCTGTAGTCTTCAAATCTTGGGTGAAAAAATGCTTTATCCACCCCATATTAGATAAGTTCCAGTTATTTTGATGTGCAACTCATTTGTTTTGTTGTGTAGCTGTAAACTAGGAGCAGCAGCTCTGCACTTAAAAATGATCCTAATCGGTGATAAAGTCGGCCAAAGTATTTGTTTTCCTCATGATTTGTGGATCTGAAAAGAGAGTTGCTGCAACTCTTAAGAAGAAAGGCTTCTTCCCAGGTCTTTCCTGCTTCTGCAGTGACTGAATTAAATTAAGCCAGAGCTTGTGAAACTGCATGTAGTGTTGCATTTGCCAACATGCAGGTCCTGTCTTTATCTATAGATGGCCAAGGAGTCCACGGGGTTTGGTTCTGAACACGGGCACAGTGCCATGAGCTCCTGGTGACATTACTGACATGTGCATCTACCCCATGCAAGTCAGAGCATGCCCCAAACTTCACAAAACTTTCTGAAGAGCCCAAGCTTTTATAAACACCAAGCAAGCCCAGAGTGCTCTTGAGCTGGAGAATGGAAGGCCAACCTCATCATGCTCCTGCACTATCATTCTCACCAGTGAAACATTACCTTTGGTGGGCTGCTAAGTGAAACAGAAAAGCCTCCATGTGCTTTTATCTCTAACAGTGGAAGTTCTCTCCTTCAACTTCCATTTGGGTAAACAGGGCTCAAAACATCTCCCATTTTCACCTGTATCAGCTACACCTCTTCGATGGTTGTGCAGCCTACACTGTTCCAAGCCAACCAGCCCCTGTGAAATGCACAGGCTGCATTCCTCATTGCTACCAATGGAAGCTGAATTGTTTGAGCAAACTGGGCCAATATGGCATTTTTCCTTAAGGAACATAATTTTAAAACATATTTATATATAATATCTATATTATGTAGTTATTATGGCAGTTTTTCTCCCATGCCTCTTCTCCCCAAGCTTCCTCCTCACTTCAGCCCCAGTCTGCAAAGCTGCACAGTGGACCGTATGAAAAGGGAATGCAAGAGTAGCACCAATTCATAAAATGACCAAGACAGACTGTTTTGATGATGCTGGAGAGACATGCCAGTGCTCCTTCTGCAGTTTGTGGAGAAAGACCCCATCTGGCAGAGGTTCAGACTCGCTGTGCTCACTAAATATCCCCACCTCATCCCAAACAAGAGCTTCTCCATTAGGCACTCACTATGGAAAGTGACCAACATCAATATTTCAAGACACTGCCATTTCTGAAGTTTCATTCTCTTGATAAATAAACTCTTCTGTCCTTAGTGCTGAGGTTTAAAATGAAGGCCTGGCTGAATTTCAGGGCTTTGGTGTCTTGAGCAGAGAAGAGATCTAGAATTGCATTCCCTTACCTTCCTAAACAGAATGATCTATCTAGGTCAAAACTGAGGTTATTGGCATCTTTCCTTAGTGAAGTGCAATAATTCCCGCAGGGTTGCTAACAAAATATCCTGTTTATTTTTCATAGAGCCTTCAAAAGCCATGGGCTATGTTTTGTAGATTCAGTAATTAGGCATATCTCTGCTTTACTAGTTCTGTACACACAGAGCTAACTACAGCTACAAACATATGCAGGTTTTTTGCTGTTTTATCTGCAGAGCTTCTGAAAATGCATACATGAAAATTAAGGAAGAGATTTACATTTAATACCACTTTAAAATGTGTGTGCATGTTGCTGTAGTTGAATGGGAAAAAGAAAGACGCCCATCTCTGGCCAATAATTATGAATGGCCTAATTCACCATTTTACAGCAGCATAGCAACAAATCTCTTCCAATAGGAAGGCATTGTTGAGTTTGAAAGTCTGCATGCAGACACGTCTTAAGAATTGTACCAAATTTCCACACTGTGTAAATTACATCTAAAATGTGCATTGCCAGGGCTGCTTATTAAGCAGAATTAAACCCATATCCGTGTTTTATTAGTTTTATTCTTTACAAGGTAGCCCCTTGTTGCATGTCTAGCATAATTAAAATTCATGCTGCTTTGGCATTCTCCAGTCTCTCTGCGTGGGTGGACTTTTTGGAAAAAAAAAAAAACATGCCTGGGTAACCTGATAAAGAAAAGAAAATACCTTACTGTATTTTGCTCATTTTCTGTGCAGGGTAGTTCTGTTTACAATGCAAGAGTTTATATCTATGTTTGGATGCCTAATAAGAATTCACATTGCCACTTTAAAATGTGCTATTTGGGGAGAGAGATCTGGCCCTAAAACAGCAGCAGAGTACAAGAACTGGCCAGCTTTCTGGGCTGTTCTCGCACAGCTGAGCTTAGAGCTGACTTGGCCTTTTAATAAACACAGAAGAGCCTGCATCACCTGATTGCTATATTGAAATAATTCATTTAATGGGCCCTTCACTCCCTTTTTTGCCTTCAAAGATTCAATTAAACAAAATTTGCAACTCATCACAAGAAATATTTATTAGTTTAGCTGGTGTCTTTCAGACCAGCTCCAGCCTGGGGAGAAGTTAGGCTTGTCTGGGTGTTAAAGCAAGGGGCAGGTACGCAGCTGGCAGATTGCAGAATGAAACTACTATTGCAAAAAGCAGGCCACAAGCAGCACCAACAAAACAAAACTAAATGCATCCTAGAAAAATAAATAATTCTACTAGGATTTTATACATTCACATACATTTTTTTTTCCTTTTTAAGAGAAGATTTTCTACTTAGCAGGAGCTTTTATTTCTCCTTGTTGACTTGCCACCTATATCACATGGAGGCAGGGCAACATAAGAAAGCTTCGCCTCACTGAAGGGAACTGTGGCTGTCTAGAAATGAAAGTGTTGTGAGGCATTTTTCTTCAAGCCTCCTGTATGGCTGAATAGACTTTTGTCTCCAGGGTTCTGGAAGCACCTGCTGGGATCAATTCCCTGAAACGAAGCCTGAAAAGGAGCAGTAGCAGGAACCATCTCAAACTGTTCCCACATATAGAGAGACCTCCCTGCAGACAGATCAGTGCCTGTCCCACATGCCAGAGCCAGACCTGAGGCTTGTTCAAGGTGGGCTCATCACAAATATGTTTTTATCACCTCAGCCCAACAGTCCTGTTCATCAACCATTCTGTCATTGCCTTCCCCAATGGGATCAGGGCATAAAAAACTGCTGTCCTTGCAATGATACACTTCAATTGTGGCTTCATAAGTGGCAGGAGTCCAAGAGAAAGAGCCTGCAAACACCTGCCCAGTGACAGCTCCCACACACCACTTCAGTCATAAGGGCAGTGCAGGGAGGAGGCCTCACTGAAGGATCTCCTATCAAGGAGTAATGGAAGGATGGACACTCTGCTTGCAGGTCACCTTGTGCAAGGCAGAGCCAAGAGCCCACCCTTGCTGAGCAAGGGGCACACAGACAACCAGCTGCTCCAGGCTTACAACCACCACATCTGGAAAGAAAACTCAAATATTTCTTGCCTGTACTAGAGATGCTGAATTTAAAAGACAGGACAGACAGCTGCCTCTATTCCTTTCTTCCTCCCTCTACATCCTCTTCCTCACTGGGCTCCTCCCACCACCCAGCAACTTACTTCATCCACTTTCTTAGGGACTTTTCACTCATGGCTACCTGTCAAATAGCCTTAAGCCACAGGAACTACAAGAACCTGGAAGAGGAAGGAAAGTGTGGACTTGAAATTTCACTCCAGGTCTTATGTCTGCATTCACAGTGTGTTAGAAAAAGACCACATCCCTTGTGCTTTCAGTGCAGAGCAGAGGCTTGAAGAGAACAGGTGGAACAGCCACCACTGAACAACCCCAGCTGTGAGTCTGAGGCTGAATACTCACACATCATGCCCTTCTCTGTCTAAAGCAGAGACTTAGTCCCCAGACCTCAGGATAGCGGCACTTTTAGAACAGGACAATTCCTACTCTTCTCCCCAGGAGAGGTCAGCCATCCCCACTGTTCTCTTTGAATCCTATCTGATGACAACCTGTAGCCCATTTTGGCCTGTAGTTTCAATATGCCAGAGATGCCCAGGTCCCATGGACACTGAACCTGGTTGTGACTGGATTTACATGTCACCTGCATGAAGGTGGTGTGGTCTGGGTAGAGAGAGGAATCTGACCCCACAGTGTAGCTTCAGGCCCAGGTCCCCCAAGCCCCCAGCTCAGGAGGTCTGAGAGGCTGCCCATACTTCTCCCTCTCCCTGGGAGGAAGGAAAACTCCTCATGTTGTAACCATGCAGCCAGACACCAATTTCAACCAAAACCATTTCCAAGTGCGTCAGGAAAAGCCTTTCAATTTAAAGTTTCTGTCAACCTGACTTTTCTGAAAGTCAAAGAGATCCTTTCTGATTAGATCTTGGCTGAGGCAAACCAGCCCGTTTATGTGATTGAGAATGATAAAAAGGAGGGAGGGAGAGCGAAACCCCTATTGTGCTCCTCCAGCAGGGCTGTGGGACCATCTGCTCCAGAGCAAGTCAAAGCTTGGAGATTGAAGACATCCACCTCCTTAATGCACCTTTGTGGCACTGGCATAGGTCAAGAGGGGGAGGGAAGGGCCAGAAGCTGTCAAGGAGAAGTACCAAACTCCCTCCAGACTCATAAATCTGTCTTTGTGCACATAATGGATTCTGACAGACCTAAAGAGGACATGAAGAGTTCCCTGACCCCAAACTTTGCTTGTCCCTTCATCCAGCCTCCAAATCCACAAGCCCAGGATTTGCAGCCTGAGCTAGGTCATATCTCAAATCCTGCTGGCTCAGCAGAGCAATGCTTCACTGGGGCAGCTCATCGCTCTGCCACTCAGCAAAGGGTCCTTCCAGTTTGGAGAGCTTGGAGGAAAAGCAGCAATTCTGACAAGACCTGGTATTCCCACTGCCATCAAGCTCTGCAGTACAGGAGTGCTGGGACATTAATCCTGCCCTAAGGATGCCTCTGAAATTGCATGCATTCAGATTGCATCTTACTTAACAAAACCTGCTTATTTCTCCTGTGTACTGCAAGGGCATATTCAACACCAAATGTAAATGTGAGATTACAGCTGTCATGCAGCCAGGCCAAGGTTTGAAGACTCCCTCATCCCCTGCTGACCTAAAGTGCTGGGTAAAAAGGATCTGGGTGAATACATTGCTTCCCCCACAAACCCCTGGCTTCCACGTAGACCTCTTGCTATTTGCATTGTAATTTATTTCCCTCCCCAGCAATCAATCAACTCCTCTATCTCTCCAGCAAAATGAAATCCTATGTCCTCTTTCCCTGGACTCTCAGAGCTGCTGCAATCCAGACACCAATAAAGATATCAGTGGTCTGGAAGGAAATCTAAGTTTGCCAAGGATACAAAGACTAATGCAGTAGTAATTAATGATCGCAGTAAGTCTGGCGAAGAGAATAAACTGAACTGACACGGAAACTGAGTTTATAGAAACAAGTTTCCTTTTAACACAGCCCAATCAAATCTCTGGGGAGGAATTGTGCAGTCTATATTACTTCAAGACTGGGCAATTTTTTTACCTCAGAAAGCAGTGACTCTGGGAATTGGAAACCATGAGAGAGATTCAGCTAAGAGGAGCTTTCTGCACAGAACTGCAGCTAGAAGAGACCAAGCCCACGCATCGATGGATGGAGCAATAGAGAGAAAAATAAGCAGTGCTCTGTTACGTTTGTACCCAGTGCAGCAAACATCAGTATCACAAGAATCCCAAAGTCTGGTTGCCACACTTCAGAAGTGGCAGAACATAGAGAGTCTGAGGACTACAAAGAACATGGATAGTGAAAGACGTGAGCAGTTTGGTCTCTTGGTAACAGTAATAAGCACATCTACAGGGATTCACATGGGGCCACTCTTGAAAATGCTCTTGGTGCTAACCTGTATTTAACCTGTTAATACCATGGCCACTGATAGTTTGGTGTTGCTGAAAATCTGGCCACAAAAGACAAATGGTTGAGATCCTTGGTGTCCAAGAAAATGACAGAGAAAACTTAGCCCTGACTGATAAATCTCTCACCTCTCAGTCAGAACATTTTTGAAAGGAGGGACTGTCTCAATCCAGCAAAGTCAGAGTGAGATCTGGAGGCTGTAAGTCAAGGCAAGGCTCATGTTTATTGTTAATATCAAAGGTAATTCATCAAGAGAACAACATGGAAAGAGTTATGATGGATTTGCTATCATTTCATCCTGAGAGCCAACCTCTTTCAAAAATAGATGAGCTGATATCACAGTGCACAGGGTACAAGGGACCCTGGAGAAGTCACCCGTGTACTGAGCCAGCAGTACCTTCATCATCTCTGACAAGGCTGGTCTGATCAGGGACCTGCAGCACTGTAAATCCCACAGCTCTCTTAGGAATGTGGCTCTCTACCACCCTCAGCTGAGAAAGGCTACTTCTAACATCTCCAAATCCCACTTAGCTACCAGTTTCTTGCCCTACTGATTATGCCTGCCACAGAGGACTTACTGGGCTTGCTCGATGCAGTCCTGCCTTGAGTTATGCTGGAGTCCCAACTCATAATCACAACTGGTCCCTTCTGCCCGGCTTCGGACACTCACCTGGCGTCAGTCAGTATTAGAGCTAAGATGAACAGAAATCCACTCTGCAGAAAATCCCGCATTCAAAGTTACATTTCCTCCCCACATGAAATTAAAATGAGACCTTTTGGAGCTCACTATGAAATGCCAGAAAAGAGCACACTGATGTGGTAGAACTGGTGGTCTCACCACTGACCAGACCAAGTCTCTCCTTTTGCAGTAGGCAGAGCAGTGGCATGAAACTTGGCATTGAAACCCCTGTGCAATGTGCTCTTCTGAAATTACTATTTCCTTTCTCCCCTGCACAGTTTTGATAAAGTGGCATTTTTCAAGGGAAAAAAGCACCACTACTGATTGTTTGGCAGCTCCTTCTGAATGCATCCATCACAGCCTCCCAGCCTGTACCACTCACACGTGTCTCTCTGACATGAACTACAGTTCTGGCCTTTTCTGCTCTCACACTGCTGAACTCCTGATGTGCCTAAAGCAGAAGATGCAATAGCTCCTTCTAACCACTTTCTGGGGCTCTTCTAGGGCTTTGTAAGAACAGCTTTTGGACATGGACAACCCTATTTCTTTGCATCCCTTATTCATGACCCCTCTACAGCTTCTATCTTGGACAAAGAATTCCTGTACGGCATGATTTCTTTCCTCCTCTCTGGCCATGCTTGCCTGCCCTCCCCCTTCATATGCACATTTCTTTTCTCACTCCAGGGACAGAGTTAGTATCCCTTTGGTCTCATTCCATCATGTAACAAAAAAACCATTCCACTAAAGGGCTGCTGGAGCCTGCTACAAACAGGTCATTGATTTGACCTGGTGTCTGGAGACTACCCCAGTAAAACAGTAGAAGTAAGCAGAGAGGGCAATGCCTTCTATGAGTCATGGAGAAACAGGCAACAGATCCTGCTTACCCATAAAGTAATGATCTAAAGCATTCCCTGTTGAATGCAGCTGGGTCCTACAGGATGAGAAGACAGGATCCCCTGAGTTTCCCTTCCTACTCCCACAAAGAAGGCTGCCAAGTTGGAAATGCTGGGAAATGCTGCCTTCCTGCCACCCCAAGGGCAGCATCAGCTTCCCCTCCTGTGACACCCAGCATGATGTCCATGGCTTATCCTTGCCACCTGCCCCCTCAGCTTTTACAGGAGCCCATGGGCAGTCCTGCCCCTGCACAGGGTCAAGGGGCAGCCTCCAATAATGAGAGGAGCTGGCAAGGCAGCCAGCAGCAGTCCAACAAGAGATGCTGTAGCACTGCCAAGTGTTGTCAGATGTAGGGAAGCTCACAACAAGAGCTTTCATCTTTCATTATGATTGAATGCTTCTGCTCTAGCCTGGTGGAAATACCATCTCCTGAGATGCTATGGGCTCAGTGAAGCTCATGCAAGGTAGTATAAACCAGGGGGGAGGTTATTAGCATTTTCTTTTGGCAGAAGCTTAAACATAAGACTAGCCGTGCTTGGCAACTGGAAAATGCACAAGTGTGGGGGTGAGGAGCTTGAATTAAAAGCCACTTAAGTGGGTACTTGAGTAATTATTGGGAGGCTTCTGAAGAGACATTTTTGTCAGTAATTAAGGAGAACATGGCTTTGTACTGGGTACAGGTGGCAATATGGCAACAGAGATCCTCAGCACGCCACGGAGAGATGACCAGCTATCCATTAGCTGCAGAGGCATGTTGGGATTTTCTGCCCAAAAAGCATCCTTCAGTCTTGAAAGAGGGCCAGAGCAGCAAAGGGGCTGAAATCCTGATACTCTCACAGTCTCAGATTTTCTGCACCAGGGAAAAGGAGGCAAAAAATTATTTTTATGAAACTGCCTAGTTCCTGGGGTAGCTGTTCTTCAGCAGAGTTAGGTCCCACTGGTATTTCTGTCTTTCAGAGGCCCTGTGTCAGCTCCAGAGGCTCTGTATTCCTGGGCAACCTCCCCATACAAAGGAAGTGAAGCAAAACATGCTGGGCAGTTCCAGCCTAGGGGAGGGTTGGCTTATGCTGCCTGTCAGTGGCTTGGACCAGTGTAGTTGTGATTTGGTTGCAAGGATGCTTTCTCTCCCCTAACTTGTTTTCATAAGCCTGATGCAAGCTTTGTTGCTGATTTGCTTGGCTTTGGGAACCCTTCTGTTTGCTAAAGAACACCAATAATACATGTTCCCTTCTCATTGTTAAGAGGCAAATCTATTATTTCTTCAGTCCATTAGAGTAGCTACTTCTAGAAACTGAGATACTAAACTGGATACTTCTAGTGCCTCTAATACCCACTTCAGCCCACCTCAAACGCTGTAAAATGTGGGGTGTAAGATGGTGCCCTCAGATGAAAAAACTGATTTGACAGGGCAGTGACTCAGAGCTACTTTTAAGTCTGCAGTGACGAAGTCAGGCACTTAGGAAATTAAGTCTGTAGACCTGTAGCTACCAGGGCAGTGTCTGTCTCCTCATTAAAGATGCAGGTAAAGAAGCTTGAAGACAGTAGCAGTAAAAGAAGCATATGCAACACAAACATGTCCTTGTGAAAGAGCATAATTCATAGACACTTCATTACCTTCAACAACTTTGAGGTCCTTGCTTACTCATCAGCAAGTCTTAGCTGCCATGAGCCAAAAAAAATGTGAGCTGGGATTACCAAAATCTGCATAAATGAAGCCGACTTCCAGATCTCACTGATGGCACAGGGACCTCCCCATAAGCTCCAGCCTCAGCCCCTTACACTACCAGTGCTCTGTGTGGGGTGTGCAAGAGATCCCTGTGCAGCTGGCACCAGCTCTCACCCCAGTTAAACATGCCAGACTAACTCCTGCAAAGTTCCCCTTGAAAAAAATCAATTGACATAAGGAGGCAGACACCAGGAATTCATTCTAGAAAAGGCTACATGCTACTCTCAGCCTTATTATTTGCACGTGGATAGCTCCAGCAACTATTACAATTCTCTCAGTTTTCTTCCTTGACTCCTGGCACAATGTAGAGTCTAAAAAGTCTTCTTTTGCTTTTTATTTATTTAATCATTTGACATGGAGTCTGTCAGCTTAAATCTGACCCAGCCTTGCAATTTTATGGGGAAAATAAAAATAGAAAAAAATATGGAGAATTCATAAACCCTCAATAAAACAGGAAATATGCCCACAATATTGTGCAGCTTCAATGCAAGCTTTTCTTTTTAGAACAAAGGATGCTCCCTTGTGCTGTTTGAAACCCTGGCACTAGAGCAATTAAGAAAGTGAAACTGGCTACAAACTGAAGCAGAATGGACATGTTTCATAGATCTTCATTGCCCAGGCAGAAAGAAACATAAAGAGGGCATAAATAACAGCAGTCAGAGGACAGATAAGCTGAAGGACAATACTGGCTCAAGAGGAAATGGGTAGAAACTGGCCAAGAATAAATTTAGACTAGAAATTAGACATGGTTTCTAGCAATCAGAGGAGAATCAGGAATGAGACACTTCCAACTGGACCAATGAGCACATTGCTGCTCTCATCCTGCTCCTTCTGTTCCAAGGAGGCTTTTTGTGCACATTTGTGAAAAGATTACGTGACACAGCCTGCAATAACATGAGCCAAGAGATCCTTTCTCTCATCTGTATCACCAATACTTTTGGTCTTTAAAAAAATCTCTTTTAATACTCTAAGAATGGGGACACATTTGATGTGCATTCAGTAGGGTTTTTTATTTAACCTTTGCTAATTGATCCATCTTAAAATATATCTACACTAATCTCCTTGCACATTTAATTAATGAATTGAAGTAAGCAACAGCAATTATTGAGTGTTTTTATTTAGCGGTATCATTAAATAAAGTGAAAGCAAATAAGATCCCATAAAATACAAATGGTCTTATCTAAGAGTTATTAGAGATGCAGTGACAGAAGTACATTCAGTTAAGTGGTTATATTGTTACCATCATTCAGACATCAGCTCCAAGCTTATCTAATTTGAAAGCCACTCCTGCAGATCTTTGCTATTGATTGGTGAAGCCTGCAGAGACACCACTCTCCACAAACTCATTCCAGAATAGGGAAGACGTCAGCTCCCACACGTGGGGTCCCCTGGCCAACTGGTACCCACATCTGTCTGCACAGGTCTTTTCTACTTGCTGGATAATTTGAGGATACCCAGCATCATCTGGGAGAGGAGGATTCCACTGGCAGGGTGAGTTAGGAACAGATGCACCCTCAGCTCTTCACCCCACATCCCCACTGACCAGGATTGCTGGTGTCTCAACTTAGCTACTACTCAGCCTAAGTGAAACATATGCTAATGCCTGTAATTTCTGCATTGAGCTACTATAGTGCCAGTTAACGTTGTTCAGAAATGAATTGCTGCTGCATAATGTACAGAACAACAAAATCACATTTGCTACATATCACCGATCAGATAATTACCAACCAAGATATTCGTACACGTGTTCAACCTCTTACACGATGTAATAGGACACTATCAAAATAGAGCTCACATTACAATGACAGTTTTGGCTTCTAGCACTTTGGCTTTTATTGCAATAAATTCTAATTTTCTGATTTTTATCTGCTCCTCCCCCCCTACTCCTAGTGGCGTAGGAATTATGATTATGCCAGCTCTAAAACTAGACTGCCTGCTTTTAAAGCAGTCTTTCTGCCTGATTCAAAAGCACAGCACTAAAGCATTTGAGACACAAACGCTGCAGATCACCCTCAATGCCAAGAGAAAGCACCAGCCTGACCAACTTCACTTCAACTGCCACCAGACCACAGAGTGACCACAGGTGCGTACCCCTCCTCCCCACACTGCTGATTCCTCCATCCATGAAATCAGGGTGATGATACTGGTTTTGTAAGCCTTCCCCATGGGAAAGCTTGCAAAGACACTTCCCTGGGGGGCAGATGGATTTCAGGGTGGGATTTTTCACACAATGCAGGCAAGAGGTGCTGATGGAGGAGCTCTGGCTTTCCCCATGCTCGCACAGATGGAGCTGTCACGAAGGGCTCCCCTTTCGGAAGGGACCGACACTCTTCATCTGACACCTCTGACAGCATCCCCGCTGCTCACACCTCAACTTCTCTGCCTCTCGAGCAAAGACCCGATCATATCTCACTCCCTGATGTGAGGCCATAAGGAGAGACTTTGGCAGAGATGCTGCAGAGCAGCCTTGAGCCCCCCAGCCACTCTCGCGCCCCTCATCAGCTCTTCCAGCATGTTTACAGGATTCCTGGATTCCTGGATTCGCACTGCAACAAATTACAAGGTTGCCACCTTGCTTCACTAGGACTTCATTTTTCAGGCCCACAGTCCTTCTGCCCCCAGAACCATGAGCTCAGCAACCCAGAGGCAGGGGAGGTGGCACCAGACAAGCAGTGGGGACCCACTAATCCCCGCCAAGCCCACACTTGCCCCAGGGCTGCACCAACAAAATCATTTTGACTGGTGAGAGACTCATAGGCATCAGGGAAGCCCTATCCTTCCAGTGTGCGAAACAGGGATTAGTCCTGCAGCCTCCATCCGGCTCTGGGGAAACACCAGGGCTTCACAGAGATGCTTCCCACTCAGAAAGATCCTTTTCCATCCTGCATAAATAAGTGAGGAATCCAACTACAGCAGCATGACAAGAGTAACTGTGCCCCACAGGGTTATAGGATTACAGCTCTCAGCACATACAATTTCAGAAAATTTCCAGGTGTTTTTTCACTCATGTGAAGAGAGTGAAAAATAGTAAAATACAGTGTTTCACCAAGTTGTCTTCTTTTCCTACAATGAATTTTAAAAAAATAGAAAACAATATTGAGGTCACAGAACTATTTTATTTTACTTTATATTAATCTTGTTTCTTTCCTACATTATTTAACCCTTAAATGGTTAGTCTTGAGGAAACTGCAGAAAGTTTGTAAACTTTCCCCTATCTTTGGGGGGTGGGGGGAACTACAAAATATCTTGGAATGTGTGTCTCATAGAAAAATTGGAAATGCAGTTAGATGAAGACTTGGAAGAAAGTAATGCTTCCCAGATGATTAATTCATTTTTGGGTGGAGGGTTTCTAAAATTGGGAAAATACCTCATTTTGCCTTTAACATTGGTTTTTGTTTGAGGTCATCATGGTCACTGCTGCACCTAAACCAAAGCTTTCCCAGTTTTGTTTCCAAGGGCCTGTGGATTAGAGCAAGCCTTTTTTTTTTTTTTTTCCCTTGTACAGGTAGAATAGCTTGAACCGGGTATTTACAACAAATCAGAAGGGACTCAATTAATCCCTGTTATAATGGAAGTGGACAATCCCAGCACACAAGGATCCACAGACTGACACATAACAGAGGGGGACGGAGCCAGGTATGGGAGCTGGAAAGGGAGAGCACTGCTGTCCAAGGTGACCAGACCACACCAGAATTGCTCCTGAAACTGAGCAACAATACAAGAATCACCACTGAAATTAGGGGGAAAAAAACCCCAAGTTTGAGTTTCTTTTCATCAAGTTACAATGCTGTCCCCCTGGGACTGACCATCTATATTGAGCTACAGTTAGCGATTCCCTGTGCAGGAACGTGCACTCTTTATGCTGTAAGAGACGCTGGAGGTTCTCAACCAAACCCACAGGATTTAAGAAAATTAGGATCAAATTCACTGCCTTCTTATATCAGTCCAGATTGGGTGTACGCCCCTGAATTTACACAGGAAGAACACCGCTACCGACTCTTACCTTAAACTACGCCTTTTCTGAAGCGTCCCTCTGTCTCCCTTTCCTTGTTCCCATCATTTTTAAGGGCTGCGAGCGCTCGCCCCAAGGGCCCCGAGCAGGGAACACGAACCCCCCGAAGGCGCTCCCCGCACGGGCCCGGCGGCTGCGGAGCGGCAGCGCCGCCCAGCGGCACCGGAGCCGCGCACTGACGGCGGGCACGGGAGCCGGCACCGGCTGGACACCCCCTTCTCCCCGACTCCAGAGGAAAGCGAGGGGAAAAGGAAAAAAACAACTAAAAATATTAAAGAAAGGTAAAGGAAGAAAGGAAAATATATAAAAGGAAGGAAGGAACAATAAGGGAAGAAACACGGAAGAGAAAAAGGGAAGGAAAAAGGAAGAAAAAGAGAGGAAACACGGAAGAGAAAAAGGGAAGAAAAAAGGAAGAAAAAGAGAAGAAACATGGAAGAGAAAAAGGGAAGAAAAAACTAAGAAGAAGAGAAGAAACACGGAAGAGAAAGAGGGAAGAAAAAAGGAAAAGAAAAAGAAAAAAGGAAGAAGAAGGAAGGAAAAAGGAGAAAAAAAACAGGAAGGAAAAGAAGAAATATGGGGGGAAAGGGGGAAGGAATAAGGTAGAAAGAATAAGGGGGAAGAAGGAATGGGGAAAAAAAAGGGAGAAAAAAAAGGGGGGGAAGGAAAAGGGAGGAAAAAGGAATGAAAAGAAAAAGAAAAAAAGCAAGCCCTAGAGTATAAACGCAGCGGAAGTTTTTTTACAAGGACCTGAAAGGCTCGTATTAATAAATCAGGACTTCTGCACACACCAGCCCTCTCACAAGGCACAGTGGGAGCGCTCCCCTCGCACAGCCGGGCACACCTCCGCTGCTTGCAGGGCAGGGAGCCGGGGCCCCCGCACGCACCAAAGCTGCCCCAGGAGATTGTACCACGGGCCGGGACTTGCTGGAGGCTCAGCTGGAGGGAAATGGAGCTGCTGGCAGCCCGAGATGCTCCTCTGAACACCAGCGTTTAGAAGCAGGGGGCCGGACCCGCCGGGGCAGCTCCCACCCGCTGCCCGCAGATCCGCAGCCTCCGGCCCCTTTGTGCGACAAAACAGGGACAACTGGTCGGGCTCAAGGGTGGGGCTCTCTGCTGAACAGAAATTTGAAATACACAATTTCGGCTCACACTAGGAAAATACGCGTGGCCTAGAAATCGGTGAAAGAAGAGAGGGATGCTCAGCGCCTAGAGAAGAGGGGGCGGAGGGGTTTGGCCAGGCAGGACGCTCCCGGCGCCCCATCCCTCCGCAGGCGCGCTGTGTCCCCGCGGCAGCACTGCCACCTGGTGCTCAGGGACACGCTCACAGCCGCCCGGCGACAGCAGCCCGTCCTGCCACCCCTCTGCGGCCGTCACCAGCCGTGCCCACACCCAGCCGAGGCCGTGCCCAAAGGCAAGGGTTTCCCCGGCCGTACCACGGCTCTGCCCCTGGCCCGGGGCACCGCCTGCTCCCAGTGAGGCGTGATGCGTTGTTCTTAGCAGGGCCTTCCCCTCCGTGTCACAAGCCTTTGCACTCGTGGCAGCTCTGCAACAGAAGTGCAGGTACCTTGTGCGGCAGGTGACGGGTCAATGAAATTATGTTTCATCATCTCCACGAAAAAAAACCCAAACCAAACCAAAAAAAACAACCCCAAAAAAACCAAACAAAAAAAACCCCAACAAACATCGGCATTTGGTTAGACCAGTCCGTGGAATTTGTGACATTTTACAGTGCTAGTGTGAAAACAACTTGGAAGAACTGAAAAGAGAAAATTTATTTCTCTTCAAGTCAAATGCCTGCCTGTTGTTTTATTCACAGTAATTTATTTGAAGTCTTTTTAACAAGTTAAAAACAGAGTGTATTTTTTTTTCTGTTGGGAGTTTTGGACTAAACGTGACAAGTTTCATTCCTTCCCTCCAGACTTTTTGGCACTGCACAAACCCCCACATCTGTTGTTCTCCCGGCACTAAGTTAAACTGTCTCTCCCCTTTGCACCATGCAGCCTTCGTGCTCTGTACCTAGCAAATCCAAGTGCTAGAACTGCTTGCTGCTAAATGTAAAGGTCTGTAACTGACACTGGGAATGCCCACTTGCTTCCACAGATCTTGCTCTGCCTTACGTATCTCAAAAATCTGAGTGCACACTAAGGTCACCTTCACGCCCTGCTGAAAATGCAACCAGCAACAGGGCAGAACAAATCACCTGTCTAAGAGTGCAGAGCAGCACCCTGCAATGTGCCCACCACACTGGCCAGGGACAGGACTTTTTGAGCAGCCATAGGCAGCCAAGTCAGGAGCTGACCAGAGCCTTGGAGTGGGCATCATTAAACACCCTGGGCTTGTTCCACAGGTAATTGATGCCTTTTCCTGGTCTTAAAATCAAGAGTCATACATGGTTAGAAAGGGAAAAGGGACTTTACCTTGGTATTTATTTTTAAGGATCCTTAGGTGTACACGTCCAGGTTATATGTATCGAGATGCATCCCGCCGAGTCTATCCCCCAACATCGGGTATAACATGATAGGTTTTACTAATTTGCATATCTATCAAAGATTCCCCAATGAGAGGCTCAAGTGAGCCCCCCTCCCCAAGGAACCTTCCCCTGGATGGTTCTATCTTGGTTTACAGAATGCGTTCTGGAGAGGACCTTGGGGTCTGGGGCACACTGATCTCTGGCTATGAAGCTTCTAAAATGTTTAGTCTCTTAGCTTGACAAACAAGTCCAAGAATATAGGCAAAAAGCACTAGGAATACAGAAGTTGTAAAAAGGTATAACAGGGGTATAAAAGAAAAGGCAAAAATCTTCATGGCATCATAACGAGAGAGAAAAAAAATGGGTTCAGTGCTTCTTTCCACCCCTTACACACTCCTTCCCCTCCTGCGTGGTCCTGGTCACTGCAAGCCAGAGCTCACTCAGAAGCAGGAGAAGGCTGCCTAAACCTGGACCTGCAGTTTTTTCACACAGAAAATTTCCAAGGGAGGCAGCTTTTGCCCCTTTCCCATCTGTTTTAGTACAGTCATCCTATACAAAGATGAGAAGGGGGAAGCTTAGGTTCTGCATTTTGGCTGCCTGAATATGCATCCAGCAAAATCTGGGGAGCATCTCTGGATATACTGCCAAACTGCAAGGGACACTGCTCACACAGATGTACTAGCACACCAGCTCTGGATATTAGCACCTGCAGGGTAATGCAGGTGCACAGATTACAAAGAAAAACATTAGCTAACTAGCTTGGCCTTAGCTGTACTGCTTGTTCATTTGTCTGCAAGCAAGTTGTGTTCATTTGTCTACCACTGGATCTGTTATTCGTAGCTATTTGTTTATGTTGCCTTGAGCAGTTCTCGGTCTGCCAGTCATGCAAGCCCAACATTTGTAATTTCTCCTATAAAATAGGAAAGTAACGTAAGAAAGAGGCAGCATACAGCTTTCCACCACAGCATTAATGTCAAGCACTATATCCACTGTAACAGAATAAAATGGGTTTTGCAGTACTGGCTAGTTGCTCGCCTGGGAAAAGGAAATTTCCATGGTTCCCTTCGTCCCACGTCCTGACCCCCACAGCAAGAATTGAGAATAGATCACAGGGGCAAATCTTTTAAGTTGTTCTCTTTTTTTCCCCCCTCAGGAAACAGATCTATTCAATATTTGTTCTTCAGATGATCTTTAAAACTTGCAGAAAATGAACAGAAAAAAAGCCACAAATGCAGCTATTCCTGTCTGAATACCCACTTCTCCTACTCAGAGGAAAGTGTTTGGTATTGCTTTAGCTCACCACAGAACAAGCACTGCAGAGCCTCGGTTTAAATGAACTTGTGTTGTAAAAAGCAGTGCCTTTACTGCTATCTGCTCCCTGACTGGCAAATGCATTACAAAGTGAGAATGTAGCAGTCACTCATATCTCTGCCCCATTTAAATAAATCTTTGAGGTTACCTTGCCCAACAAAATCACACTGATAGAGCCCATTATTTCTAATGCATCACCGCTTTCTCTCCTGGGTACTATTTTCCTTCCTAGTATAGGCTGTTTATACAATAAGGCATTTCCTGCCCTGGGAAACAGCCTTTGCAGTGCCATTGATCACAGCAAATAATAAGTACACACAGGATGCTGCAAAGTCTCGGTGGGCCAGCACCAAGCTCTCCTCTTAGCAATTGTTCCAATAGATTTTGTTTTGAACAAGGTGTCAGGACAAACTCCTGTGTATCTGCAGCACAGCCCTAGGCACAGCACAGGTATAAGATTAACTCCATTTGGGAAAAAAAATAGACTCAAACAGAACACAGCTAGTGTTGTACCTTGTTAGCTTTATGCTAGGAGAAGTAATTAAGGTTTCTGTGGGATAGCTGCATTTTAGAAAATTCTTCCCATTTTCTTGGTTGTAATTACAAAGCCTTCACAGCCAATGCCTGTTACACCAATGTGAACAGCATGAAGTGCAGCCACTTTTTGCTGGAGCTGGACCCTGGCTCAGGCACACAATGCCCCACCAAAAGCAAGAGGTGCAAACGCTGTTCCTACTCACACTGACATCTGGGGAATCACCTCAGACTTAGAGAGGGGCTGCCAGCAGCAAGCCAAGCCCCGCTCACATTTCTCCTGCTGCTGCTGTGTCTGGTCCTGGCAGCCCCAGGGCCACGAGCTCCTGCGTGCTTGCCGGGGACCAGCGACAGCCCCGGCACCCAGCCTGCAGCATGGTGCCCATGGGCCAGTGTCACCTCAGCAGCAGGACTGCAGGCACAACGCAAACCAGCCTTCCTAGGACTCACTCAGGTAGGAACCACAGCAGTATCTTTATCACATCTTGAATAGAAGTTGGCTGTGGGTTTCCACCTCCTCCTCTCACCTTACAGTACCTGAGCTGACGGTTCCTCTCTCACAGAAGGGAAAAATGTGTCCTGCAGAGCAATAAACCCCTGGTTCATCTGTGTGTCTGCACACCTGGAAGAACATGGGTCCAGGACAGCTTTGCTTTTTGCAACACAGCGCAGCAACCTAGGCAGGCTCTGGGGGTCCCTGGAGGTTCATGCTCTGTGCTCATTGCCTCTGCGAGCTCATGGCAGGCTGACACAGGGCTCCAGCTCCCCCCAGTGCCTGCCTCCCCCTTGGGGAATGGGGTACCGGCCTGGCAGGAGCTGCGGGTCTAACAGGCTCTCAGGGGGCTCTGACCCAGTGTTCCAGCACAGAACAAGCCCCTGTCTCACTGCCATGGTTGTTTTCCTCCGGTCCCACACGCAACCTTCTTGCAACCAGTGAAAATTCAAAATTACTCTTAGTGAATAATTAATTGTCCTCATCCTGAATCATCTTTAATGAATGAAAAAGCTAGAAACCTGCTGGGCAGAAGAACATGGCTCTGTGATTGGAGCACAGATGTGCATTTTGCATTTCTGCACGTGCTCCTTGGTAGAGATTCTGGGACTGCAGATTGAAATCCCTCTGCATTATCTCCTCTTGGGACCCAGAAACCTGAAAATGCTGTAGGAGAAATGTTTCTTTTCACTGAAGATGCCACATAGGTCACAAACCTATGTGGGTACAGAAAATGCAATTCCTTGTGGAAAAGGCATTTCTGAGATAGGTGCAGAGAGAACAGTCCAAAGAAAGAAACCAGGCTGAGCTTGGCAGATACATTAAGTGCCTTCTGTCTCAGCACAGATGTTTGGAGCTCCCTGAGACATGTGCCCATTTTCAGAGCACCCCAGGAAGAGGGGACTCTCAGCCACCCACCAGCTGCCATCACTACACTGGTTCTGTGAAAGAGGGTTAATCTGTCCCTGCCACCAACGCTGCAGAGTGCATGGCCCGTTTATCCCTGCCCGGCTGCTGCAGCGCTGCCAGCTCTGCTGGGGATTTGGCTGCTGACTGAGAGTCCGAGGCTTAGGGAAGGGCTGATGGGGGGTTCCAAACCTGTGCAGCATTCTAGCAGAGGCAAGTGTTCAAAAGGGAGCAGTGAATTTCTTCACATCTTTAGAAGACAATATACTAATTCAAGCAGCAAAAACTGCCTTTAGGAGATCATCTTCCCCACCCAGTGCTGGGCTTTGTAGGTGATGGCAGAAGCTCCACAGGCTGTAGGGGGAGAGAGCAAACCTGCTCCAGTTCCCACTCACATACAGCTCCCTGCAGCCACGAGAAGCATCGAGGGGATGCTGTGGCTCCTCATTAAACCAGGATAAGGAAGGAAAAGGCCTTAGGCACAATTACCTTAATGAAGCTGGCAGCTCTGCATGCTAACAGCACCTGACGCCTGGGGTTTGAGGCACAGCTGCACAAACACTATCAAAAGCACTTCTAGACCCCTGTAAAAGCATAAGCATACAGCAAAGCAAATACCTGCCTGAAAGGAGCCTGGATAGCCATGCTGCAGAGCAGGTGGTGAGTTTGCCTCTTAATTAAGCATATGTTCGTGGAAAGCATCTGTGTGCTGAGAAGTCTCAGTCTGTCCCTGCTTCCACAGAAAGTGGCTGTCCCTGCCAGCAGCTGCCTCCTGGCTGGGTAATGATGTGGGTGACATTGGCCTTAATGCCCATGGGACGCCTGCGTGGTACTGGGAGACACAGCACAGACAGCAGTCAGAGGGTGGATGGTGTGTTTTTTAGAATTTCTAGCCTTCAGAAAGCGCCAGTGACTTGCAGGTGATGAAAAACTGCAAACTACAGAGGAAAAAAGTGTAATGACAGTTCTGGAGAAAAGAGAGAAAAAGGACTGCATGTTCTGCCTGGCACACATCTTTTGGGCACAGATTTTGTTTGTGCTGTGCATGGCTGCAGGTCAGGCTGGCGAGCTCGGGTAGCAGGGTGACATATGTCAAGGAATGTTTTAAAGTCGTGGCTGCTCCCAGCCTGCTCAGACCCCGTTTGCAGGCGGGAGGTGAGGAGGCTGCTCCTGCATGGGCTGAGCGAGCTGTCGGCAGCGTTCGATCAGCTGCCTCACTGCAGGATTTTCTGCTTCATTATGGAAATATACCAGGACACGTTCAAGTTCAGTCTGGCTGTCACAGGACATTCTTCAAAACTGGCTTCATGGGCTTCTCTTTCCTGGTCATGACAGGAATTCATCGCAAATACTCCCCACCTGCATCTCTGCTCCCCATATTGTATGTACTTTTGTTCCCTACACTGATACGTACGTATTTCACAGTGTCAGAAAAAGCAAAAAGAGCATAGAATTTTGCACAAGTGATTCATTCTGATAAACACACAAAGCACTTTAACAGGTATCACAAAATTACATAAAAATGCTCTTCTCAGTTCCTTATTTTGTTCCACTCCATGAATATTACAGTACAAACAAAAACCAACAACTACATGAAAGGTGGAAAATGGGCTGATATTTTAAGACTGTGGATGCCACCAGGTCTATCTGTCACTCTGTATCACTAATTTTCAAGCTTGCTGAGGGTTATCATTAAAGGAAAAGGCCCACATATGCATCTAAACTGGGCAGTAGTTTGTAAAATTATCTTGCAGATTTGGATATGTATCTCTTGCAAGTTACAAGAATAAATAGAAATTGAAATCCAGTAAAGAAACAGTAACCCCAAAGTTAAGAATATTTTATAGAACAGAATTTGGCCATGCTTTTCTGTCATGTGAAAATATCTGACATTCCCTTCAAGTGGTAGAAGCTGGGCACATCAGGGGCTTGACTGAAAATAGCTGGGTGCTCAAAATTTTTCTATTCTAGGGATGATCACATTGACTAGAAGAATACTAACTATAGTCCAAGACAGGAGTAGTCCTGGTGTTTCTTATGGGATATAAGTTTAACTGGAAAGTCCCATGGAGCATGGGCTGAAATGGAATCTTACTGAACTAAACTGAAGGTATACTTGAGCTATTGGCAGGCACATCTAACTATGATCTATTTATTTTGAATGACAAAAATAGCAGAAAAAAATCAAAATGCTTGAACTGCAGAATAATTTATACCAGCACACTGGCTGCTCTGGGTATGTGCTGATGTGATGAACATACCAACACTGTTACTGCTGTTGGACCTAGCTAGATTAAAGAAAATTATGCAAATCTCTGCTCTGCAAGTCCCCACATTCACTACGAACATCCTAAAGGGAAATTTAGAAGACTACTACTACAAGAAAGGTGAGGAGAGGTACGAGTCCAGTGATTGCTAATGCACACTCCAAGAGACAGCATCATTGTGAGATGTTACTCACAAAGGTGACTCACCCAAGGAGGGGACAGAGGTGATACAGAGCCCTAAGCCAGAGCTCTGAGCTCTGCAGTGTGAGGGACTGGTCAGGTCTCAGTGTCTGAGACTCCCAGGAGGCTGTCACTGCTGACCTATGATCACCCAAAGCAGCGTAACACAACAAGACTTAAACAAAGAGACATGCAACCACCACAACTGAGGGGAAACAGCAAAGTCTCTCTTGTAACCATGAGGGGTCAATACTCCCAGGTAGCCCTCAGGCAACAAACGTGCCCTGCTCTCCTAACAGGACCACTCAGGGTCAAGGGAGTCCCTACCTCACCACCCCAGGTCTCTATCTCTTCTCCCATTATCAACCCCTTGTCAGTGGTTCAAAGGACTCCGGACAGTTACCAAGAGCTGTAGGTCTGACAAACATCCTGCTCCTGGGGCACTGACAAACCTCTCCTCTACCCTGTGTGCTGTTCAAAGGACTGGACCACACAAAAAACACCCTGGTACCCCTGTCTTTCCAAAGCATATCCCACCCCTGCCCAAACTGGGGAAGCATTTCTGCTAGTGCTACCAGGCTTATGACACAGCCAGCGAGAGCTCACCCCAGGCACTACAGGCAGTGGGAACACAGGAACAAATACACACGTGCTCACCTGCCGTTCATTTCATGGCAAGAGTGCGATTTGTAAAGCACCACTCCTCCTACATCCTTGAACATTTAGGGAAAGACTTTTTCCATCAGTAAAAATGCACCCACATTTTGCCAGAGGAGGCTTAGATGTAGAAAATACCCTGTGGAAAGACCCGGGGGTTTTTTCAGAAGAAAAGTCATCTTTTCCCCAACAGACCAAGATGTTTATCTCTTTTTTTTTACTTAGCAAGTTATATTGTCATGGGAAAAAAAACAAACCTAAATCAAAATGTTGTCTTCTCCTGGCTCTTCCCTCTACATCCTGCACTAGGGCAGCAATTTCTAAAAAACTTTTTGAATCTTTGGGAGCAAAGCCAGAAAGCATCCCCCATGCCCTGCTGGGCTCAAATTATTTAGTGGATTATCTCTTTATGATTAAAGGATTTTGGCTCATGTTCAGAGATGTTACAGTCCTTCCCATGAGGGGTCCTGTTCACTAAGCTACATAATCAATTGGTGCAAGTGTAAATGCTTGGAGAAAGAGGGACTAGACACTAATTTGGGTTTGGTCCAGTGTACTCCTGTGAAAAGCTGCCAGGCAATGGTAGGTTTGGGCATAGGTTGGCCACAAAATAAAGGAGAAGCAGTCATGGACATGTTTTTTACCTCATTAATGCATTTGTTTCCTGAATTATATGAAAAAAACAAACAAAAAAAACCCTCATGTCCAAAACGGGTATAAGAAATAATTGATTCCAACAGAGTCATAGAATTGTAGAGTATTTTGAGCTTGAAGGGACCCATAGGAATCATTGAGTCAAGGGACCTTCGGGTGGAAGCAAAGGTAAAAACATATATTTGTACTTCTGATGCATCTTTTCTTAACTCAGCAGCTGTTCTATATAAACATTTATCCTACAACTCTGGCTGCTCTGGAGGAATACAATAAAACACCATTTAATGAATTCACTCTAAACTAAAATCAAACAACATGCTGCATCTACCCAGCTTACTAGGAGGACTTTCAAGCTCTCCCTTACAAAACCTGGCAGAGGCGGGGCACAGCTGGTGCCCCTGTTATTCTTTCAGTCTTGTCACAGTCCAGGGATTTTCTTTGCAAGGCACGGCATGTGGGCAGGAGGAAGAGGGCTCTCATGCTCCAGAGCACCCATCTTCCCAGAGAACACTTTTCCAGCCCTAATGGAATGGGATTCATAGCACTGCATGGTCTGAGCTTAAAAATAACCACTGAAGGTGGTTAGAAAAATTTATGCCTTTCAGCAAGTATCTTGCTTCCTTCCAGGCTGTGTATGAGCGATCTCCTGACACAGCACAGAAACATCTTTATTTTAGGAACAGAGTGTCGTCACCCTTTTCACAAGGGCCATCCTAAACCTGATCAGGTGCCTTTGCTCCACCATTTGTCTCAAATGCCAGGCTGATCATGCAGCCCCAGTGGCCAGAGAGCTCCAGGCTGCCAGGCTGGCCAGGTCTCCACAGCCCACTGCTGGGTGAAGGTTGGGGTTTTGCTGGGATAACTACATTGCAGGGGGAAGTGCAGAGACAGGTAAGTGACCCTGGCTTGCTTCACCGTGTGGCCAAATGAAGCTACTTGTGAGAGCCTCCAACCTGGCATTTTGCATTTGTAACCATTTTGCCCTTCCAGGGGGCAGACAGAGCTCCCTTTAAGATTCAGGCTGTGTCCTGGTGAGCACTCCGAATGCGCGAGAACTTGCATTTCCAATGGAAAATGAAAATGCCTGAGTCACCGTTTTATCAGGTGCTGAATAAGAACAGATTTATTTTTTTCATGCCTATAATTATATGTTTGGAAGGGGCTGAAGCAGCTCTCAGAACAAGAAGGGAAGATGCTTGAGCAAGCTCTGCTGATGGAGAGGGGGCCTTTGGTTGGACAGAGCAGGGGGAAGAGCCAACAGAAACTGATGCTCCCTGGCAAAACACGTTCTGCTTGTTCCTTTCCAAAGTTCTTCCTCACAGCACAATAAATGTTTGCACTTTGGGAAGGATCAGAAAGACTGGGCAGGAAAAAACAAAGGTTTTGATTGGCTTGGGGGACTTTTTGGAAAGGGTACTACATTCCTTTTAATTAAATCAGTCCCAATGTAGGCCAGAAACAAGTAAGTACAAACAAGAACCATCTTACCCACTTCAAATACATTAACTTTCCAGCATTTCCTAGCTAGCAGACAGGCCAGGATTGACATATTTAATGTCTCATCTGTAGAAATTGTTTCTTCTCAACAAGAAGACAAAGCACAGAAAATAACAAAATACACTGCTGGTATCTTTCCTGACATATTGTTGTATCTGGGCGTTCTTGGCAGTTCAGTGCCTGCCACATAGCACAACCCCTCCACCAGGCAGCTATCAATACAGGAAAAATTGAATTTACTCTTAATGAAAGGCCACAGCCAATAAGCAATCAGGCAGTGCGTGCTCTCCATCCCATCATTAATGAGCCAGGGGATATTTGTCTTCTTTTGACTACCATGGCTCTCCCACCTCTGCAGCTATAGGCCTGAGTCACACCCCAGACTGGAAGGTCCACCTAATCTTTAGATTTGACTTAGTTGTACCTCAGGATGGAGAACATTTTGGGAGCAATAAACACGATGTGAATATCACCAGGAGTGGGGGAGTAGTGCCCCATTGCTTCAAACCCAGGTACATGTGGGAATAGCTGTGAACAGGGGCAGTTCTAGCCATTCCTTTCCCTGCCTCAGGTTACACCTTTCCTGCTGATTCACTCCCAAGAGCAGTAGCACTTGTGTAGCCACATGATGACTCAGGTAAGGCTGGTTTGATTAAAAACAATTCATTTTTAAAATACCAATAATAAGAATAGGTTAGTTTCCCACTGGCTTAACCCCCAGCACCAGCAGAGGGAGGGAATAGGAGTATGTGCCTACAGAGGACGGATTCACAAGCTCATTCCCTTCTCTTACTCAGCAGTGAAGCCACTGAGGAGCTGCTGACTTGATACCATGCTCCTACAAAAAGGACTCCCAAGTCAGCTTAAAGATGTCTTGAGCTGACATGCCCTTCAAATCACTAACCTGAACCAGGTTTCCTGACTTCCCTGAAGGGAATACACTAGAGACTCATCTATTTTACCTTTTTAATTCATCACATGTTTAAAACAAAGCAAAATGAAACAATCCCACCTTGTCACCAATAAATGTCCCTTGCGAGCTCAGGTTTCCTCAGGAGGGAGTAAGAGACCTGACAGATGAGAGCTGTAATCCTTTGTGCATGCCTAGAAACTGCTTAAATATTACCATGGCCATTTAAGAGTCTACAGAGATGCCAGTGAGATCTGACTCTAAATTGCAAGATCAACAACTTAGATGAAAGCACCTCTTTTACATTGCATCAAGTAGACTTGAGAAGGAAGCAGAAGGGAATAATAATCATTCTCAGCCTTTTAACAAACACCTGAAAGTGGAGAGGTAAGAGATGAAAGGATATCAATAACCATATTACCAAATTAAACTTCCATGGGTAATATTAAGACATCATAGAAGTTGGCACCTTCAGGAGGAGAGAGAGAAAACAGATCAGAAAAAGACAGAAGTCTCCAACAGTCTGTTCTCAGATGGCCATTTCCAGTGGCAATCACGCTAATTGCACACAAATTAGACAAACTATCATGAATGTATTTTTCAAAATCAAGCCCCATTTATGTTAGTCTCACAAGAGTTTCCAATCAACAGTTTTCAATTGCAAATACAGAACAGTTTAGTCATCAAAAAGCAAAAGGATAAAGAATGTACTGAACACGAAGGAAAACAATCTCTTCCCTCTCTTTCCTGTATTTCTGTAACCAATTCCTTCTGAACATTTAAAAGAATATTTTCTATTGACACAAGACATAAAAATACTTCAGTTTAATGAGCTCTGCTCATCTTAAAAATACAGAGATAAATATGAAAATGCACAATACAGTATTTCAAATAGCTTTGATGGGGTTATTATCGAAGTATGAACATGGCTATCAATCATCAGACATACTGACTGATACAAATATTCTTCATGGGAATGTAAATAATTGTTTCAAAGCATAATATGCCCCTTCATCATTAAAATCACTTAGATGTTATAATTCACCTGGCTTGAGTAATGAAAATACAGTCTGCTTTCTTTCTCTGAATAAGCACAGTTTTAGCAAATCACTTAAGCACGGGCTTAAAATTAACTAGGTGATTGAGGTCACAGCCCACTTTGCCTATGTGTTAGCACACTGCTGCAGGTAATGTAGAGACGATAAGCAAACCCCAAACAGTGAAAAAAACCTTTTTCCTCTGAAATCTGCCTCCTGAGATATCACCATTAACCTTTAGTGTGCACAAGCCACTAACTCTGAGCCCTTTAGAGAGCCCCCTGTGCTGTTGCTGATTCAGCATTAGAAACCTTCATTGAGCAAGGCTCTCCTTGGAGAAATGGAAGGGCAGGGCACTTGTTATCCGTCACTGAGCTATTCCAGCTGCTGGCTGGCACTTGCTAACGCTGCAGGCCTTGGCTTACCAGGTCATACTTAACCCTTAGAAAGCAATTGCCTTCATCTGTTTCTCTTAATAGGCAACCAATATATTCTCTCTGGAAAGCTGCACTCCTACTGAACATTAAATACTTTTACATGAGAAATTTGTAATGCATGTGCTTTTAATGGGAGCTTACTGAATGGCTGGGAGTCTCAAATGCCTCTTAAAGCACAAATGAGGAATTTCAACGATACTCTAAAATTCTCATGGTGCATCTTCTGCTAAATACTTAAAATCCTAGCCCCTTTTCCCCAGTTCCTGTGTACACACAGAGTAATATTAAACAGCTTTGAGACTTACAGTCCTTCAGTTGTCCATACAGGTCCTGGGTTAGTCCCACAGGTACTTTTCAAAGAAGACAGCACTGTCTCCACAGTACAGACAGGCAACGAGGCAGAAGAAGGTGTGGTGGCACCCACGGTGGAGTTATGTGCAGGTACCCACAGCCTAAATGTCAGACTGAGCAACTCTCCCTGGCTTCTCCCACACTCGGTGGAGATCTTGCCAATGCAATCAATGGGGTTTAAGCTCCATCTCATCTCACCATGCCAATGTATACTAAAAAAGGAACTGGGTTTCCATGATCCTTGTGGGTGCCTTCCAACTTGGGATATTCTATGAAGGGAGCTCCGTTATGCCCCAGGTATCCTGGTTTCTCTCCTCGGGCTGTGAGGGGCAGCATCTCACATCAGAGTGGAACCAGCTCCCCCACTCTTGCTCTGGTCCATGGGCAGCCAGCTGCCAGCACAGCTCATCAGGCAGAACGGAGCTCAAAGCATCCAAAAGCTGAAATCGTGTCTCAAGGTGATCCCCCACGCTTCATCACACACAGAGTTTCCGGCACGGCCATCCTCATCTCCTGACGTGGCAATCACTGAGGCTGTGTCCACCCACAGCTTGAGATGCCACTTTAATCACAAGCTTGTAGGGACTGACAGCTACAGAGCTCATCATTTAGCCATAACAGCCTACTCACCAGCCTGCTTTCCTTTCTGTACCCCACATGACAACTGCTGTCTCTCCAGCTGAATTGACCCCACTGGTTTTGAGCCCTAGGCATAAAGAAAAGCAATGCCTTACGTGAGGCAAGTGTGCGCTGTTGTGCTCCTCTCATTGCAACAAGCATTTACTAGAACTGGGAATGGTTTAGAGATATGCAGCAAGAAAATCCAAGACTCTTCAAACTGTGAGAGACAGCTTAGCAGGAGTATGCTTGTGGTCTCTGCAAACACAAGTAGCATGAGAAAAGGATAGGATCTGTTATTCACTATCTTGTTCACTACTGAGTCTCTGGAAAGCATCAACCCAAGCTAGCAGGAATTAAGTTCAAAACAAAGGAAAACAGGGGCTTCTTCATGTAACAGGACTGGGGAAATCCTTTCCACAGGACATTATGATGCTAAAAATGTATGTGAACTCAAGGGGAGACTGGTCAAGTACACAGAAGAAAAATCCATTGAGAATTTTTACGTACATTGAACCACGTCTGACTCAGATAATTCTAAGCTGAAAATAGCTAGCAGCTGGGAGAGCATTTTGGGTACACATCATATTGCTGTTTTCTTACTTTTTTCTAACTGTCTGATGTGGATGGAGAAAGACTACTGGGCTAGATGGACACTTTATTCTGGCCAGGATTAACTGCTCCATATTTTTCCGTTAGTTGATGCTACCTCCCTATGTCTTTCTATTGGTAACTTTTACAGAGAGGTTTCTTTTTTTTTTTTTTTTTAACTAATTCTCTCCAGGCTACACTAAATCCAGTGAAGATCTGTCTCTATAACACACCACCACCGTTGATAAAGCAGAGATGAAGTAGGGAGTAAGGCACATTGGCTCTTAGTGTCAAAGCTTAACGAGCGATTATAGAAGTGCTAAAACAGACAACTGTCCTTTGGCTGTTAGTGGGGCAACATGTGCTCGCTGAGTAACAAGACATAATTCCTCTAACGTTTAATTCCAGCAGCATTTTACCAGCCAACTGAACAACATTCCCATAAATAATGGAGATGCAATGCCTTTCTCTCCTCCCCAACACTGTGCTGTCCACCTCCTCTACAGACCAGGAGCAACGAAGCAATAGGGAAAATCTAATGAGTCTGAGACTTGCAGTGAGTCTGGAGCTCACATGAGTGAGCAGGGGAACAGGAGAGAAAGAGAAGCAATGCCTCTGGGCTGAGTGAGCAGGATTTACCAGTCCTTTGTCCCTGCTCTGGGTGGGAAATAGACCCATAACTATCTTCCCAGCACATTTCAGGGGTCTGCATTTCTCTCTCTGCACTCTGCCAGTCCCTTGTCAAAACACGACTGCGTTATTGAAGACCTTTTCTTCAGTGAACATGCACATAAGCAATGAACTCTCCCCACTGAGCAGACACAGCCTTATGCCAGAACAGCCCTTAGCACAGTCCCCAAGAGGCACCCATGGCTATTCCACAAAACAGTGTCCCTGTCTGGATTTTTCTGCCAGTTTGGAGTTGGCTTTTTTCCCTTACTACTAATAAAGAAAAGCCTCTGGTTTGGGTATTTTTAGATTTAGCAGACTTTTTCTATTACTTAGAAAGTGTATTTCCTGACCTTCTCTAGGAGGTGGGAGCATCCCTTGCCAGACAGCATGTTAGACAGAGAAGTATCGACCCAAAGGGCATGAGCTGTAGATGAGTAGGAGAGAAACTCTCATGGGAGCGCTCTCAGCAAGACCCACCACCTGCCAGAAACGCCAAACAAGTGCAAAATTCATTCAGTAAAGTGTTTCCTCAGGAAAGGACATGCTCCCATTTAATCGCCCTCCTTATTCATGCTTCACACACCATCTGAAGAAATTTGATTGTTCTAACTCTAACCTTTTCTAACCTCAAAAACAAAGCCCCCAAACAACCGTAAAACACAGTCACATTGCCTTCTCGGCCAAGGTGCTGTGAACGAGCTGCAGGGCAGAAACAGATCTCCAGCAAGATGTTGTAAGATGTGTGTCAGCCATTTAGCAGGAAAGGCAGGGCAGGGAAGATGCATTTCATTGCTGAGCAGCCTGCAAGCATCTGAGAGTATGATTTATAATGCCACAACTGCCTCTTCAGGTTAAGGGTGAGCACAGTAAAGGATTCATCACAGAAACTCCAGAAAATGCAGAAACAGAGGAAAAAGCAGACCAGGTTTCTTTGTCTTATCCATTAAAGGCAAATTACAGTTATTAGAGAGGAACATCCAAGCACAGCCACAGGACATTAAGCCATATGTGAATATTTATATACATATTTGTCTGATCAACCCACTGAATATTTACAAAGATTATACCCTGCTTGCACTGAGCATAAATACCTGGGGAAATCAGCCTTTCAAAAACAACACCTAAGAGTCCCTCCAGCCTCACAAATACACTACCCAGGATAACCCTACGCTATTTCTAAACTGAAGCAGCAGGGAAGTAAAGGTCCTGGGCACACAGAACTGAGAGCAAGAGGAGCACCATGCACTGGGACATAGGAAAGTGTCCCGGTCTGTCACGGTCTGCGCTTGAATTTCACTGCTGCGATTCGACGTAGGCTCATGCGACCCTCTCTCCACCAACAAAAAGCCACAGAAGAGGATAAACAATGGCAACGTTAAGTCACAGAAACTTACTTTTCTTACTACAGAAAAGTAGTGGCAGCATGTTGGCTGCCCAGTCCCACCAGCAATAGAATCATTATTTTCTTTGGTTTGGTTTTCATGTCACATTGCAATAAAAGAGGAAATCCAGAACTTGAGAAGGAACTTGCAGCACAGAGGACATCGCAATACTATTCCAGTGGTTACCTGCAGACACACCAATATCATAGAGAGACTCGAGTATTGTGGAGTGTCACAGACACTTTTGATTCTTGTGCTTTTCCAGTTTGAATGCTCCGTGTAAATATGTCCAGCTCCACCCCCAGCCCCATAAGGAAGACTACTGTTGCTTGTCTCTCCCTCCAGACATATTTTGGATCCTCCCAGCACACCTCCCCATCTTGAAAATCAGTAAGGCAGAGGAGGAACACCAGACTGGGTACTCTTGTCCACAAAGCAAGAACAGCATGTTTAGCTACATTTTAAAGCCAGTTTCACTAGAAGTTCCCCTTTCTCCATTCCTCTTTTTCAGTGCTCCCATGCTCATATAGGCTTCCCACTGTCCATGTCTTTTCCACCCACTGTATGTTGAAGTTTTGAATTTAAATCACTTCTATATGCTTCTGTATGCCCATACACATGCATTTTCCTACTCCTGGACCTTTCCTCTGCAGGACCAGCATTTCCTCTGTATCCCACCCACAGTCCCTGCAGCTACACTTGCACAGTCCATGGCACACCAAAGAAGTCTATTTGAGAAGACAGCCTGAAACAAGAGCTAAAAGTTGGGAACAAATTGACTGTTTATCACAATCCCAGCAAAGGGCATGGCCTTTTGTTCTCTTAACACCTTGTCCTATCTTCCAGTGGACCAGCAACCCCAGCAAATGGGCATCAGGTGTAAGACCCTGGGGATCAGGCCAGTGCACTCCTCAGATCAAAGACTCCTGACCAATGGATGCCAAATGGATGCCCCAGCTGGTCCCACACACAGCTGTGGCTTCATAAAAACACTCGCTGAGAAACCAGCAAGATAAATAGAAGAGACAGCAGAAACTCCCCACCTCAGCTCTGCCAGAGCCAAAGTGACTTCAGCCAAGTTGCCTCATCTTACTGTACTTACTGTTGCCCCCCCAACCCCCTTGGCAGCACAAAGCAAACTGATTAGGACTGAGCAGTGACTGCTGGGCTATGTACAAGTGAGTTTTCAAGTGAACAAATGGCTTTGAATGCACATTAAAAGCAGGAAGAGAACACTAATAAGGAAACAATTATTTCATGTTTTTTTAAAACAGATTTTTTTCTTAGTCTTTCCTCTTATCTGGAACAAACAAAGCTTTGAGGGAACAAATACAATTCCAGAGATAATCCACGCTTTGGATCCCGGAAGCATTTGGTACCGACTGCTGGAAAACAAAACAATGATAATGACTCACGCTGGGCCTGGGGGTGGCTCATCACAAAATTAGCAGCAGCTTCCATGCTCCCAGCTGAGATTGGCTTTGCTGGGTTGTTTTCACAGATCCCCAGGACTGCAATTTAGCACATGCAAATCGGCCCAGCAGCCAATCACAGCCACCATGCTAGAAAGGCATAAACATGCTATTTAGAAAAATGCTTTGCCATACAAAACATGATTACCTCCTTCCATGCCATTTCAGGCTATGGGAAGAAACGCTATTTTTATTATTAAACATTACACATCTCTTTTCCTCCAAGGGGAAGAAGAATTATTTAAAGGCCTTTTAAGCAAACATCTATTCACACAATTGAAAGCTTTGTGCACTATCATTGCATCTGGGGAGGTGATCATCCTGGTACTGGGCACTTATAAGGTCACAGCTCAATTCCTGTATCCAGTTTTGGGCCCCTTACTTCAAGAAAGACACTGAGGTTCTCTGTCCAGCTCCACAACGGAGCTGGGGAAGAGCCTAGAGAACAAGTCCTATGAGGAATGGCTGAGGGAGCTGGGATTGTTTAACCTGGAGAAAGGGAGAATCAGGGGGACCTTACTGCTCTCTACAATTCCCTAACAGAAGGTTGTAGAAAGGTAAGGGTCAGTCTCTTCCTTTAAGTAACAAGTGACAGGACAAGAGGAAATGGCCTCAAGTTGCATCGGGGAGCTTTAGATTGTATATTAGGAAAAATTTCTTCACTGAAAGAGTTGCTAAGCATTAGAACAGGCTGCCTAGGGAAGAGGTGGAGTCACCATCCCTTGAGGTATTTAAGACACGCAGATGTGGCACTTAGTGGTGGATTTAGCAGTGCTGGGTTAACAATTGTACTCGATAATCTTAGAGGTCTTTTACAACTGAAAAAATTCTATATTCTACAAAAAATCTCATCTAGTTTTCAGACCATGCTAAACTTTTGATGATATATGTACAACCTAGACTAAAAAATTCAAAACTAGCATCAGTCTGGTAAAAAATTAAACAGGTTACTTCTGGAAAGCAGCAGAAAGGGCTAGGGGAAGACAAGTGGCTTGGTTTTGAGAGTAAGTTCAGTGAGCCAGAAGTAGATCACTCTCACAAACAAAGCAGGAAAATTTAAATTTCTTTAATGAACAGGGCTTTCCATCTGGGAACTGATGGCTGTGAAATACCTCCAGAGGGATCTGCTGGAAACAGAAAACAAGCCTACTGTCAATGATCTGTGGACAAGGAAAACAAGAAGAATTTTAGGGATGATACATACCACTCATCTAAAACAACGGTTCTGATAAGTATTCAAGCATGTGACCATCTTAAAATGGACTAGGTGCACGCATAGAGTTAAATATGCACTTAGATGGTTCAGTGAGCTGAGACCTATCTCCGGAAATACTCCTTGGTCTTTGAGTGGACATGACCTAGTGACAGTCACACACACAACTCTGAAGCTGAAGGCATCTGCTCTGAAAGTCATCAACTTTAAATATCTGCCTTTGACCCCAGATTCTTTTGTTGCTCTTCAAGGGGAAGAAACAGCAACACAGAAGACAGTATTTTATACACACAGTCATTCAGGAAAACCAATAAAAAAGCTGAAAAATTATTTCATTTTATTGTTAGTTAACATTTCCCATCAAACTTAAGAGTTTATAATGCACCGCAATTGCACATGGTGTTTAATCTGAGACAAACTCTTCTCTTGGCTGAGATTGGGAAGCAAAGGAAGTTAAGCTTTATTCCTTTTCAAAGCCATGCAAACCTTCAGGTGAGAATTACCATAAACCAGCAAACCTCTGCTTCAGAATACTGTTTATCATCCTGATTACACGTACTTAAGGAAATTCAAATTATTCTTATTTTGCTTGAACTTGCTCACTCACAGAAAGTAAAACATTTTCCAAATATGATTCAGTATCAGTGACACTCTGGTAGAACCCAGACAAGTTTCAATATTCAGAAGACTGAGTGAAGATCCAGCAATTCCAGATGCCCAGCTCTGTAACCTCAGACATCTGGCTGACAGCTATGCATTGCTAAGCCACTTTACACCCAGGGAATTCCTGGACCTACATTTCTTTCAAAGATTTATGAAATACTTTATTGCAAGCTGAAAAATAAAATCCTGCAAAATATCAAAGTCTTTCCTTACATAACTACACAGAACTGGCTGCAAGCACTTAAAGTTACATGCTTATAACTAAGTTCATTATCGTTTATATCTCTGGAATTTTTGTATGATAGAAATCAAGTAATTTCACCAAATGAAACTGCTAAAAAATTCATCATTTCTAGCTCAGTCAGAACAGATTTTTTTACAAAGATCCACAAGCACTATGGACTTCCAGGAGAGATGCTTAGCCAACATCTGCATGAGAGGGTTCCTTCATAATAAAGGGAAGTGTGGATTTAAAATGCTATAGCTATTCTTGAATAATACCCCAGAGGAGTGCTCCTGTTATAATAAAAAAGATTTTTCAGACTTTTGTTTAATTCATTTCCCAGGTGAATTAAACTAAATCAGATAAAGGTATTCTTTCCACTAGCATATGAGTGTCAACAACAGGCATCATCCCAGAACAGCACAGGCACTTCATTTCCACTGGTCAGCAAGTGTTACTTTTCCAAAAATACAAAACAGGAAGAGGAAGCCTGAGCAAAATATGTGCAGCAACAGTGGCAGAGAATGGCAGGCAAGACACCTGGTGCAGGAAGGAAAAAGGGCTGATGACCCCCAGTCAGATCCCAGTGCTTCTCAGCCTGGCAACCCACTCCCAGCTCCAGCTAAGCACCACTAAGCCACCGTTCCCATCTCCCACCAGCAATGCACATCCACACTCTGAGCTGCCACAGATCAAAGAGTCTCTGTGCTCCCTGAACTCAGCAAGGAACTGCAGGTTTCACTGTCTGTCGCTTATTTGCACAGAGCTGTTGCTTCCAGTAATTTGAAGCTGAACTGTGCAGTATTTGCTGTGCACTGTACTTGCTGTTTACTTGAATAAACAGCAGTGGGAAAATTTTCAAGAACTAGTGTATGTAAATAAAATGTAGATGAATGCACAGATGACTGTACAAGCAAACCAAGGAGTCTCTATTCTGCTCATAAGCCAAATACTATTCTTGAATATGCAATTGTACCTCCTATGTGCGTGACTCCGTTTGCATCTGCAGATGACTTGCATGTGCAGACACCTTATGACAGTGCCCCAAACACTCTCAGGGCAAAGCAAAGATGTGTATGGGCAGCAACAGATTGGCTAATGGCAGAGGCACAGCCTGACCCTGCCTACCTAGACAGAATGCTTGGTCCTGTTGCTCCAAATACCAAACTTTGTGTTGTGATGCCTGGAGAAATATGAAGACCTACTGTGCCAGACATCATTTTAATTTGCCACAAAGCCAGCATCAATCAGCATATTTCCAGGAGCATCTCCAGATTTCACCAGTGTGAGACACCCATGGAAGCCAAGTTCAGGATTTACTTTCAATATGAGCTTAATTTGTACTGAAGGCATCAATTTGCAAAATAGGGACTTAAACTGAGAAGTACTCTTATAAATGTTTGAGAATAGATCAGTCTCTGGATACAACCAAACCTCTACTACTGAAAATAAAGCTGAAAATGCATTGCTGCTGAATGCTGTTGCTGGTTGATGTGAGAAATATCTGTGGTTTTAGCAATGATGCATCCCACAGGAGAGTCTGTACAGGAGCCAAAGGGAGTACAGGCATGAGACAGAACCACTCATAGAGCCAAGTAAGAAATCCTTATGGAGGAAGACAAACACTCACTAGCAGAAATCTCCATGCTGCTATTATCCAGCCTATGGGTACAGGGCCTTTTCCATCAAAGCGACTGCAAACCAGGCACAGGTCACTCAAAATATTTTTTCACAACTCTATTCACAGCTACAACAACAATACAGTAATTCTTTAATGTTTACCTTGAACTTAACAGTGTAGTAGCCATCTGTTTCATAATGTTGGCTAGGAAGCCAAAAGCAAAAAAAAAAAAATCTGGACTGGCAAACCACACCTCTTAAACAAATGGGAAAAAGTGTTAGCAGAGAAAAGAAATTAAAGAAAAAAAACCACTTAACAAAATCAATTGTTGTTGCACCATCAAGAAGGGAAATATCTCTGGACATGCAAGACAGTCAGCTTACAAACTCTGAAACTAAGATAACAATTGAAGCACCTGAAAGATGATACAGGATGTTGCTGTGATAAAATACTTGTAAAGAAATTCACAAAGGAATAGGATAAATCTCTTACCCTGCATTGCCATGAATTACTTGCACTTTTGTGGTGGCTTGGAGACCCATTAAGCCCCATTTTGCAAGGTGCTGTTCAAATAACCACAGCCTCCCCCTGCACAGACGAAGACAAGGCCTGCACACCTCCGAAGTGGAGCACGAGAAAACAACAGGCTAGAGTAGGCTAAAGTAAAGAGGTGAGAGATCTTCACATAATAACAAAAATCTTGCTAATAATTTTGCTAACATCACAACAGAGCTGTACAGTACTATACAACTACCTTCAATATGTGACTGTTTCTCTTTGAAGTGTCATGCATTAGCTTCTGTCAGAATCAGGAGTGGTCTAAGGCTCCGAGTCAGCACAACACACAAATATGAATCTGACTTCAAACATCCTTACGAGGTGTTTGCGTTAAAGAAAACACAGATATGAGGAAGGCAAAAGACTTGGTCAGTCTGTCAGGATAACTTCAGATCAGAGGATCAAGGGCATGTAAGTAGCTCACAGCACTCTGTGCCACCGCTGTTGTAGTCCATATTTCCACAGTTCTGCTCCTGCAATTTTATAATCCTTTTGTCCGTTTACAATCTCTGACTGGCTTGACCCCACAGTGCCTTGCTGAGCACACCACTACACCTTTAGGGTTGTCGCCAGCATATACACCTGTCTCCTGGGGTATGCTCACCTTTTGAAAAAGTAGCAAGGAGATTTCTCCTCCAGCAGGCCCAGCCCACAGTGACCCCTTTATAGGTGGAAGCTTTCATTTTTATTGCACGTTTTTCAAGAACATAAACCCCAAACTTAATGGAAAATTTAAAAATGCAGCCAAGAAGAGGGAACGTATTTTAGCAATCTGATTCAAAGCAACAGACCCCATCTGGAGTGCTCAGGCTTGTGGTGGCATGGGGCTAGTACCTGGAAAATAAGCTCAGTTGGGATAACAATAGGAAATCATTCCCACAGACTGTCTCTTTAGAGTACAACATCAGAAAATACAAAGGCTACGCAATGTTCAGTATCATTCTTCAGAGAGGGGGAGATGAGAAAAGGCTCAGGCACCACATATGCATTAAGCACACTCCAGCACGGGATCCACCTGTAAAGCCAAACCAGCTCCACCAGGAAACTATTAGGACACCATCATCGACTTCTAGTTCACTAAGTTACAGCCTAGCCCCCACGGTCTGAGCACCACCCCACTTTTACCAGTAGCTTATTGTTCTCTTTACTGCTCCAGGTTTCCAAAAGACACAAAACAAACATTTGCACACAGCACTACGAAGAAAACTCTATTATAGTTTTTCACTGAAAAGAGACTAGTGTGTGTAATGCTTCCAAGTGCAGCCACAATTTATTCTATTTATTTATCATATTGTCCGTCAAACCAGGGCAGAACATACTTTGAAGGGAGTTCAGCATTCTCTCCCAAAGATTCTCCTGTTGCCATGAGCTTGTCACAGACAGCAACTTGCACACAAAAGTGTCATGGGAGGGAAGAGGCTACTGAGGCATAAATGGGTGTCTATAACCATTAACAGCTTTTCCTTAGCAGGGCCATAAGGGAATCCAGGCTACCTCAGCAACAGTGTTCCCCCAAGAACAGCCTCTCTTTTCAAGAAACAACACCAAGCGTTTGCACTGGAGGCATGGACATTTTCTGCTTCTAGGACCAAGATCTCACCAAAAAACCCAACACAAGTATTAGGAAAGAATACTTTGAAAGATGCCCTCATAAGCATCTAATTAGTAGCTTCTACTACTACTAATAATAACAGAGGATTTTTTTCCCATAGGCATTTACCCAGTATCATAGAGAAGGAAAGTCAGACTCATGGAAGAAACACATGTAGCACAGAAGAAACTTCAGAAATGCCTCTTAAAAAGCTTCAGCAAGACCATCCTAAAACTCAGGGCTAGTACCACACCAAACCAAGACACTCATGCACTCATTTGCCCCTTCAAAAAGTGCTCAGGGAAAGTGTTTAGGATCAGTAATACTGTTCAGAAAATCACCCCACTGCTCTTCCTTCCCATCCTAGTGAAATGCTCTCTCCCCAACAGGCTAGAAGCTGAGAGGGGAGTTGGGAGTCTCCTGGCTCCCCATCAGGAGCAGGCAAGGATTTCCTTTTGCTTCTAAGTACATCCCTACTCAAAAACACATTAAACACCTTCCACCAGAAAAACACTGTGACATTACTTCTACCAAAAACAAAGTACAGCGGGGCCAACCCCAGAGATATGTGGGGCCACTGGCACTCTGGAGAAGGTTATCCCCACATTGGCCAGGCGGTAACCGAGGCCACAGTTGGGGGTTCCAGGTGAGATGGGAGATACAGAGGTTACACAGGAAGAAAAAGGACCTGAGTGGGCTGCAGGTGGAATGGGGAACAATAACGAGGGTCGCGTGTGAGGTAGGAATCTCTGTGAGGACAAAGAACACACGTGGGGGTTCTGTGTAGGAGGGGACTCCAGGTGGGATTAAGCACAGGGTGGGGGCCAGGCCTCGGGTAGAGGGGGGCCGGGTTGGGAATCCAGCGGGTGGGGATGCTAGGGGCGGAGGGGACCCGCGTGTGGGGGATGCCGAGTTAACGGGGACTCGGTTCCGGGGACGCCCGGCGGGGTCAGCACCGCGGACAGCGCCCGGCCCATCCCGGCCACCTGTGCGCGGCGCCGGCGAGGCGGAGGCGCAGGGGCGGACGGCGAGGAAACGGGGCCAGCCCGGGCCGAGCGGCGCCCGGGCGGGGAGGCGAGGGCGGCGGGGACAAGGACGCGCGCTCCCCACCTGGGCTGTGGCTGGATCTCAGGCGCCTTCCACAGAGACACTGCAGCATATGCGAGCCTTTCTCCAGGAGAAGCCCGAGAATCCTCATGGATTTCACTTTGTGGCGCCCTCCCGCTCCTCGGAAAAGGGACCGGCCCCGGAGCGGCCGGCTCTCAGCGGCGGGGCACCGGGCCCCCTCGACGCCAAACTTCCCGGCCCATCGCCGTGGCCCTGCCGCGCCCGGGGGAGGGAGGGGGACCCCGCCGCCACTTCTCGGGACTTGTCCGCCGGCGGAGGGCCGGCCGTGCCGGGAAGCGGGGCGGGCTGGCTGGAAGGACGTCAAGCCCTAGAAACACGCGCGGCCGGCTCCCAGCCCTGCCCCCTGCCGGCACAGCCCCCGCCGGGGCGGGCAGCGCCGCCGGGACCCCCCCGCCGCCGGGGCGAGGCCGCTCCGCTCCGCCGGGGCTCTGCCGCTTCCCCCCCGCCACCGAGGGCCCGGCCCCGCCGCCCCGCACGGCCCCGCCGCGCTCAAGTTCTGCAAGTCCTGGCGGGGAGCGAGGAAGGGAGGGAGGAGACAGCCCCGCCGCCCGCCCCAGCAGCGCCGGGGCCGCCGTGCGGGGACGGGCAGGGTCGGTGCCCGCGGGTGTCCCCAGCGACCGAAGGCACCACGTGCGGGGGCACCGAGCGCGGGGCTCCCGGGGGCTGGAACCACGGGACCGACAACGTGGCCGGGAAGAAGACACACCTCTGGTCTTAAATCACCGGTGGGAGCGGGTGCCTAGACAGGCGTGCTCCTTTATGGACACGCTGTAAACGAGGAAGCGTGCGTATTTCCACCTACAAACCCACCAGCTTCCTGCAAAAGGTGCTCCATTGAAACTCAAGGTACCCTCTTTTTTACCCATTTTTAAACTGTTACAGCGCTGCAGACTCAAGTCTCAGTGTTGGTGCTGCACAGAGAAAGGTAGGGCACGTATTTCACCTGCAACGATGGTTAGGGAAAGATGCTCTCCTTAGAACTGTCTCCCATTCATGAAATTACACAAAACCCACAACAGAAGGCTGGAAAGCACAGGAGCACAGAAAAACTCCTTCGACAAAACAGTACTATCATATGCAAAAGCCGTTCAAAATAACTCTTTCACCTGAGTAAACTCTAATACTGCACTAAAAAGCAGCTCCCTCTGGGACAAATAGGAACCCGGTACAAGGGTGATTTTCTAACTGAATTATCTTGTGCTCAACCAGGGTTACCTACTCACACACCACCTTTCAAAGCTTTCTCTGCTTTTGTTTCTCCTAATACCTGGCAGAAGTGGCCAGGTGTCTCTGGCCAGCTCATGAGATGGACATTTTTCCAAAGAGTGCACTCTAGGATGCAACAGGCTTCTGGCCAGCACTTCAAACAGAAGCAAGAGTGGGGATACAGACTTAGAGGTTAACATCTAGATCATACTACTAAGGCACAGAAACCAGGCATAACAAAAAAAATGCTGTCTAGGCGTGAGAAGCTATCAAGCATTTGTGGCAAAACTAGTATTTTTGAGAGCACCTGGAGTCTTTCATGCCCTCAATAAATACTCCACAGTTTCAATTTTACTCCTGAATAGAAAAGGGAAAAAAAACAGTTAAAATGCCAAATGTTTCATGAGATGGTAGCTCTTCTTTTCCAGTCAACTCTAGTTCATATGCTGAAAAATAGCATTTAACTAGAAGCAAAACCAGTAGCATACAGTTCAGGACTGTTAGAAGGATGGAAGGTATTACTAACTAATCCCTGGGATTCATACTAAACTCAGTTTTTGTTGTCTGCTGTGAGTTAGGCTGAGAAACCATCACTCTGTCTTAATTTATAAACTGTTTTAGACAGGACCTTGCACATGCACCAAGTCACGGCAAAAAGCTAAATGAAACTGCCCTTCTCCATGTCCCCAGTTACCCAGGATCATTGCTCCATCACATTCCTCAGCAATCCCAGCTCCACAGCCAGTCTTTCAGCCAGCATGAAAGACTACGGTGCCATGTCAGGGCAGATACCAAACTGAGACTACAGCTGTTACTTCTCCCCTTCACCCAGCGTTGTCCTTCAGTCCTCTGCTACATCTGATCATCAGAGAGCAAGCCTGTAGCCCTGCTGGAACAAGGCCAGAAGTAGTTTGCACAGTGAAGCCCTAACATAGGACTGGTGGTTCTTGGGTACTTTGGTAATAGCACAAAAAATAATAGTCCTCTTTCTGCAAATGCATCAGCAGCATGTTTGAGATGAGAACAATTCTGGATCTGGCAGATCAAGGACAGTACAGTGAGATCCAAAGTCAAGGTGCCCTCCTTGCTTAGCAGCCAACATGGAGCTGTAAATGAGGGGGCTCTCCTTTAGAGATGCCAGGACTGAAGTGCAGCACTAGGTACAAGGGAAGAGTTGCACTTAAATGTTATACATATCAAATTAGTATAGGAATGGGCAGATTTATCATATGAACATGCAAGGGCAAGTGTGTTGGACACAATACAAATGTTAAGAATAAAAAAAATGAAAATGCATCAGGTAGCTGAATTTTGGGACCTCTGTTCATTAAACTAATGCTGTTGTTCTTGGAAAATCTACTCAGAATAACCCATAAAACCATTAACAAAATAATCCCCATTTCTTTGGGAAGCTTCCATCACCTTGCAGCAAGGCTGATAATCCAGCCTTTGTGGGGCACACTCCAAGGGGTCAGTTCCTGACTCACACTAGAGGAAAGGAGGGCAGACTCAAACCAGTGAAAAGAATGAATGTTACCTGACATTTCCCAAGAAGGGCCGTAAGGACTGCAACAAGCACATGTTCTTTCAAACTGAGTGTTTAAGTAGGTTTAAACAGCGAAATGGAAGCATAAAAATGGCAAAGGAAGAACTGTGATGCATATGACTCAAGTGTTTACATGCCACAAAATACTCAGTAATACTGTGTACCCAATTAGGTAAATCTTAGCCCAGTAAACAAAGCTTAAAGAATTTGAAAAGATAAATGGAGCTGACATAAATCAAGACATTGCTAGATGTGTTATCTCATTTTAATCTGAAAACAAGGTAAACCAAAATAAAACTTATTTCAGTGCAGAAGGACAACATGTACCCAAACAATACTTCAATGGACATAGTGGTGCATAAATCTCACTATGGCTCCATTGATGAGCTTGCACTACTAAATAATGATGCAACTAACATCTCAAATGTTACTATGAAAATGCTACAGATATTTAAATTTTTAGCCACTGGTAGAACAGAGGTATTAGAAATGATAGTGTGCTTGAATAAAAGCAGGGATTGCATTTGCTGGAACACAAAGGAAGCTGTGAAAGCATCACTGAGGTCAGAAGACATTTACATGGAACACAGTGTCACGTGTGTTTCTCCCTTATTAAATTAAAATGCCATTGGCCTTCTGAAGCACTGAACAGAAACGAGAATATGTTTAGGATTATGGAATTTAAATTAATACCTTCTACTAAAAAGAGGAATGTACTGCACTCTGATCAGAGAAAAATAAGGTGATTTAGCCGACAAGGCTCTTTGCTAGGTATTAAAATAGCATAATGTGTATGAGTTCACCAGTTACAAAAGCCAAAAAAGAAAGAAAATCTACAAAAGCTCAAAGAAGAGACTACCCAGGAAAGGTAATTTCCTTGTTTTCATACAAAGGCAGTAATAATCTTTCAAGGTACTGGGTCCATGCTGTTCTGTTTTCACCCATACTGACTGGTAGTTCTTTGAACACTGTGACTGGTGCACAGACAAACAGCTCATGCAGGTGCATTGTTTCTGGTTGGTTGGTTGGGTTTTTTGCAGGTCTCTGCCCTTGTTGTATTTTCTGGCCAAACACAGGCGGATATGATAAGAAAGGGCCCATTAACCTCAAGAGCTTTGTTCAAGCTGGTGCTGATGCAGATCTTGGACCTTGTCCCCCTCTCTGTAAATTTACAAAACTTCTTGCACTTGGTGCTCATTTCTCGATGCTCACTCCATGGGTCCATATGTGATCAGTGATTATATATCAGAGATGCTCCTCAGTGGTGGCAGAGAACTACTCCACAACACCTTTCTTCCCAAGAGCCATTTGAGCAGAATTTACGAATGGGCCACAAACTACAGCCCTTTCCAGTGCAAACCACTATCACCACTGTGCTCTCTGGATATTTCCGATTACCCTCTTTCCCCCCTTCTTTATGAAGCAGAGCACTGCTGGCAAGGAGGGGTGGTGGGGTCTGCTTCAGGGACATACCAGCCACATACAGCTTCTACTGCACCCAGCCCGATCAAAGCACAGCACAATCACACAAGAGACAGTGGGAACTGCAGCACAAAGTTGAGGGGTTTGCTGAAGGTCACACAATAAATTTGTGGACAAGTAGGGAATCATCTGTCAGTCCTCATTCTGGTGGTTTAATGAGAGGATTACCCTCCTCCAGATTAGTAAAAAATTGCACTCATTATAAGGCAAAGATTCTGCTGAAAGCTCTTCCATGGAAAAAGTATACCACACACCTTCTGAGAGCAAATAAAAGGTGACACAGAAAAAAAGACAGTTTGATTTTGTACATCAGACAAGAAAGACTAATTTCTTAGTAGCATTTCTGAACAACAGTGAACAGAAACCACCAACTCAGGCTCCTGCTGAAGAGATTGACTTGGTAAAGTCTCAGCCCCTCTGAACTCACCAAAGCAGGTTCTGGAGCAAAAGAAAAGATGTCCCATAACCTTGATCATTTAATAGGTTTATCCTCAGACATATAAAAAGCTTATAGTAATGAGCACTCAGGAGATGAACTTCCTGACATTGAGAAGAAATATAATATTACATGTAAAGAAGGCTTTTTGTATCAAATGCCTCCATTTTGAATTAGGGAGAGTGGTTGTTCTGAATATTTTTCAGTACAGTGACACTTCCTCTGAACCTGAACTTCTAGGGCATCTCCAAACATTTTGGCAGAAGTATGAGCAGCTCAGAACAGATACCTGGAAAAGGAGCAGACAGACCCTGTTCCTTCCACCCACTTACACTGCCCAGCAGATGCCCTCATCTATAGGATGTCTCACAAGGTTTTCAAGAACCCACGATAGCTTTCTCCCCAAAAAATTTTTATACTCATTTTTGGAAACCAGTAATACCATTGGCCTCCTCACTATCTTTTGGCAAGGAGTTCTACAATGGCAGGAAAAAGCTTTTATTAGATTAAAACTCCTTCTTGATAATTCCATTTAATGCTCACCTCAACTTAAAAGGTGAGCATTATAAGATTATATTGTGGAATGGTAATTTTATGTTCTCCATAACAGTCATGGTTTTATACACCTCTGTTGTATTTCCTTCCTCAATTGTTTCATTTCTGCAGGCACCTGAAAATGCCTAATCTGTTCCATCATTCCCTGGGCAGCAGCTACTCTTCACGCTCCACTGACCTTGTCACTGTTTCCTGCGCCTTTCTAGTTCTATCACATCTTTTCTGAGACAGGATAACTGCAGCTGCACACAGTACTCAAGGTGCAAGTGCTCCAGGGGTTTCTAGCATGGCAGGATGATAGCTCCTATTTGCTTTCTATACCTTTTCCAATAATTTCTGCTTGCATCTGCTGAGCTAGCAGTTCCAGAGAGATTCACACTTTCTCTGCGGTCTTTTTCCAGTGAGGAAATGGACCCCGGTAGCACCCCTTACCATGAGTGCCCATAAATTTTAGATATGTGTACATATACATATATATAAAAAATATTTATATATACACACACCCCTTATATATTTGGGTTCCATCAATGGGTGCATTACCCTGCACTCCTCCCCAGTTTATACTGTTGTTAGTTCAGCAGAGGCTCTGTATCAAGAAATCCTTCTGCAGCTCTTTCCTGTCCACTTCTGTTTCTCTAATGATTTTGTCTCCTCTTCATCCCCTCACTTTTCAAGATCATTTAGGAGCATGTCCAGTATTGCACAGTTCAGTCTCTCTTCACTGGCAATTTCCCCACTGATGAGACCTGCCTTTTTTTCGTTGAAGGAAACACCCAGTGAGGGAAGCATTTTAGAAATCCCGAGTTCTGCCTCCCCTTTACCCAGTTGCTCAGTGAACATTAAGGAATCTGGGGGGATGTTTCTGCCCCAACAGCCATGCAGCCCCTTACCCAGATGACCAAACCTGACTGCCAGCCCCCCACAGGATGAGTGCTGTGATTTTTTGCAGATGAAGTTCATGGCAAACTTTCAGATATCGCCACATTTGTCTTTTGAACCTGAGAGTTACAGAAGCACCTTCTAGGTGTACCTCCTTGGTGGGTTCAAGTCCCCTGCCAGCTGTGGTTGCTGTTTCACATCTGCAGCCCTTCCAAGGGAAACATGCTGGAAGGCTAAAGATTTCCCCTGCCTGCCGCTCCCTCTGGGCTCAGAGGTTATGAGAGAGAGGAAAGCAGATTAAAGGGTGGTAATGCAGCCAGCACGGGAAGATCTGACCCACAGGGCTCCAGTAATTGAGGTTATTAATCCACGGTAGGTAATGATGGCTTTGCCTGAGGCATGACCCAAGTTTTGAGGGCAGCAGATCACAGTTAAGCCAAGCCTTTGAGGTGGGCAGCAAGCCAGCCTGCTGTCCAGCAGAGCTCTTGGTCTCTACCCACCGACAGCCCCTTGGCTCCTCTGCTTTCAGCAGGCAGCCACCAAGGCAAAGCCAGAGCTGGGATAGGTGCAGCCTCCAAATTCAGGATGTGCTCTTGGCTTTCCCCCCAGTTCCCTACATGAAACAGGAACAACTGTCAGGCCACTTTCCTCGTCTAGGAGTGCGACCAATCCATCCACCTCACAGGGAAAAGCTGTCAGTCTTAATAAAAAGGATCTTCTGATGGTAGAAGTACAATAGACCAACCATACAAGAAGCCATCTCCCCTTCCCCTCCAGCAAACTCACTCCCTAATGTTCCAGAGGGCATCTGAGGTTGGGAGCAGCATCTGTGGAAGCACAAGCCTCTCCATCTGCCTACTTCGGTGACACTTACAAAGCCTTTTACTGTTGTCTAGACCTGAAGTGTATTTATTCTGGCATGCTAATACAACACATGTGGCACAGCCTCATCAAGACAAGCAAGTTCTTGCCTAACTGCCTGCCTTGGGAATGATGGTACAAGAAATGCTTTCTGCTCCAATTCACAGCTGCTCCAATGACAGAAAAGCCACTACCAGGACGCCACGGTTCAGACCCTCACTCTTTAAGTGGCCACCATGGCTGAAGAGTGCATGGAGACATGTTTGAAACAGATTTCTCTGGAAAGACCACTATTCTGGAACATGCAACTCCCAGTGCCTGCAGGATAGCACAGCTAAGGTTCTTTGTCACACTACATACAGACTTGTCCCTGCTAGCTCTGAAAGGAAGAAAATGACAAAAGCTAGGTATTAAATAATAACATTACAGCACAGTTATAAAGGGTCTATGTAGGTAAAGGAAAAATAATGTTTTCAGAGATTTGAAGATAGGATTTACAAGACCTTTATAAGAGCCACCCTTGAAATCCTGGCTTGTTAAGACAGGACTTCTTACTAGGTGCATTTTTTCCAGGTGAATTTAAGTTAAGAAGACTTTCTGTTTGGAAAATTTCCTTTTCTGAGACTCATGTAGTATAGTCCTCACCAGAATGCAGGAGAGCTAAGGAAAAAAAAAGAAATTGTCTCTTTCTCAGAGCACGATATTACTTTGGGGCAGATACTCCAAAGTAATAGTAAAAATAAAAAATAAAAGTAAAAAGTAAAATAAAATATTAACATGTTGTTTTCCTTAAAATGACGTTTTTCTAAAGTATCTCAACTTCGCTGAAGTATTTTGACAATTTTATGAAAATAAAGTTACAAGGAAAGGCTTTGACCTTATAAAAATAAAACATTTCCATAAGATTCTCAAAGGCAGACAACTGAGGAATCCCAGGAGTGTTTGGCTGAGAGTGGTGTGAACAGAGAGGAACTTAACTCGCTCCCCATTAGGTCACAAGCCCCTCTGCTGTGCAGCCCCCTGCACACGGATATACATGTACCAGACACTAGCTTCACAGGACAGAGAAGATGTTTTTGCTGTTCATAGTTTCAGGACAAATGGTGAAGGCAGTTTATATGATGAGGCTCAGACCCTGCCAGCTACAAGGCAGAACCACTTCCTCCACCCTCTGCTGTAAGAGAAAACCCAAACCCAAGTAACACATTTGGGGTTCCTTTTTGCATTTGACTCGTGGTCCAGCATCTTTGACAGTTTCTGTTGTTAGCTTTTCTCTGCAGCCATTAGAACCAGAAAATCTAAATATGCCAAGTTATCATTCTTATATAATGGCTCGGGGATTTAAGAAAGGCCACAAATCTTCTAAGTGTTAACAACACCAGTCTGCAATAACCACACCAGTGACAGGTAACATGGCTGGCTCTCAGGGACAGGAATCATTGCTGACATGTGACATACTCAGTAATGGCCTTACTCTGCTTCTGCTGAAAACACAGCAGTGCCAGCCCACAGGCAGCTCAGAGTGATTATCAGCCCCTGAAAAACTCTGCTACCCTATGAGAAAGTAAAAATACTACTTTTCCTCAGCAGCTGAAGATATTTCACTTAAGATGGAATTAAAATTCTAGCAAAGCCCATTCTGAAACATGCATAGTCTGGCAAATTAGGGAGGAATAAGAAGTATTTGAGTCAAAGATGAAGCACTATTATGTGAATATTGCTGTGGAGCACAGCAAGAAAGTAGAAATCACAAAAGATAGATGACCGATGGGTGGAATTTCAAAAGGGGAATAAAATACAGGAGGCAAATGCTTCTATGTATGAGCAGATAAATCAGCCAGGCATTTTTTTATCAGGCATTACCAGAGGCCTTGAAGGTCAAGCACCACGATGATTATCTACTTCCCACAAGCAAAGTTCAAAACCTGGAACACACACACAGCACAAAATGCAGCTCAGCACAAGCTAAAGCTGTAACTGCAGCCACAGAATGGACCAAGCAAGGGTTAGAGGAGAGAGGATTTTCCAATAATTTTAGAGACCTAGGGCCAGATTCTGACCTGCTATAACTGGTATTGCTTCATGAGGCCTGAATTTAGCCCATACATTTCAAGCACTGATTTTTTTTTTTTTTCCCAACAGGCATGTTACAGATGCAAAGCTGAGCTGCTGCTCCATCAGCATGTGCTAAGCTATTTATGAGGCACTAAAACACACCTTTTCTAATTCTCACCTTAGCTTGTGAATGGCATGTGGCCAGGATGCCTTCTCCAGCTACTTGAGAAAAGTCACCACAGTGTACTATGTGCCAGGCTATTGGCAGAGCCCCTGCACTGGTTCTGCTGCAGGACATGTTTGACCTCCAGCCAGACCTGCATTAGCCCTCTGTCTGTTCACACTGGGACAGTCATAGACGTTATCTAAACAAGTGTCACCCGATGGCAGCAGTAGATTTTAGGAATTTCCCTTAAATGAGAAAGCCTCTGCAGAATCAAAAAACATAACTGCAGGCTTGAGTCGTCCCAAGTCCCCAGTGCTGCCTTAGCCCCATACACCATTTCTGTCCCTGCACAAATCATCCTACCAGGTATAGGGGGCTCACAAGTGAGTAGAACCACAGCCATCACTTTCCATTCCCAAAAAGCTGCATCCTGCAACTCAGCAGTGAAACAGTAGTTACAATGGGGAAAAATGTCCAATTAAAGCACAGCTGTTCTGAGCCAGTTCTCATGTGTCACGCATCCACATCCTCAGACCACTAACAAAATTATTTCCTTTCAGCTAGCATTTACTTAAACCCCCAACACAGAGGCAGCCTCAACTATGCAGCATTGGGGTTCACATAAACCCTCCTTAGAGGTTACATCCCAGCAGTGAGGCCTTTACCTGGATATCTTGAAGGCCACTCCCACATTCAAATCCCTACCCTCAGAAGCTTGATGTATTTTTTCTCCACCACCTTCATTTCTTCACTGTTATCCTGATCCCATAGGGGATTTTCCATCTCCCACTCCCCTTCTCAGCCAGCTGCTGTACACAGATTTAGCAGGATGACTCAGAACCAAGGAATGACAGCTCAACATTTTCCTGCTATAGAGCAATCACTGCCTATCTCCAGAAGGTCCTTGGGTCAGGATTGGGGCTTCTGCACAAGGGAGAGGGAAGCAGTGGTTGCTTTCCAAGGAAAAACAGACCCACTGTGTGGGACCTCCTGCTGCTTCCCTCTGTCACAGCCTCAACTTGTCCTTGTTTAAGTCTCACAGGAGCAGCTTGTTGTAAAATACAGATTTAGCTATTTGCTTTTCATGACAGCAGAGCCTCAGAGCTCCTGAGGTCAGCGCCAGGCATTCTGTGAGGCAGCACAACACTGGAAGCTGTGAGGAATGGGAAGGCAGGTTCCCAAGGGGGTGTCTTTTCTTTTTCCCTGCTGAGTTACAGCAAGTGTCATGGCCACATCATCTATTTTTCATTCCCCAGTGCTCAGTGTCAAGCCATAATGAAGCCATAAAGGAGTCCAGCAGCACTCAGCAGTGCACAAAAGCACTCTGGCTCAGCTCTGCAGAGCTGTACTGCATAGTGTGCAGCGTTGCAGGAAGCAGAAGAGCCTGATACCAAGAATGCTCCCCATTTTCATATGCTACACTCCCAGAACTGCAGCGATAGCAGGTGAGAGCGAGGCAGGGCAGAGAAAAGCCTCGCTCCTCGTCACCTCGCTCCTCCCTCAGTCACCACCCTGGGTGCTGTGAGAGATGTCAGGCAAGGCTGCAAATGTCCAAGGTGGTTAATGTCAACAGCCAACTACACAAAGGCAAGCAGGAGAAAGCAGAAGGATCCTTCTCAGGATGATGCTCTCAGAGGACAGATGGTCAAAGATAACTTCTGAAAGAGTGCGTAAGTGGGACTCCTGGCTCTCCACACAGCTGCAGTAACTCAGCTGCCTTTCCCCAGACCCAAGGCATCGCTAACTCTGGCAGCAGGGGAGAAGAGCTTTGCTGCCAGAGCCCATGGGTGTGCACTGGACACAGCATGGCCATGGGTCAGACTGTCCATGCTGAGGAGCAGGCATCACTCACAGGGAGACCCAGGGATCCCTCCTGGTGCTCGGCCACCTCCATGCTCACCACCCTGCCCCTTGGCTGGGCGCCCCCACTGGGCTCAGGCAGGGCACCTGAGCTGTCTTTCGCCCATTTATCCAGACCAGAAGTAGGGACAGCTCTGAATGAGCACAGAACAACTGGCAGCCCCAGTCTCCAGGTAAAACATGCAGTGCTTTTGATGAGATAGCGCAGAAACAGCTTTACTTGTAACACCACTAGGGGAAGCATCTGGTGACAGGCCTACATTAACAATCAGGTACAACCTCTGAGCTGGCATCTGCTCCAGCCTATGGGATAGTCTGAGCAACTAAAACTGGAGCAGAGCAATTCCTGGGGAACAAGTCATAGGGGAAAGCCTGCACCAGTCTGTCAGGGATGCAGGCAGCAGTGCTTGGATAATCTCATTTTAACATATTGTTCTGCTCTTCCCCAGCTTGCTTTCCAGTTAGGTATTCACCTTGTAGAACCTGTTGGGCCATGTCTCTGGTACCCCATAATTTTTCCCACAGTGCCACACTCACCAAGGAAGCTTTCATGGAGGATTCCTGCTGAGGCCAGTTACCATTTTTCTTGGGGATGTTTACACCGACTAGGATTGATGGAAGTGGGCACTTGGCCATCCTGCCACGCAGCAGCTGTGTTTGCACTGCACTTCACTGAGACCCTGATATCTACATTTAATATTCCAACTTTTCAGACTTCTTTTTATTCCATATTACAAGTTTCCTATTTCCTCACTATCTCTTTGTAAGTCCTGTTAAGATTCTAATGTCCCTGTCAAGATCTTACCTAATGACATGCTGCATGTAGACCAGCATGAGGCTCTTCTCCTAACATGTCACAAGAAGTTACAGAACACAGAGCAGCTGCCATCCCTTTCATAAGGACAGTAGCAATGAACACCCTTTCATAACCTTATTGCTGTCAGGATTTTTCTACCCTATAACTGCTCTTGAAAATAGGAGAGAGTCCTGGTGGCTGGAACCAAGCAGGAGCACAAGGATGCTGTTTCTGCATGTGGTGCAGTACAGCAGTTTTGCCATGTGGTAGGTCCAACTGGTCAGCATGCCCACCCCAGTCTTTCTTGGAAAAGGGAGAATAGGTTTATTCTAGGCTTAATAGGCTTTGTCTGATTCTTGTTCATTACACAAACACTGTACCCACAATCTAAGCATCACAAGGGTTTGTAGAAGCATTCCTCTTTGGTGGTGTGGCATTTAGCAGCAGACTTTCTGCATACTTAAGGGTTATAAATGATACTATCTGTTCTTAAGACTACAGGCAATACTTTGCCATGGTTTAGTGGTTGTGCTGAGATGGGTCCTTGACTGCTGGCAGCAGTAGGGGTCACTGTAGTGTGTGTTAAGTGGGAGAATTCAACTAAAAATAAAAATCTAACCAAAAAAAACCAAGCTGAAGCATCCTGTGACAACTCACCCCAGAAGCCCTGTCAATCTGCCAGGACTGCATTACCCAGGAGCTGGGAGTGAAGCTAAACCATCCACTCTCTAATGCTCGAGAGCTCTTTAACCCACTCCATCTTCAGCTGCTTTCCGTTGCTGGCTGCTTTTAACCTAGTTTTCAACCTCCAGAACTCTTATTTCTGGCTGCAGCTTTCATTAGCAGAGACATACTCCCCATTCCATTCCTTCTAGAGATGAAGGCTACATCCCCAAAGTGCCCTTTTGGGAAAGTTGTCTGATGCACTTGCAGCCAGAGGGTGCAGTGCCCTGGAAAACAGGAGAAATGTAGCTTCCAAAGTGCATTTTTCCCCTCAGTACTAGAAGCCAAACCCCACTGGTGAGTTTTGTAGATGGGATTGTTCTTTCCTAACCATTGCCAGTTTTGTTTCTAAAATTGATGAGAAAGACTGATTTTTAAGGACACAGAGGGCTCTTCTCCCTTTCTTTGTGTCTTTCCCCTCTCCTTTTGGAATAGCAGGTGATTCATTGCTTCTTTCTCTACTTTTTCACAACTCCATTGTTGATGGCCTCTTAGAGAGGCAGCTGGGGAAGAAACAGCTTTCAGGAAGTCCCAGTGATCACAGATATGCCCTCATCCTCAGCTTGCAAAGTGCTTTCTTGCTGAACTGGCAGAAATACTGATTTCCTGAAATACTCATGATTTCCTGAAGGAAAATCATCTCCTGTTACTACACAGAAAGGCTGTACAAGGGGGAATGCAGCAGTCTGGGGTCCCCTCTGCAGAGGTGCTCTCATACATACCTGCAACCTCCCTTACTGCCTGACTTTGAGGCTGTCAGTCTGCATCTTGTCTTCCTCCAGAACTAGCTGTGGTCTGACAAGATCAAGATGGACATTGACAATAAAAGTGATTTTAAAGTGTAAAACACCTCTGTTGAAGCCTTCTCAGTTTCATACTCTATGTCATCCCCTTAGTCTTCCTGGGAAGAGGCTACAGGGCTTTCAAAGGCTGGTGCACATGTTTTCTTTTCAGAAGTGTCCACACTCTTTTATTGTCAAGTGAAAAGTTTCCCTAAGAGGGAGAGATGTAAACTGTCTCCAGTCCCAAAGTCCTGTAACCATGTCAGCAAAGCATCACACTTAGCTAGGAAGGTCTGCCGGGAGACTGGATTTATCAGCTCAGACACCCTGGCTGTGCAATTACACAGCCTGCAGTCTTGAAGCAGCCTGAGTCCAGCCAGCCCAAAACACAGCCCAAACAAGTTTGCATCTGGCTGCAAAAGATCTTGTAAGACATATCCATGACTACTGGCATCAGCTCAAAACACTTCTTTGGTTTAGAAAGCATCAATGCCAGAAGATAGATTGGGGATGCTGAACATCAACAGCAGAGCTGTTCCCACAACAGCTGTGTACGTTAACAAATCCTTACAGTCCGCCTTGGCAGAGACGCTGAGGTTGGCATTTCTGTCCCCACTTCACAGGCAGGGATATTGCAGCAGGACTGGAATAAGCAGAGCCTCACACGAGCAGCCCACAAGGCCATGGAAGGAGTTGTATTACAAGTGGCTTTGCACTGAGGACTGTTGGTGCCATGTGCTGGGCTCAGCACCCTGCCAAGAAGAGACAAGACTTTGAAACCTAAAAGCCTGTCCCACACCTCCACACTGACTTCCCACCATCTCCTGTGGGGTTTCAAGCGGCTTTAAAAACAGCAAGTTTGGCTTGATGGAGGTCAAGCCACAGAAGGAGTTGGGTCACGTTGCTGTCACAGCATATTCTGTGGTTGAAGTAACCCAAATCTACTGCATCCCTTTCCTCTGGCTGAACCACAAAAAGCTGTTTTCCTTTAAGATAGCCTTGTAGATGGGCTTACTGCCTGCCAGACTTGTGGTCATACTCTCTCTCAGGGCTTTTGTAGGCTAATCCAGCACAAAAGGCACTGGCTGCTCTCCACTCCAAAGCTCTGCCAAGTTGTGAGATAGATGGAGCTACTTATAAAACATATCATAAATTAGAACAGCTAACAACAACAATTGTTGTGCTGAACGTAGCAGCCTACATCCCAAAGGACCTCAGCACAGCTGATTTACAAAAAAAATGCACTCAAAACAACAAATGTTTTTGTAATTCAAGAATTTTCTCATGAAACTCAATCTCTGCAGGAATTTTGCAGTAAGATCTCACTTGAAAACCTGCACAAATCCTCCCTAAGTGCTTGTTCTAAGTATGCAAACCCTAGAAATATCCAGTGCAGTCAAACACTGGGGAAAAGCACACACACTCCCCATCATGTCCTTGTATTGCTCTTTCTGTGTGCCTTCTGGGTGATGAATTTGTGATTTCATATCCCACCCCACACCTTCCCAGTCAATAACATTAACAATACTTCACTTCTTACAACCAAGGTGTCTCTCAGAGCTCCACCTGGTTGGCAACTCTATCAAGACTGTAAGTCCTACACAGCACAGAGTTCTGGCAACACACGGCTTCCCAAACACACAAAGCAACAAGAAAACCCAAGGCTGGAAGCTGAAACTAAACAAAGCAAAGTTCAGAAGTATTTAATGTTGAAGGTGATAAAGCACTGGAACAATTTCACAAGGTGAGTCTTCCATCACTGGAAAGTTTTAAAGTAAGAGGGGATGATTTCTTTATTCAGCGCTGCACTTCAAGCAGGAGTCAATTGAGGGCAGTCCTGTGACTTGCACTCCCCAGGAGGTCAGACTGAAAGATCACAAGAGCCTTTCTGACCCCATAACCCAGGAATTAATACCTGGGAGGAGTTTCTTGTAAAATCTGTCAAACTACTGCCCTTTAAATCCCTACCTACAGCTTCTGTGCTATGAAGCCACAATGGAAAATCAATTAAAGAACAGTGAAAATGGAAAAGGGAAAAAACAAGAAGCTACTGACTGAAAAAGGCACAGTGAAGGATGATGGAGGTTTGAACATTGCCCCTGCACCAGGCTGAGCAGGACCTGCTCTGGACCTCCTGGAGACCATGGGAGGTTGGCTGTTGGTGATTTCACTGGCACTTGCTTGGTGTCCTCTGCAGGTAAGTAGAGGACAGGGGTTTGCACTCTGCAAGACTACGAAACCTGTGTCACTCCCAAACACTGCACAGCCCCACCATACAGACGACCGAGCTACAAAGCTATTATTCTTTCATTTGACCATCCCAATCAAGCTACCTTTGTGATTATAACTGTAGACCAAAAGACAGTGCATATGAACAACAGAAAAAAAACCAAAACAAAACAGAAACCCAACATAAAAACAAAACCACAAAGCTGCTGTTTCATTATTATTGTACTGCTGCTTTGGAATCAGAGAAAATATAAACCTCCAGCAACAGATCTGGGTTCCTCAATGCAGCTCAAAAAGTTGGCAGGAGATTGTACAAGAAATGGAAACTAGACTGCACAGATCCTCGGGAAGCCACCAGAGGGTAGCAAAGCATTTTAGAGCGCAGCTGACAGAAGCCCAGGCAAAGCGGTGTGCTCTGTACCTGCACCTCCCTCCTCACTTTCTGGTTGCTATTTCAGTTATTCAGGAAAATTACATTTTTATTCATCCCTATGCATTCCCTTTTCAAAATTCTGCCTTGCTTTCTTCGCAGATGAGAAGGAAAATTTGTATTTCAATTATGCCTACCCTTCTCCCTGAAAGAAGCTTGTTTCTCTCTTATTTTGTTCATAGTGTCTGTATCCCTCCCCAGCCAACTCTCCCCTGCAGCAGTGGGCAGCAAGCCGGGTCCTAAGGGGATGGCCTGTGGTTCAGCGGTGGGGTACAACCCTGTGGGGAGGTATGAGGAGGGGAAGAGAGTCAGGAGGGCAGATAGCTGTTTCCAGCAGCTTCGGGAAACTGGTACACCAGAAACTCCCCACATTAGGAGTCTGGATTAGCCAAACACCCTTGCTAGTGCAACATTCAGATAACACTCTGAATCGTTGATGGCAGTCCTGAGGTTTTGACTGTTTCAAAGCTGTGAAAAGTACAGGAGAGGAGGAGACATAATATTTTTGCAATGCTTTCTTTGCCTCTCCAAAATTCTCCATTCTCCACTTTGCAGATTCCCACCCCAGTTGCCCTCAGCCCCACAAGCACCTCAAAAAGCCAATAAACCAACCTCATCCTGATCCCCCTCACATGCCCTCTGCTGAGCGTAAGAGTAGGAAGGCTTCCGATAACTTTTTTTTAAAATTATTCTTTTATTTTAAGGTTCCTGTATGTTAAGTCTCAAGCCAAGATACAAGGAGTCCTGTTACCCTGCTCTTGGAAGCTTACATGGAAAAAGGAGACCAGACAGTAACGCAGGGGAGGGGATGGCGAGGGAAGAAGAGTCTGGCTTTTAAATAGCTAACTTTTTCATGCACGGTCTGCAGGAACCAAAAATAGCTCCTGAATATTTCAGCAAATCATTCCCAATAATTAAAATTGTGATGTGTTTTCTGTCAATCCCAAATGCAGTGAAAGCCTTCAGATATATTATTCACGACAAATTATTCACCCAGCTGCACTTGCAGAGTTGAAAATTTCCGTTCACTTAGACCTAAGTGCAAAGAAACCCTTCAGCCCCTAAATGACAAAGTCTTTCACATCTGCCCATTGCCAAAAAGTACAACAAACTAATCTTCCCTGATCTATCCTATTTATTTATTACAGGTATGTCTTACTCAGGAGGTTAAGACTGTAGTGCAGCTGACACTTAGCACTGATTAAGTTGCATCTGTTCAGTGCAGCTGCTTTCAGACCCTATTACAGATATATGAAAGTCACAAAATACATTTTCCACAAATTGTACTTCTAATTGGAATATCCCACTTGCTCTACCCAGGTGCTGTGCCAGACCCGAGGATCAGCCCTTTACCACATTGTCAGGAAGCAATGGGAGGTAGAGGAAAGGTTCTAGCAGACTTCCAGTTCTGGGGGAAAGCTTCTGCCTCTGTAGAGAACTTGATTATCAGTCCTGCCCCACCAACAGTAGACACCTTTGCTCACAGGCTCCCCAAAACAGACACCAAAGCTAATATCAGAAGCATCACCTTCTTGTAGCACTATGAAAAATCTGTGGCATCGCTTAAATCCAGCCCAGCAGCTCACTCTTCCATTACAGCCTCTGCATGAATTACAAATGTGAAGCAGCAGAGGCTGAGCACAAGAGCACACTCTGGGCAAGGTCCATTTACAGACCTTTTTAAAGAAAGTACCCAATACATAAGGGTGTTTTCATTCTCTTGTAGCTGAGGTCAGGAGACCTCAAGGGGACGACAACATGTTTTGGAAGCATTGAGCATCCTTGATAGGGTAGTTGGAGCATGAGTATCTCAGTTTGAGACTCCCTGTCTGTCCAGTGTCTGGACATTTAATATAAATTAATCTGTTATTACAAATCATTCAACCCAGTTCTCCTTGACCTGCAAGGAGACATCCTGGGACAAGACAGGGATCTAAAACAGGTCCTTCCTCAGTCTGTTTGAAGGCGCAGCTGTTAAGAGAATACAACTTCTCTTCATAATGAAAGTATGATTATTAGGAGTGATGGAAAACACTGGAGAATCACAAACATTCCCCTTTGCAAAAGACTGTCAATATGGGGAAACATCACACTGAAGTCACAGTTCCCTGTTGAGCACTTCTCCTCCTCCTCAGTGATGTGTCGCACTGTCATTCCAGAATGTCACCTTGATGGAGAGAACAACTTCTTGAGAGGAGTCATCAGCTTGGAGCAACAAAAGCCACCTCCTTCAGAAATACACCCACAGAAGTGTGCAAGGCCAGGACAAAAACGTCACGTCAGGGCGTAATTAAAACTCCTGAGCAGTTCCAGGTCCTCATTGACAGTCTTTTATGTAATGACTGAACGCAATTAAGGTAACGACCTTCCCCATGCTAACATGTCTGCACAAACATACAATTACCCCAGTGATGGGAAGGAGCCTGACAAACAATTTGCTCAGGGAACAAGAAACCCAGCTAGGAGGTCCCAAGCCCTTTGCTGCTCCTGACTTCTTCAGGACATTGCGTCAAGCCCTGAAGGCAGGGACAGAGGCCAGAAGGTGCTTGTACATTAATAAATCCTCGCCCAGCAGATGCCCTTTCTTGGCAAAACATTCCCGTTCTATAGAAGAACAAGCACGTGTTGTTGCACAACTGACTGGCAATTTTACGAACAAGCTTGGACAGACTTTCTGGGAACACAGAGACATGAGGCAAGAGAGATATTGACAATGTCCTAATAAACAAACAAACAAATTATAAAAACAAAAGCTATCTGTGGTTTCTCATGGAAACATTCACTCTTAGAAGCCTGTTTTTCCCTAAAGTCTTTTTCAGTTCTTGCAGGGTCAAAGTGGATAATCAATACTAAGCAGGCAAAAAAAAGAGTTAAACTCAAGTTTACATGACAGAAGTTGCACAGAAGTGCTGTGGGAAGACAAAGGCATTCATATTCAGATCCGAAGTAGTGAGAACTATATGAAATCTGGACCGAGGCATAATAAAAGCAAAAGTCTGCTAACAGTGGTTAGATCGCATGTGTTCTCATGCAGCCTTGTCTCGGTGACTCAGACAGCAAGATTTTAGACAAAGAGGGTTTAGAATAAGCCTTAGTAAAGATAAAACCCAGCAGCAATACAACACACAGCACTCTTACACAACATCGTACCTGTCTCATTCACCCTTTGACTTGTCCTGCAAACAGTGGCACACAGAGCTAAAGCCTCTAAATGAAGCACAGCTCAGCCCATGTGGACCAGCAGTCATGGACAAGTCATGAGGGCCAGAGACTGTAAGCTCTTTGGGAGTCCTCTTCTGTAAAACTTCTAAGATCTCATCATAATGGAAGTTACCCTACCAGAAAATCCCAAAACACACAGCAAGGAGACAGCCCATGCAATTATTTTAGTCTTTGCACCTTTGCATCAGTGTACTAATAAAGATTCTCCAATTAAAACTCTCACCACCAACTTAATATCCACCCCTTGACTCAGTTTTCACTCATGTTGGTCTCCAGGCTGTACTAGCTCTGCTTGCACTGGTGCTACATCTGCCCACACTAATGTGAACATCCTACATTTCTTGGGGAGATTGAAATGGCACTAAACATCACAGTGCTTGGCAACTGAACTTCACCCATTAAGTCTTTCTGGACAGGCCTGTTTTTGCCTACAGTCAGTCAACATGCAACTGAAGCCATTCTGCCAGCATTGCCAGCAAACACTTATGCTCCTGCTAAAAGCCTTGTGTCAGGCTGAACAGTGAAGTGACAGGGACCTCACAATCCTTGTTTCATTATGACATTCTCTACAAAAATATGCCATTGGACCTAGGTTTTTTCCCCTCCAGCTTGGAAGAAGTACAGTAGTGTGGCTGACTGGGGAAAAATGTTCACATTTCTCACTAAGAAAAACTGTGTGAGAAAAAAGCATTTGCAGAGCATGTGGTATAAGAGGAAAGGATTGATCAGATTACCTGGAGAACTGATACTTGCCTCTACTAAAACTCTATTTCTGTTCAAAGCCCTGCTTGCAAATTCTGAGAGGAGATAATACAGGATTTTCTCATGGTATTTCAGATTAAATGCTGCATAAGAAATGCAGTATCCTCAAAATGTCGTAGTTATAAGCTTCTGATTCACATATTTGCCATTTGGGAATATTAGGTATGATTCTATTTTTTAATGAAGATATAAAATATCAGAAGGAAAAAAAAATTCCAATTCACAATTCTATCTGTCAAGTTTAGTGTGCACTGACTCCAGATTCCACAATAACGTCATGCTGTGAGTGTGCTTTCAGCAGCAGCTCCAAGTGCATTCACATCAGGCAGTGGGGAAGGCACAGGCTGAGACAGATGACACCCAAAGCTCTTCTAATGCATTAAAACCTTTTTGTCTTAAATTGATCCCATCTCAGATACGCTGAGTGTTCAGTCTCTTCTTTTTCTAGCTGATTTAATTATAACTTTCCAACTGGTAAAAACTGTGATATGAAGCTTTGTAAATGAGCATTTTAAAGAGAAAGGGGGATAGAAAAAGACTTAAATCAAAAATCTGGGGATAAAACACACTGGGTACAGCCATACAGTTTAACACAGTCTCAAACACAGGCACAAGGCTCTGAATCACTTGAAACGTGAGTTACAGTTTAACCTCTGACCACTCAAGCCACAGAGCCAGTCTGGCACACCACATGGTGGGCATAAAACTGACCCAGAGCACCCATAGAAAACACCTCCTGTATTCACAGTCCCAGACCCCACATCTACATGAATAAACTGTGTCAAACTTCCCTTCACACCTCCCACCACTCCTTTTCCCTAGGTCCCAGTTTTACTTCAGTAGGTTTTCCAGAACAGTTTTTTCCCAGTATCTGTTTGTACAAGCAACAATTTTCCTGTGTTTTCTTATTCAAGGGTGAAGTTAAAGGAACAAAGGTTCCTCTTTCATAATGTATCACCTTCATGAACAGACCAAACAACGTCTCAATGAAAAACCACATGCTTTTATTCGTACCTATCAACCTACCAATAAATGCACAGAGAATAACCACAGAAATAAGGAGCTTGCCACCCTTGAAACCTTCCTGAGGGCCTTCCAGAGATGAGGTGTACTCCCATACACCAATGGTGGTCTTCAAAGCACAGTATAAATCATTTGGCATGTGAAACAATAGAGAGGATATCTTCAGAAACGCATGTTCAAAGTGATTAGGGAAGGCGATAGAGCATGACAGCCACAGATTTTCTTCCTACTTCTCAGTGGAGACAGAATTGACTCATCTTAGTACAGTACCACAGTCCAAAATATTACATCTATAGTTGTTTTTTTTTTTTTAAGCTGTATGCTTTACATGTAGAAAGAGAGCATAGAAATAAACACAAAAAAAGTTAATCATTTTATGGCCCCAACTCAAACTTTTTTTCCTTCAGCAGACGTAGGCATGCAAAGTGGGATCCCAATTTAACCAAGAGCCAACCTTGGCATCAAACAAGTGCTGATACAACCATATGGTTTGAAAGAGTTTTCTCTCCCTCTGCTAAGTACCACCTCACATCTTGGAAAGGACATGTCTTACAACCATTATCAGCAGCAATTATAAAAGGCATCTGCCTCTGGTGACAAAGAAGTGGAACTGCTGTGATGAGGGGCAGGGAAGGCTCCAGGCTGATGGTATTTCCTGGAGTTCCCATGGCTCACTGAGGACACCAGCACATGGCAAAGAATCTAATTAAGCAGCTGTGCTGCTGGGAGCGAGATGTGGGGTACAGACAGGTGACTGAGCTGCAAGGGAAGGGGAGAAAATGGAAGGGATGGGGTATTTGGGAACAGCATAGCCAAGTGAGCAGGGATTTAGGCAGAGGAAAAACATGGGATTGGGATACAAAGACACTCCAGACATTTTCCTGGCCTGTTTCAGCTGCTGCCCAACCAATCCTGTCTGTCCCACAGAGACAAGGAAGAGCTCCTTGAAGTCAAACCTGCCCAAGTGCCTACAGCACAAAGGTAACACTCAGCATCTGTACCACAGAGCCTTGTGCTCAGAGTCACTTAAATGCTTGTGTGTACAGAAGCATCTCCAAAGCCAGATGGCCACATCTGTACAGCCCTGTGCCAGGCTCTGGCCTTGCTGCTCTGCTGAGAGCCACCCCAGCACCCACACCTGAGGCACCATTACCCTGCAAGCTGGGGAAGTGACCCCAGGTAATCCAGGTAACTGTAATTTCATTGCAGAAAGAGAAAGTAAGTGAGGTCACTGCAAATATGATGTTGAATGAGGCCCACAGGCAACTGCTATGGTCCCAAAATGTCAAGTACCCTGTCCCACATCCACTAGTCTGGATCATCACTTCATATGGGCTCACCATAAATGCTCGAAGAGAATCCAGAAAAAACCCAAGCAGTTTACTATTCCTATGGGAACCCGTTCCAGAATGCTGCCCTGCCCTTTTTCTCATCACAAACTCTTTTCTAAGTTCAAGACTAAATTCAATGTAATCCCAGTACTGGCACAATACCTCCTGCACGTAATCATCAAGACTCCTAAATAATTTATAAGAGACACGAATACACTGCCATCTGCACACAAAGGAACTGCTCACTCCACAGCACTCATGCATGTGTTGGTACCTCTGGGGAAGGGAGAAGGTTAGGTGGGGACAGCAGTAGGGTCATGCTGGGAAGCTGTTGCTACATGGTGGCTCTTTGGTGACTTAGGTAACAAACTGGATACAAGCAATTTAATCTACCAAAGCAGTGGGTGCTAACAGGAATCCCTGCTGGCAGGTGCAGCAGAGAGGACAAGCATCAACAAACAGGCATAATAAAGGTCTCACCCCAAAAGACAGCCTAGACAAAGGCTGCACGTCACCTCTGACAGTCTGGCATCACAATGGTGGGATGTGAAGCCTTGGGACCCCTCTGTGCAGCCATGACTAGTCTGGGCTAAAAAAAGTGAGACTGTTCTTTGACTTTGGAGCTCCACAAAGCATGAAGTTTTATGGAAAATTTAAGAAAAACCAGGGCATCAGTTACTCCTTCCCACACTGCAGAATCTCATTCTGCTCTCCACTTCCAAAACGTTAAAAATCTGAAGTACAGTCCAGGAAGCATCTGCCTTGATTTCAAACACGGGACAGAGAACTATCAACAAGCCAGATAAAAAGGAATGGGCTTCTGTGTGGATGCCTCAGGCTAAATTAACTGAGCCACAGATTACACAGACAAGTACACAAGGCCAGATCTCATACCAGTAGATTGCACCATTTGAGTGGCAATATCAGCATCTGGAGGGTGTGTGAATTCAGCTCTGCAATAACAAACCAGTGCAGAGCTCAGCCAGCTGAGGCCATTAGGGACCAGGGCATGAGTCCCAGGCAAGTTGTTCAGCCTCTGACATCTGCAACACAGAGTTACATCACTCACAAGGTAAACTTCATAAAGTTTAAGAACCTTGCAGGATGACAGATCTACTGCAGCACAAACAACTCCTCTTCAGGGCTTGTATTGGCAGAGATGGACCCTCTGTCAATGGGAATTTTAACTGCAGTTTTGATTTAGGTAAGTCTTGACCAAATACTTCGGAACACAAAGCAAACAAATGCAAGTCATAACTATTTACATACCCCAAATACAGCAATATCATCACATATTTAGTCATATGTGCCACTTTTAAAGGAACACCCTATTTTTTCCTGATACAGTAACTGAATTAGTGGAAGATTTCCATCTGGAGTTCTTCTGCAGGGACTTTTTTTCCATCCAACTCCAATAATTTAACTTATTTTTTAGAATTATTTTTAAAATACTTCTTGCTTTAATAGGGAGCAGGAGTTACACAAGAGTGTCTTCTCTGGAGACTCTGCCTCCAAATGGATTTCAACAGGAAAATGCTCATTGTAGACTCAAGACTACTTTTCCTTGGGTGCTGCACAATTCCCAGTACTTATGCTGGTAGTACTCCTAGGCAAAGTAGGACTACAGCATCAAATCAGATAGAATATTTAAGGGAACACAAATTTGGAGGCCTATCCCAGGAGGCTCAGGAACTGGTTGGCCATTTCACAATGCTAAACGCAGTGAGGACAAAGGAATTAAGAGATGACAGACTGAAACAAACTTTGCTGTGAAGTGGGACAGACCAGTAACAGCCATCACTAATTGCTATTCCCCTTGGGCAGCCCTTAGAAACATCATGAGTGGCTTGAATTGCTTTATTGATATTTACTCTGCCTTCACCCTTGGTGATTTATACAAATAAGAGATTAGAAGAAGGAAGGAAGGAAGAGCAGCAGTAGCAGGAGGGAAGAGGGGGGTAATTAGTGCTGTGAGGATTCAGAAGATCAGTAGGGTCCTAGTGATGTGGGAAAAGAGAAGATGAAAGAAATAATAAAGAAAGGGACTGACACACATTTAGTATTTCAAGCACAGAAAGGTTCTTGCAGCTAGGGATGCTGAAGCAAGACTTGCTTATTATTATGACTATGACAAAGCAGAAAAAAAGTGGAACACACATTGATTAAAGCAGCAGGCATCTCCCTTGGATGCTGAGACTCAGCAAGGGGCTGCAGCTTCCCAAGGAGGCAAGCATTTAGATTTCAGCTATTCCGAGACATGGACCATATGTTGGGGCCATCTGGAGACTGCTTTATTTGATGGATGTCGGATGCCTCCAAAGGCACCAGGGAAGGGAGCTGAAATATTGGTAACTGATTGATGCTGAGGGCACTTAACTAAAGATGACCCCACTTCTTCACAATTCACACCTGCTCCACAGGAGAAGCTCAGAAATTGTCTTCCCAGTGGAGATGATTGCTTCTACAGCTTCCAGAAGGCAGCGGCTCCTGACAAAGCGCGCAGCCATCACTGAACTGGCGCAGCTGGTGAACTCAGTGGGACGGCCCCAAGTGTGCTCAGCCAGCACTCAACAGCTGATCCAGCTGGAGTGTCCCATTCAGCACCAGACATGAACTATCAGCGCACCATCAAAAGATGTGTGTGTCAATGGATGAAGCCCAGGATGCAAAGAGCCCTCCCATGCCTTCAGAGGCTGCCCTGCTCTTTCAGCACCTCTTGAAAAGCCTTGCCAGGAAGAGAAGCTCCACTGGAGCATCATTCACAGCAATGCAAAGATGGAGAGAAGAGGACATCCATGGGGAAACTCTTAGCTGACAGCTCTGCAGCACAGCTCATGAGGGACATTTTTTTTTCACCCTCAGAAGACAGGAAGCCAAGGCCCTGACATGGACAGCTCAGATGGAAAAGGAAAAGGCACACCTCTGTCCAAGCCACAGCAAACCCCTGTTTTGCAGTTAAAAAAACCAAAACCAACAGTAGCAAAAAACACCACCAAAAACCCCTCCAAACTAAAACTACCCAAAAAACCCCCAAAACCCAGACACTCTTGAAGGCAGGCAGTGTTCCTCTGTGTGAGTATGCTTCATATCTAGCAGACACCAGAAGTATTTAAGTTACCAAAGACCATCACATAGAAATCCACCTGCCAAACTATAACCAGGCCTTTTGCTGAGACCTGTGCAGAGAATCAGGTTTTGTCTTGCACCAACAGAAGGTGAAAGAAGGCAGAATGCTCTGTCTCTGTACAAGCAGAGAACAAGCAAAAGAACCCAATAAACACCTCTCTAAGAGCAGCTTCCAGAAAACAGCTTGCTAGACCACCCTGCACTTTGTCTCTGCCTGAAAAAACAGCAAACACTTTCTTCCACATCATTCAACTCCAGAGCTTGGAAAATCATCTGAATACAAATGTTCACTACCCTCAGTATACAGATTTTGCATCCAAGGGCAGAGTGTAAAACATGCTTTTACAGCTCTTCCTAACAGCCTCTCACCAACCCAGTGCACAGTTCTAATAGTCCCTGGGATTATGGTGCAGGAATTGCTGAATTATAACCCTGGGGCTTGGCCATGGGATGCTGTCCTGCTTTGGGCTCTGCTTCTCAGGGAGAAGAGGGACCCTTTCAAAGGAAGCTGTGAGGCTGTCAGCACCCTCACTGCCACAGCCTGAGCCTCAGGCTTCACTCACTGCCTGGGGATGCATGACTCCTGATGCCAAAATTCCCCAGTGTGACTCCAAAGATTGGGAGCTGTCTGACAAACCCCGATCTCTCATTTGTTGCCAAACAGTGAGGCACAAGTCCTTTGTGAGGGCAGACTGAATCAGGTGATAGAGCTGTGACAGTCAACACTGGCTGAGAGTTGGCCTCTGCTCTGCAATCTCTTAGGAGATTCTCTGGAAAGAATGCAGAGACAGGCCTCCCTCTGTTGGGAGACTTTGCCACGTATTGTTTGCCCACAGAGGACCTCAGATAGCTGTGCAGTGACAGTCAGCCAGGTGTCCTGGAGTTGGAGGGATTTGACTAAGCACAGGTTATATCCCACTGAATGTCTTCACTAGCAGGCAGCAAAACAGTGCCCCTTTATACACCTGGAGCTCAAAGTAAAGCAGAGTAAAAGCAAAGCAAGAGAGTCCTTCCAGCCCTCATCCCCCAGGCTGCAGCTTCTGCTTTGTATCCCCAACTCAGACAAGGACTGGGACTTGGTAAAGTCAAGGGAGAAGAAAGTACAGAGGAAGGGTTATAAATATGCATCACTGTCTCAAGGCTGGAGATCAAGGACAATTTTATGAGAAAATCATTTTAGAATAAAAAAAGTGGTGGTGAGGGTGTATGTGAATGTGGAAAGCTTCATAATGGCAAAGGAACAATCCTGTCCTTCCTCCTGGATAGGAAGAAAGGAACACATTAACTGCTACCTGACACAGGAACTTTGGAGGTGCAAACCTCCTTCTGCCTTCTCCAAATTATAAGCCTTTTGGGATGGAGGATGTCTTTTAGCATGCAATTATGCACCTGGTAAAATCAAAGGACTCCATTTCAGTTTCTGACAAACCAGAGCAGTAACACAGGTTTGGATGTAGCTGCATGTCTCTGTCAGGCACCACAGTCCCCTGCTGAGCATGGAAACCAACAATTCTTCAATAAGTGAAGGCTCTAGAGATCCCCAGTGCTAGAAGTGAAGAGGTATTGATCCACTGAGACCTGACCAACCTAGATACTCCAAAACAGGGACTTCTTAATCAGGTTCTGAAAAACTGGAAAGTAAAATGCACAGCAATAGTCTTTGTGGGATAATTTACTTCAACAGACTTTTAGTTGGTCAGCAGATCACATGGTGATTTATTACCCTTGGCCCAGGAAACAAAGAATCAGCACAAAAGGTGTAAACTGATAGTAGTGCTTAGACCTAATCTACCAACAGAACAGAGAAACATTATTCCACTTGCCAGAAATACTCCACGTGGTGACACCAGTTACCATGAAACACATCAGATAAACTTTGCAACATTAGCTTACCTTTTCAGAAGAGCCAGCCAAGACCACTGCAATGCACAGGAGGCCACAGTGGTGCTGCACTCATTTCCATGGTGCTGGGACTGATAACTCCTCTAGCTCAGCATTATGAAGTCAGTGTTCAGCTTTATCTTTCCAAGTAGTTTCTGCATACTTAAAAAACAACTAGCTTGGAAGAATGCATGAGGAAAATAAGGCACAGGACAGAACCCTGCTCAGCCAGGAACTCTCCACATACTCAACCACACACAGCATCAAGGTGTAGCACTCACCTGTCTCAGAGAATTTTTGACAGATTTGGGTCTTGGATTTCTTACAAATTCCACTCCCCTACTCCCAGCAGCACCTGGACCAGGTAAGACCACACATGCACACAGCAGCAGCTCAAGGAGGGTCAAGACAGCTGCTGTTCTCCAGACTGAATTGTGATCCCTTACTGTCCCCATGAGCCATCAACTCTTGAGCATATGTGGCTTTTACCTGGGCCCATATGTTAAAACAAATAGTATGTGTCTCACTTCTGCACCATCCTTTCAAACCAGACACTTCAAACAGTGCATCCAATCTTCCTCCCATTGCAAGGAGAGCTATTAAGTTCAGCAGGTGCAGCAACAGAGTCCATTAAAGCTTACTGTGTAGTAGTACAATTGTTGCCATTAGTGGGAGGTAAACTGAGACACAGAAGGACACATTTTCCTCCAAGGTCATACAGTAAATCTACTGCAGAGCACAAACAGAAATCAGTGCTTCTCATTTCCAGCCCAGGCTTTGACCATAATTACAAGTGAGAGACGAAATTTGGCTCCCATTCTAGAGGTTGGGGAAGTTCAGGACCCTGAATCTATTCTTGGCTTTTGCTTCCCGCTTCAACGTGTGACTTTGAATAGGTCAAATTTTGATGCCTGTGCATTTGGAGTGGCATGTCATGCTTAGGTTCCCATATATGCAAGATGTATCCATTAATACTGGGTTAGGCAGTTTGTATGCAAATAAAAGCACTTTGTGCACACAGGGTCTCATTTTGATACTGTCACCTTCTGGAGTTCTTTGTCTGCTGCACCACCCCAGAGAGCACTAACAGCCCTGTCCCTCACTTAGCAGGTACCCTCATGACAGAGGCAAGTTCAGGTAAACCAGGGAAACCTCAGGAACACAAATCCCCTGTATCCTCTCACTGTGCACCAGGGAACACGCACGCTAATACAAGGAACACCTTCCCATCCCTGCCCAGCTGACCTGCCTCAAACCATCTCCCCTCCCTGTGAGAGGGTGCAGACTTCAAAGAGTCCCCCCCCTTGACCAGGGACCACTCTGGTGTTACCAAGACTGACTCAGGTAAAAACGCCACTGTTGCAAAACACCAGCTCATTCAGACTATACTGTTTCAGTAGAATTGCTATTGAAAACAGAGCTTATAGTTTAAACAAAACACAGCAGAACAACAACAAAAAAAAACCCCACTCCACGAACAAAAAGCCACAACAAGCAAAATAAAAATCCCAAATGGAAAAAAAAACAAAAAAACAAAAAAAAAAAAATCAAAAAAATTGCAAGAAAATAGGAAGAAACGATGTTTGAGTCCCCTCCTGCAGCACTGTCTGTCCAGAGTCCTGCTCTGCCCAGCTTGGAGCAGTGCTCAGATGAAACACTCATCCTCTCCTTGGGTTTTTACACAAAAGCATTTACAGACAACACATACCAAATCCTGACTGTTTTTTTGCTTCTTGCAAGACAGCCCTCGTGTTTCCTGGCCAGACAGCAGGTCAGCTCAGCCGCTCTGCGTCAGGCAGCACCGCGAGCGTCAGACACCAGCAGCGCTGGGAGACGGGCACAAGTGCAGCCACCCTTCTGTGAGCCCTGTTCCAAAAGCTCATGAGGTCACAGAAGTGTCCTTGGGAGAGATAATGGTCAACAGTAACTCCTGTTTCACAGGAACCTAACCTCGTCCTCACAGCAAGGATAAAGCAAAATTTGTAGATGTGGGTTTGCAGACACGGTTCTTCTTGACCTCCAGTTCTGGAGACACTGATTTCTCCAGCTGACTGCTGTATTTTCACAGCTGCTGAGCAAACTCCAGTTGAAATGAAGAGACTTTAAATGATTCAACACTCTTAAAAGTCAGCATCAGAGAAACCTTGACCCTGGCAATTTCAGTCATAATTTTGCCTTTGAACAACCTTAGAGCTTCGACTTCATTGATAGCACTTAAAATTACAACACCCCCCCATTAAACCTGCCTAAAGCAGCACACTGAATGAATAAGGCCTTTTTTGTTATCTGTTTGGGTCTTGTACCTTACGCAGACCAAGACATAGTCCAGAATCAACTTTGATGAAAGCTGGAGTAGCAAAGCATTCAATCTTCACTTTAACTTTTCTAGAGACTAAGAGGTCACCATAATCCTCAGAATCAGATACAGTACCTATGGCTAATTAGCTTCACAGTTAAACCTCATTTTATTTCTGGTCAGAGTGTGCTCACCTTTCATTTCAACCACTGGATCTTGCAGTATATTAAAAACTGTTCTCCATCTAGATACCAGACATATCAAATCACTCTTCAATTAATCAAATTTCTCCAGCCTCTCGTTGTAAGTCATGCCTTATGATCCTTCTCATGCTATTCTCTAACTTATCTCTGATATGATTTCCCCCCCAATATCTTTTTTCTAATTACAGGTATCAGAAACTGCTGCAGGTATTCTACAAGACATCTCACCAGTGCTAATTTCAGAGAAAACATATTAACCTTCCTACTTCTTCAGATTTCTGTGCCTGCCCTCCCACAGACAGCATTTGCTGTGCTCAGCTCCCAGCACAGAGCTCCCTGGGCTAGACTCAGCTGCTGGGGCAGCAGTTGCCCCATCACTCCCCTACCACAGGAACAAGGGATGGGAACACAGTGCTCAGATTAAGTCCTGAGGGCTCTGCTTCACCTGACTAGTGAGTGAGTGGCCCTGCACCTTTTCTGCTTCCCATAAATAGGCCACCCTCTCAGCTCTCTGTGTCCAAATGCCTGCTTTTACAAGTAACACTCTTCATGTCATTTCCTTGTGCTAGTTCACTGAGCAACTCATGGCTCTCCATGAAAGACCTGTCCTCATCTTCTTTACCCTTCCTCCAGGTCACTCATGACTGAGCAGTAAACAGCCACGAGCTGACCTCAGACAGACCCCCACTAAAAAGCCCCAAGAGCTGAACCCAGTGTCCTGAATTGCAGTTTGCTACTCTAGCAGCCACATCATAGTCCTGCTTGTAATTCTAAAGAATGGACTCAATTTCATAGATTAAGCTATTACTTTTCAAGATTGCCATAATAATGATACTTAACATTCCTGGAGCAATTTACATTTTCAAAGCACTGCAAAAATGTTAATTAACAGCATGCTTATACCAGCTTGGGAAAGCAGTCACCTCAAAACTGCTGCTCTGCTGCTTCATTCACATACACTCCTTCTAGACAAATATCAGAAATCATTTAACTCCCATGTTCCTGGTAATCTTTTATTCTACCAATTATTTAAGCTTAATTTAAGGTTCAGCAACAAAGTGGAACTAAGGATATTAACATGAGCCTTAATAAATTCATGTAATTCTGATTGTCTATTAAACGACCAAAGAAAAACTTGTACTACAAAAGTCTCAGCCTTCATTGACTGTGTTGCACAATACTATGTGCAACTATGTTTTTCAGTAAAAATTCATACATTTAAAGAAGTCTGACTTGTAACTGTATTGCAGTATTTCCAAAATTCACCCTATTTTCTCCTTGCACAATTCAGCTATAACAATCTTTGAAACTCAATGTAATAGTGCCTTATATCGGAAGAGACTGGCACAAATCCACAAAGGATCATCTATTTATAAGAAAAAACATCCAAAGGTACTGGCTGACACATTTTATGAAGAATAACACTCCTGCTTTAGGGAATAAGCCAAGTATTGGAGGTTGGGAAGACACTTTTCCTACAGAAGCATTGATCTGTGGCTGCTTTGTGAGAGGTCTGGTGAGGCATTGGCCCTTGGACATAGTCAGAGAGATAATGGACAAAACCAGCCATAAATCTCAGATACTGTGACAGCTTCCATTAGTTGGCACTTGCCAGGCTCTTAGCTGGATCTGAACTTCATAAACCCTTAAAGGTATTTGGATCCAAGTGTTTCTACATTCCTCAGCCTCTGTGAAGGTTGGCAGAGCTAAACAAGCACTTTAAGAAGCGATGGCACAAGAGTTGAAAATTAAATCACCAAAAAACATTCCCTGCCACAGATCTGGGGAAGGGTTGCCAGTAACTCTTGAAGCCTAATTTCATCCATCACCGAGGGCAATACACAACAGAAAGCCGCTTATGCAGTGCCCTGCTGAGCATCATCTGTTTACTGTGTATACTGCAATTTTTTTAAAATGTGTGAAAAATGAAAAACTATTTAAAGTCCAAATGCTGAATTTGCAGACTCCAGCCTTATGCCAGACAAGATGTTGATCTTTAAGCCTATCGGCCTGAAAGAGTTTCATATTTAAAGAAGTGGCTTTCTTGTGTTGCAGCGTTCGGGTCAGATGGAGCCCATCTGGAGCAGGAGAGGAGCAGGGTCAGCAGGATCAGCCACAAGCAGAGCTGTGCACAACAGAGACTAAAGCAGCTTGGCCCACTTAAACCCAGCAAAGAAAAATGCAAGAGGGAATATGATCCTCCCCAAGGTATTTATAGGATAGCATTGGAGCCCAGTGCAGATAAATATGGCCAAGAATACATATAACCTAGAAATTAGCAAGGTTTGATCAGCAAAAGATGGCTTCAAAGCAGGTTCCCAGAAGGAATATGGATTTTAAGAGGGCACTTGAAGTTCATTAACATGGTGTACAATGAGGTTTTCAGCAAGGAAAGAAAGACAGGGCAGCTGGCCAGGGAGGTCTTTGCCCCTCCTTGGCTGGCATAATGGCAGGCTGCGAAGACAGAGGGGGATTTTAATCAAAACCCTCTTTACAAATGTGTTTCAGTTTCCCCCCTATGGCCCAGCTGCTGTCTAAACATTTTCTCTTGGTTTTGAAACACAAATACCTTGAGGGAAGATTCACGTTGATGTTTCTCTTGAGATAATAACAGCTGCTCTCTATTAGTGTTTCTTACAGATTTACTCTTGCTAAATGCCCAGTCAGCTCAACACAGGTTTGACAGGAAAAAGAACAAACAAGGAACTCAGGAATTTGTTTAATGGAGGGCTAGAGCCAGCTGCAAGTATGAGCCAGCACTGGGACTTGCATGCATGCATTCAGGAATAAACTTTACTTATGTAAAAGCTCTGCTGTCCTCAGTCATGTGCCAGGGAAAAAAAAATAGCTGCTGCATCTGTTGGTAGTATTTGCAGACTCTGGACAAAATTCAGGCAGCCAGCAGCAAAGCAGCCACGGCTGAGGAAGTCGTCTGCAGCAAGAGCACCTGCTACAGCCTTTTGCTGCATGAATGAAGTAAAGACCCAGCCATGACACTGTCCCTGCCCGTGGAGCACTTCACCTCTAACTCAGGTCAAATGCTAAAGCACCAGTTCAGGCTAGCAAGAACTCCCCAGGCAGGAGAGGACACCAGCTGGATGGTACGTGACAGATGTCTGGGCACACAGGCGGTCACATTTTCTACTTAAGTGCCTGCAAAATAAGGGGTCTTCCACTTGGAGACACGCTTTCATGCTAGGATTATTCTCTGCACTTCCTCAGGAAACAATTCCAAATGCCTGGATCTCAAAATCCCAAATATCTATTGCAGATAAGCTTGCTGCACAACAGGCTGCATTTGCAGAGAACATTTAAAACCACCAGGTTACTCCATCATGACTCCTTCAGAGAAGCCAGTCCAGGACAAAACCAGGTTTTCTGGGGACAGTGCAAACCAAGAAAGAAGTTTATTTGGGATTTGTGCTTAGAAACTAAAGTATCACCTATTCAGTCTAGAAAGATATTTTTATGGAAAAGTGTCCAGGCAATATTATCTTGGTTTTTTATCCCTAGCCCATGTTCCTTCCCACCATCCAGTCTATCCCACTTCCCCAGGAAAGTTACAGTATAGGCAGAAAACTGACTTTTCTGTCACATTTACGATGACCTAAAGAAATCATGCTTGACCCCAGGCAGTCTAACTTATTCATAAGATACTCTCACACCACATATCACAGCTATGATTTATTTATAAAGCATTCTTGATCTGACACATTACCAGAATATGTTCCACTTAGCTCTGAAGCATCTGTTTATTGGAAATCCATCCATATAATTGCCCTGTACATATCTATGGAAGTCACGATATCCCACACATTAAGAGATTTGTGGGTTTACATTAACACCTACACCGTGGCCTAAGCAGGAAAAGAGAAGCAATTGTGGGTAAGTACCACCAGTACCTAGTTTCTCCCACCTGAGGGCACATGATGTTTTTCCTCAGTAGGAGCCCTGGGATGAGCTCACCATATGGATGGTTCAGCCATGCACTGAAATGCTCTACCATGCACTGCTGGATCAGACCTATCCTCCTCAACTGGGCCAGTGATCTAAACATTATATAATTACAGTATTACTTTACAAAACAAGTCTTTATACTATTGGCTTCACTGACCCTTTGCTTTTCCCCATTGTCCTGCGTACACACTGCAGCTCTTGATGCTGTAAGAAGAAGTAGGTCAGAGAAGATGGATATGCAATGAGGAAAAAAGTCTGGGTTTACATCACTCTTGAGTAAATCCTCCATTAAACCAGTGAGATTGCCTAGGACATGCACCATGTTAGCTCAAGAGCAGTATCTAACCCTGACAGGCCTCTTTGGGCACACTAAACGTGTGTGTCTATTTCCCCCCCCTTCCTCATCCTCAAGCTCACCAGCAGCGCTGGTCCTGGCTACCTCTACTGGCAGAACAGGATTGTCTCATGAACAGTCCCCCAATCCCTGCAACTGCACAACCTCTGGTAGTTACAGGGTTTTGTGAAATAGAGCTTGAGAAACCCTAAATACTTCTGTGGTTTTCAAGGGCTCATAAACTGCAACAATTAAACAAGAAAATAGATGCCTTCTATCATCCTGCTGGAGAACTAGAGTTATCAGAGTTCAGGAAAGCCTTTCATCTGTTTCTCCTTTTACCTTTTGCCACATAAATGTCTCTTTGGCTACATCAGGAATGGACTCTTGCTTCTCCTCCTCCAGACAATTTTTTCAAACTTCCCTAGCAGTCAGTACAGAAGAAATGGCAAATATATTCAATAACCCTGGTAGATATTTGAAAGAACACCTGGGAGAAAACTTTTCAGGTTCCCAACAGCATCAGGACCTGATGAGGTGGTCCTGAGCTCACAAGGAAAACCCTGAAGCTAAGAACATGTGTGCCCTCTGGTTCAGTGTGCCCCTGCTCTGCCAACATGATCTAGAAGTGTCACATGTGACATTTAGGAGGACTGTCAGGACTCAAAACTACCATCAGATTATAATGAGTGGGCCACCACAAACCTGCAAACCTGTACCAGTACCACCAGCAGAAGGATGCTTTCATCACAATACATTCAGGGATGGTGTGGGGAAGAGGACAGGGTCTCTGAACACTGGTGTCTTCTTCCAGTAAACCTACAACATGGCTGAGAGTCCTGGAAGAAGAATCACCCTTGTTTTTCATAAAGTTGTGGATATGTTTATCACAGCAATGAGGCCTGCCAAGACCAAAGAGAGAACACAGCTGAACTTGGCAAAAAAGCAGCTCATGTCAAGCTCCTCTTTTACCATATCATTAGGAGCTGGCTCTACAACACAGAGAGCATCCAGCAATCAGTATGAGATGGAATGATAGGTAGGAGAGCAGCAGCTGGTATCAGAGAGGTTTAAGCACTCTGAGATCTTTCAGTCCTGAGCCATCACACCCACAGCAAAGGATTTTCAGCTGCTGTTACATCTCCTCTTGGATGGGCTTGTGCTGGTGGCCTGATGGAGAAGAAAGCCAGGAAGAAGCTCAAGGCCCTTTCATCCTCAACTGCCCAAGCAGCATGGAACAAACAACTCACTTATATAGTTTTGAGCCCTTCTGGCCCTTGCCACAGGCTTTCTCCACAGTCACCTGAAATCAGGAACCACTACTGAACAAACTGTCCATGGCAACTGAATTACAGTTTCACCCATCAAGGACAGGCCCAAGGAACCCAAACACCACCAAACCCGCCCTGAATCACCAAGGCTCATGGCAGCAAACAATTATTATATTTTGTATATCACAGTGCCTCATGCGGGGTCAGCCAGAGACTTTTACCCTGTGTTTGTTCCTGCCCTTCTCAAGAAAAAAAAAAAAAAAAAATTCCTTAAAATGATTAGTTGTCCTCAGCAGTAATTAATTATCCCCAAGTAGTGAACTGAAATGACAGTGATATTTCTACTTGAATCCTCAGGGGAAAATCGGGTTGTCTTGCTATGCTCTCTAAACCTGACATAAAGTTAAAAATAGGAAGTTTAATATGCAGTCTGCAGGACTTTTTCTGCCTGTAAGGCAATCCCAAGGGATGTCTCAGTTCAACTGCAAGCTCACAAAGTCCCGCTGTCCTAGAGAAGGCAGTGACATTTATTTCCCTCTTTGGCAGCTCGGGCTCAGTGAAACAGTAGCAAGAACTAAAGAACTTGTCAATTAATACAACTGAAGATAATTTACAGGAAAAGCTTTTAAACATGTTAATCTCCAGTGAAGCCTGCTTAGAGCTACGTGACAGAAACAGCATGAGGAAGAGTGGAGATTTGGGCTTCCAGTGACTGGGAGCAGATGTTATACCTACAGATGAGCAGCAGCTGGGTGGGCAAGGACAAACACTAATTCATGTTTCTGCTGTATAAGTAGCCATGGTGGGTTGGAAGCTGTAACTTAGGGAGCAAATTGGGTTTGTCTTAAGGTGATTTTCCAGCTCAGGTTTCAGGTCTTGATATATATCCACGCTTGTTACCTTTCCCACAGTGATCAGAAAGCAAGACTATTGAACAAGTATTTTGGTTAATTCGTATCAGTTCTTCATTCAAAGTTAAAAGCTGTTACAAGCTCATTTTACCAGATTTTTTTATTAAGAAAGAAAAGTCTGAAATCCCCTATTTTCCTCTCTTTCATTAATGAAGCAATATCTTGGAGTAAGAACAAGAAAATCTCCAAAGGATTAGTCTAATTTCTCTCCCTGCTGAACTGACAGTGCATTTCCCTACCACAATTGTAATGAGAAAGCAACCACTGAAAGTGAACCAAGCCTTCACTCAGCATTGAATCCCAGTGTGCTGTAAAAGCCAGGCTGGCTGTCAGGTGTTCTTTAAAGAACTAGGAGTTTATTTAGGCAAGATCTATTTTCAGAAAAGAGGAAAACAACTCTCTTTTTCTAGATCATTTTCCGTAACAGCACCTCTGTCTCCTTAGTGTTTGCACATCTCTGCCAGAGAAATCCAAACTCTGCCCTGGGCAGGCTCCTCTGGCACAGATCAGTGGCACCAGTATCCCCAACTCCTTTTGGGAGGCTAGGTCACATCTGTCATGACTTTTGGCCTGACTTAGAAAGTCCAGGAAAATCTGACCTGTCAGCCAGACCTTCTACAGCACTGTGCTGATTTAATAAGCCCTCCCAGAACATGGAACAACAAGAAACACAGTGCAAAGACACCCGGCTGAGGTTTGGAAACCCTCTAGCAGCCAGGGTCTTTTATTTTGCTTGGAAGGAGTTTTGGTGGGTTTTTGTTGTTATTGTTTGTTAGTGGTTTTTTCTTTCCATTGTTCACTGTATCCTATATTCCCATTACTCTCAACCACTCTTTAGGGCAATTATACAAATAGTTTCTATAACTCTGTAATTTTATATCTGTAACCATTCCAGGTAAAAATTCTCCCAGCTCTTTTAAGCAAAAGATCACCCTGGCACAGGCATGCAGATTTTTCTCCCACCCAGCTTTCCCTAGTCCACTCCTAGCTGGGGCAAGGGTGTTGCTACAAGCTGTGTAACACTGATCTTTTCTGTGGCACCTGCAGCAGCTCTACTTTATCAGAGAGAAAAAACATTGCCACAGTCTTTACTCCTGCCACAGAGCTTGGATCTGCTCGCTTTAAAAACACATCTGGCTCCGCACGGTCTGGTTAGAAGCCGGCCTACGATCCCAGGCTCTGGGCAGGCTCGGTTTAAGCAGGCAGGCAGTGTGCAGCGTTTGTTTTGCTGGGAGGACGGGACCCCAGCCGCAGCACCCTGTGTGTGTGAGAGCACCCAGCGACACGCCGTCCCACCGCCGCTGCCCACGGGTGTGCTGGAGCTGCTGCCCACGGCCAGCCCGGCACGCGCCCCGGTCCCGCTGCAGGTGCCAACGCAGCATCACGCAGCAGCAGAACTGACCGCAGGCATGGACCCCACCCACGGCCAAGTGCTTCCCTCTCCTTCCCCTCTCACCTTGCTCAGCTTCCAGATGCACTGTTGGGAAGCCTGCAAGCCAAAGTGGCTGCAGCCCCCTTGGAGAAGAAGGTGACCCCTTTCCTGCGTGCTTCAATCAGCCCCATTCTCTACCTTGCGCTGCCTGTCCTCTGCATTAACCCCCTTTCTGGAAACGTGAGGTTATAGACTTTACCTGCGCTTTCAGATTTGGTTTTTTGGCCCCTAAAATGAAAGCAGTTGTGGGAGGAATAAGACTTGAGCTGAACTTTACTGCCTAATGTATGATAAATTATTTGTCTGTGCATCTCCCCTCATTTCATGTGAAAGCAGCTCTGTGCTCTCAGCTCACAGCCAACTTGGTTGGCTTTATTTAATCTGCTTAATGAATTGATGTGTAACAGAACTTTTGTGCCCACAGATGAGAAATAAATCTCTTACTAATCAAAAAGCTTACAACCCCCCCCCAAGCTTTTTAATATGTGCCTTTCCAGGGCCATCGTACTGCCACCATTAAAACCCTTGCAAGTGATAAATAAGAGGCTTTTTTTGTTGTTTCAGTTACATGCTAATGCAGCAAACATAAGAGCAAAAGAGGAAAAAGATCAATTTTGCAAAAGAAAGTGGCTTGTATTAGGCTTAAATAGCTCTGCTTGTGATACAAACACCAGGCCAGTGCAAAAGCTGTGTCTTAGTGCAAATGGCACTTTGCTCTTACATCCAAGTGATTTAGGCTACATAGCACAAATACAAATAAATATGCAGGGCACCTTTTGGTTGGTGGCATCCTGTAACAGAGGCAGAGATCTGTATACCAGAAATATACACTCAGCACCTTGACCACATGCAGCCTGGAAACCTTAAATAATCAAATTCCAGCCCATATTTCAAACCTGCTGAGCCCCCAGAACCCCGAAGTTCCTTCCTCTGGTGCTGGAGATGCCTTGCATTCTCACAGCCTTTTGCAGGGAGAACGATAACAAAGCTCTTACACAGCTCAGACCAGTGGCTACTTTTGAAAACCTGGTTGCAAGACACTCACTGCAGGTCACTTCCCACACAGAAGCTGAGCAGAATGAAAACCTTGAACCAGCCAGAAATTGCTGTTGTCCCTGATAAGCACAACAGCAGCACTGCATCGTTTACTACAGATTTCCTGCAGCCACTGCCAAATATGGCACTTTGGGGACATTTATTTTAAGTGTCATTGTTCTCTGTGCATTAACATATGCTCCAGTCAAACCCTTTATTCATCATTGCCAGATATGATGAGCCTTGTTAGAGCCCCAATTAAAGAGTCTTGAAAGTGCTGCCTTAATTTATAACCAGGAGAAGAAAAACAGATTTTAATAAATATAAGGAACCTGAAACCAGTCAAAAATCCCTTTCCTGATAAGCATATCTGACTTGGCTTTTAGCTCTTCAAGAAAACACAAAGTCCCTCGTGGGACTGTGCCAAGCAGCTGAGATAGGATATGGACAGCCCCTACTGCCACTCTCCCAGGAAGGGACATGAAGTTCCCCAGGATTCACAGGGCATCCTCACCATTCCTCATGTCTACAAGGGGAAGCTTTATCAAGCCACCTTTTCTTGAGGGCAGATGAGCTTGCTGATGTTTATATGGCAGTAAATCCTCAACTGAGGCAATACCATTTTAAATTGCTTGAAGCATCAACGATCCTGGCAATCAAAGTTATTTTATCAGTTAGACTAAAATTACTAGAGAAAACTGAGGCACAGGACATCCTCCCTTTCCCAGTGCAGCCTCCAGCACTTTAAAGTTCAATAACATGAAATCCTCCTGAAAAACTCACATTCACAGGATCCAAATGCCTCACCTCAGGTCACTTGGCAAATTTCACTCACAGCCCTGGGACTCATCACCCTGAGTGACAGGTCCAAATTCTGCATGCAATTCCACTTGTGTGCACATGAAAAGCCCCATAAACCACCACAGCTAATATCAGCCTAAGGGAAGGAAATCTAGTTAATAGCACATTAAAAAGTTAAATTCCATTATTAATGAAAATACCTCCATCAGAGCAATTATGCAGCACCCTTAGAGAAAGCTGCCAGGAGACAGAGCACAAGCAGAAGCAGAGCTGGCACTAGGGTGTCTGTGTATGGACTGGCTGAGCTGCTGCCACCCTGCACCTACTGCAACCTCCCCAGGTAGAAAATACAATTGCAAACATCACTTCTGTAGCTAATTACTGATCTGCAGCAGCAGGCTAATAAAAGGCCTTGTGCAGAGGAAGAAAAAGAGACATTTGGTGCTTATAGAATTAAAATTCTCCACTCTGGGGGAATGTGGGATAAATAAACCAATTTCATGCAGAAGCCTAAGTGCTGAGAAAGAAAAATTCCACATAGAGGCTGAAAAACGATTTGGGGTTAATTAACATCCATGAGTCAAAGCTTGCCTGACAGCGTGAGCAGGGGAGATGGCACAGCCTCCCTGAGTTAAGCCAGAGCAGTGCACAGCAGCCCTCTACTACCTGCCAAGTCCTGCACCAAAGCAGCATACACATCGAAATCCTAAGCAATGCTTTATTCAGTATTCCTCCTCCGTAGAGAAAAGGGACATATCTAGTGGAACACTTAAACAGTACTTCGCATGTTCATTTCACAATGAAGTGTTTTTAGAACTAGTGACTGGTGGCACCACATGTTTCCCCTTCTCTTCCACCTTTCTTGGGTGTCCAGGCAAAACCAGTGTCTCCACAATCTGGTGCTAAAAGCATAAGTTCCACTATGGCACTAAAAGAAAGAAGAACGATGGCTATGTGGGACAGTGACAGGTCAAGAAATAACTGGCATTAAGTCTTGTTGCAAAACCCTTCTGAGTGAGGTATAATAAAAGCTGGCTTTGCAGTTGTTTGATTTTCACACTAATGAACAAATTAAAGTTTATTTCTATCATCTTTAACATTCATAGTGGCAGGCAGCTGAGGAAGCACTTGAGTTTTCAATGCATCAGCTTATAAGCATGTATGCAATTTTTATGGCTAAGCATTATGTCTCATACTGTTACTTGTGATCCGGACCAGCTTTGTGTTTTTCCTCTCTCGATGTGAAGAGTGTAGCTCTGAGGAGTTTTTGTCGAGCAGGTTGTGAACAAAATTGAAATAACCACAGCAAATTAATTGGCAGAGACAGAAAAGCTCCCTGGGGTGCTACAAAATGATGAAGAGACTACAAAACTTCCTAGAGGACAATAAAGATGTACATACATGACCAGGTATTCCTCAGCCTTGTGTTCTATAAAGGTGGTTGTGAAAGCTGCAGTCCTGCAGGTTTTCAGTCTGACCTTAGTACAAGTGCAAAAATTAAGAGGTGGGCATGGAGAAACCTGCCAGTCAGGAGAACCACCGCCATCCTGCTTTGGATCATGACTCCCGTTGCGCAGCAGCCCTTGGAGTCACCTGGGACCCACTCTGCTGACGTGCAAACACTGATCTCTGACCCGACAATGTTTCCCTGAGATGGCAACAACATCAGGAAGGTGCGATCAGGGGGATTCAGGTCTCTGCTTCTCTCAAGATGACCCCTGAAATGCTCAGCTCGTGATGTTATTAGCATCAGCAAGCAAGGAAGCCAGCCAAGAGCGAAATGTATTTTATCTTTCCATCAGCAGTTGAAGTGGGCCAGCGTTCAACAGCACAGCGTGCCAGTATTTCTTCGAACGCCAAATCCACCCTCCAAACTCCGGCTGCAGAGGGAACAGCCTGAACGCCGCAGCTTCTACGGTTCAACATCAAGCGCTGCTCGAGGCAGTAACCAGATACTGCCTCTACATTACACACACAGATGAAGTTTTCTTACTCTGAGCCAATTTTCACCATCAAGAAGAACAGGTTACTCGAGCCAAATTCAGACAGACCAAGAGGGAGCGGGAGCCTGCCCATGTCTCTCTGTGATGGTTTAAGCCAGATCAACACACATCAGGCCAGTCCCAGCTACACGCAGTGTTTGCAGTTGGGAGACACAAAAGCACAAGTTCACTGCTTTAGAAAACTAATCTGCTCTTCAAAAGAAAATATCTAAAAAAGAAACAAGCAATCTTCATAAAAATAGATGAAATTGGGATTTTCCATGGGATAGCACAGGACATGGAAAGGACTCCTCGCACCAGTGAGACTATTACCATCTTTCACCAATAGACTGATCCAGATGGTGCTTCTGCTGAGCAATTCAGTGCACAGACCCCAACCCCACCTGTATCTGGTCTCTATGGAGCTGTGCAAGTGAGGAGAGGAGATCCTGTAGAACTTACCTCCCATAGCTGTAAGGCCTTCAAACCAACTGGCACCCCTTAAATACAGCTCTACAACACCTGGCAACTATTTTACTGCTAACACCCTCATCACAAAAGCCCTGACACATTTACTGGCCTGGAGCAGAGCAGATCCTGAACAGCACTCCAGCACCTGAGATGGGAGATATTCCCACTGCAGCCATCAAGGACAGATGTCCTGTGCCTGGCAGCTCGCACCAGCCTACACAGAGGGGCTGCATTTTGCACACACACCAAAGGAAAAGCAGGAGAGTCCTCCACAGGTTACATGCTCTAAGAAGTGTATGCAGGCAGCCCTCAGGCACTGCACACTTCAGCCTCAATGAGCTTTAAACCTTTAAACACACACCAGAAGTGCTGCTGCTCAGAGGCTACAGGCCATATATCATGCACTAAATGACTTAGTACCCTTTTTGTCTCAACAGAACTGTCACTTCACGTTGTAAGAGCAAAAAAGCCAGGTAATGCAGGTTTTTTGAGTGCTTATAGTCTGCAATAAAGGTCCATGTTTATGGACCCACAATCCTGAACAAAACATAGCATAATCGCCCTTTCCATTCCCAAAGAAAAACAAAGAAACTTTCATCTCTGCAAAAGTACTGAAAGCTGTTCATTTAGGAGGCTTATTTTATTTAGAAAGCCTGCTTTTAGCTTTTCCAGACTTCTCAGCTATAGTACATTTTTCTTTAATTAGTTTAGCTCAACCAGCAAAGAGCAGGAGTTGAGCAACAAGGGTCTGCACATAAAAGCATTTGAAATCTCTGGCTGGCTAATACAGTCTAAATATACACTGCAATCTGCCTGTCAGACTTATTAGAGGGCAGCATTGTGTTCTGTATACTACATTACTATTATTGTGTTTTCCAGGAGAATGAGTTATCCGCTGATAGTGATTTCATGTGGGTAAATGAGGCTGCTAGGTTTGGTTCGTTAGCATCTTTTCTGCAGCCACCAGCATTTAAATTAGAGATTCTCCTGGACCATACAAAAAAGTGTTTACTCAAGTGTTTCACCAGCTTGTCAACACAAGGACCTCTCATACATCCCACACTCCTGCCTTTGCTGAGGCTTGTGGAAGCTACAGAAACAGGTACCTCAGACCTGAGCAGCTCCTGACAGAGAGAGAATTCAATCCCCACATTTCATGGCAGGAGATATCCTGACACAGCCTTTGAAGCAGACCACAAATATCAAGTATTGTTTGGGTGCAGGTTGCCATGCTAACTGCCCTGTGAGAACTTCTGGATTTCCCACCAAAATCTCAGACTCACTTCTGCCCTCAGACCCAGTCAAGGGACTGGCACAGCTCCTGCTGCCCTGCCTAGAGCCCATTTTGGTCAACAGTGCAGGGCTATGGGGAAGCCTCCCAGGCCCCAGGCAGCACAATGCTGGGATGCTCAGAGCTGACATTACCTTTGTAGCCTCCTGAACCACCAGCCTCCCTCCAGCATCCAGCTTGGTTACTTCTTTTGCCCCAAAACCCCACACAGCCAACAACACAAGGTGAGATGCAGGCAGTGCTTAGCATATGAAACACTGCAGGCAAACTCAAGGCAAATAGAGGGGCAAAGAAAAATGGTTTTATATCCTCTGATGGCTTGTCTGGCAGTAGGGAGAAGAGAAGGAGGATCCTTCTGCTCAGGCTTTGTCCCCATCTCCAAGACTTCCTCCATGTTGAGTCATTCGCACTTGCATGAAGCAACATTGAAGTCAGTGATAGGACTGGGTAGGGAGAAGGGAGAACTTTGTGACAGGATGTGACATGGTACAAAACCACATGTGAGATCAAACAGGCTGCTGGTGGGAACAGAAACATAGGCATATGGCAAAATCCAGTTCCTGGAATGATTTATTAGACAAAAATAATCTTAAAGGTTGCTTTAAATTCAGTGCTTTAATGCCCTTCTGCTCTCTTAGGCAGTTAGCTGGCTATACACTAGATTAGAAAACTGAATTCCTTTCACATACAGAACATGTGAAATAGTGCTAGTTGTGACTCAAAAAGCCCCTTCCACAATGCCTTTTAAAAGGCAATATGTGTTTGGGTAAGTAGCTGGTGTATTCCCAAGAAAAGTTTATTTCACCAGTGCTCCCCATGTCGTCAGCTAATTTTAGAAGCACTGCAGCTATGCGTGGTGTCATGGTAATTGTGGCTGGTGTGCAGAAAGCACAAAGGAGTAATAGCCATAAAACTGCTTTTTACTACCACTTCACAGGAAAGGTTCTCAGAGCACTGCAGTTATTTGCACCTTCACAGCTCCACAATTTATCAGTCATTTCACAGCCATGGAAATCCAGGCAGAGATGAAGTGAGGCAGGCATGAAAGACTCAGGAGAACTCCCCTTTCCCAGAGGGGGGTTCCTTCCTGCCTGGACAGAGCACTGAGTCAGCACTCAAACTCCACTAACATCAAACAGAGAGCTGGGGTACAAATTACAGGCAAACAATTGGTCTTTAATTTAAAAAAAATGCCTTAGAGTAGACAGAGAACCCCTACATTTAAAGGTTTAAACTTTTGAAAGAACTTCAGGGGCACGACAGGGAGGCTCTGTACAGCAGGTCCATACATCTAATGAGACAATAATTAAACATCTAATTTTCTAATCATGCTTTTGACCTGGTGAGCAGTGCTCTGGGTTAAAAGTACCCTCAAACCTACGGATGCAAAATAAAACCTGCTTAGCATGGACAGCAGCTCTGCAATTCTGTCAGCAACAGTGAGGACAGGTGTCTGTTCTATACCATGCTTCTAGCTCAAGGATCCACCTTCTCCAACAGATTTAGATCTTCTCCAAGAACACTTGGCTTCAGCTCCAAGCTGAATCCCGAGTTTTCCAAAAATTACAGCACTGATTAGATTTATGAGATGATTAAGAGGCTTTCCAAGTCCAAAATTCAGGTAGTTATGCTGTAACAGGCTGTTCCACTACAAATCCCTGAAGGCAAAGCCAGTTTCAGGTCTAGTTTCCAAGAACAGCATGTACTCTGAAGACACACTGCACACTGCAAGGTGTGCCTGCCACAGCACCTTCAGGAAGTCACACCTACAGTCACATGCCATCAGCTGCTGTGGGGCTGATGGACCCGACCTCTACAGCCCTTACATGGCTGCAGAACTGCAGCATCTCTGACTTCAGTCTCTATCTATGAATTATCCAAAGCAAAGCTCAGCCAGCACCTGCAGCAGTGACTGACCCACACAACTGGACCATCACAGCCACAGCAAGACGTGCCCTCACACAGCACCAAAAGCCTGCTTGGGGATGTATCAGAGAGACAAGCGAGCCTCAAAGCACTGAACTAGGGATGCACAGCAGGCTAAGCAAGAACTGAGTAAAACTCAGCACAGACTGCAAAACCGGCTTGAAAAACCTGGTGGCCCTAACGAGGCCTCTGAGCTGCTGCTGCTGGGCTGCTGCTGCCACAAGAGGAAACTGTGATGGAATAAACTGAGGTGTAGCATCATGATGATGCAGGGTAAACGTGCCCTGCAGACCGTCAGCTGCACCAGCAGCAGAAAACCCTCCTTTGGCTGCAAATGGCTCTGAAAAAGTAATTAGTTTTCCCTGAGTTATTAGGAAAGTGAGTAACTGTGCACACAATTACAGCAATGCTGTAGACACTGCGCTCCAAATGAGGGAAAGGCAAAGTTGAAAGAGATTTGTTTGCAGCTGTAATTGTTCTCTGCCCTGACTTTGCTCAAGCAGCTACAATTATTAATCCATAAATTCAACATCAAAAGCTAAGATAACTAAATAGAGGCAAGGTCGGATGGAAAAAATAATCTAATCTTTTACATTACATTAATTTTTTTCCAGCTGAGATGGCTTGCTTTCTGAGCTGATATTAAGAGCATACATATTTTAAGTAAGTCCCACTGGCCACACATGCCATCAGCAGAGTGCAGCACAGCAAAAAGTAATTGAAGTAATTGTTTTTAAGGACAAAGCATATTCACTTTAACCAAAATAACGGTTTACATAGCTGAAAAGAAATCAGATATGAAACTCCACAATGAATTTATTTCCCTGCTACAAGTAATTCTTTAGATTCTTTTCTGTGAAAAGAGATGCTCAAGAGTTCAGAAGGGAGGCAAGCCCTGGATGACATTACCTGTGTTGTGGATCAAAGCAGCTTGGTAGAAAAAAGCCCTATTGATACTAAAGCCTGCCCACAGGGAAAAAGCTGAAAAACACAGACACAGACTCCAAGACCTATGTTCAACTACAGTGTTGAGGACAGGAAAGTATTCTTAGCCTAGAGACAAAAATAAATTAATATAATTACTCCAAACAACAAGAAAAAGTTTATTACAAAGCAGAAGAGAAATATGTCTTTGTCAACAAAAGCAAAATAGTTTAATTCCTCCTACATTCTAGTTCAAAAAAAAGTGAAGAAAAGGAAAGAAAGGAGAAGCTAAGTGAAACTCCCTCCCCCCCAAAAAAAAAAATCCAACCACCTTTTCCTCACAAATCCTAAACTGGAAACTGTTTCAAAACATTAAAAGCTTTTCAAGTAGCACAGCATCTGGGACCCTTTCACACTGAAATCACATTAACACATCTCTTTCATAGTGCAGCCAGGTTGGTTCTCACTTCTTTAATAACTAAGCTGTAAAACCCTTTCTATCCACCAAATAAGCAAGTTTGTGCTGTTACAGAAAGATAACACTTATAAGGACTACAAATCTGTCTTGTTATTTACTCCACACTGGCAGAATCCCACCAGGGATGAATTAAAATAGATCATTTTTCCACCTTTTCCAAAACGAGGACTCAGGTATTTTCGAAATCCTTTACCATTCATCTCTGTTCACAGCCTGTGCAGCTTGTGAAAAAGTTCCCTTTCTCATGTGCTGCAATTAATTTTCTCTGAGGTGGACAGCAGAAAACAACAGACCCATGAGAACCTCGTGCTTGGTCTGCAGGGAACTGCAGCACCACATTCCAGAAGTGGCCTTGGCAGACTTGGCATGTTGCTGCATTGATTCATTGTCCTGTCAATGAATGTAACTGGATGTTTATTAACAGTGAAAACAAATACATTTTATCTTCTACACCAAGAGCTGTCTTTCTGAACAGGAGAGAAGCGTGAAGAAGCAAGTGAGATATTAATATGCTTAAAATAAAAATACATAGCTGGCATCATGGTATTTGATTTAATGATTAGCACATAAGGAACATGAAATTTAATATGAAATGTGAACTGTCACAAACAATTCCAGGTTTTTTTAGATTTTTCTATTCTCAGCATAAAGATAGGCTGTATTAGATCAGTATCCTGTTTCTAGAGGGTATTTGCAGAGAAAGGGAAAGTTATCTAGGTACACATCACATATTAGCTATCTGCCCCAGTGAATATTCTTGTATTCACGGATCATTTTAACACTTTTTAGAGTTTCCTGAACCAACACTTCTATGATTTGATAACACTCAGGGAACTCAGTGTTCACTAATCCCATTCACCTCTCCTTTGACAACTGCAGCTACCCTGGGATGGATGCAGCCACTGCCACATCACCTCCGTCAGGTGAGCCCATAGCCCCTGAGGGGTAGCTCAGGGGAATTTCCTTCCTGAGCCATTTCCCAGAACAATCTCATCTCCAAAATCACCTGAGGTATCAATGATTTAGAAGCCCAACAGAGGTGCAGGACACAGGAGTGAAGGTTCTGGCCACAGTTAGCACAGGTCTGCAGGAAGAGACTGGTGATTCTCAGAGTCACCCAGTCTATCTGGGGGACTACAAACCTGCATCACCACAAAGTCACCTGCTCTGCTGACAGGACACATGTCCTTGAAGCCAACAACTGCTCCAGCAACAAGAGTTTTGAACCTCAGTGCTGAGTGGCTTTGTGACATCAAGCACACAATAGCTTTGAGACCGAACCCCAGGAACAAATGCTCCTGCTTCCTGCTAAAGAATCCCAGTGTCAATTGTGTCTGACCAGCCCCCAAGCATGTCCCATACACAACACTCAGCCTCCATCCTGCTCCAGCAGGAAACATCCCAAAAATCTGATCTCAAACCTTAAACATAAAAAACTACAGCTCTTGAAGGCGACCTGGATCATTTACCGTAAGTCACTTCTGAGGTGACTCAAATAACATCTCCCCTGTAATGAATTCACACCCCACTGCCAACAGGGTGTCAGAGAGACTTGCTCATGGGCACGGAGTACTTTCTCCAAAGCAGACAGGAGCCATCTCTCATAAATCATCACACACCAGAGGCACCATCTGCAATAACAAATGAGACCTCTAAGGCATCTTTAAAGTCTTGGGTTTGCTACATTCAGTTTAAAGATTGTAGATGTGTCTTTGGTGGAAGAAAATATTCCAACAGCATACTACTGTGTATGCCACTATTCAGGGAATGAAGAGGTCCTGCCACACTGCTCTAATTAGTGGAGACTCAGTATCTCCAGCCCATGGCCAATTAGACAATTGGGGCTGCCCTCTCCACTACTGCTTTGGAAGTTTAGGGCACGTTCAGATGAAGCAGACTTACAGCACAGAAAAAAACAGTATAAAGCAAAAGGATAAAAAATGCTGTTTGTGATTGCCATCTGCACGAAACTACAGTTTAAAGCATCAGTTCCCAACCACCCACAACCTGAGGCTGTTTTCCAAAGGACATCTTCCCTTTTGCAGGTACAATGTGTGCTTGGCAACACCTGCAGTTACTCTCAAGGGTTCCGACTTGCAAGTGCACCTCAGTAACAGCACTGAGGGCTGTTATTTCATTCTGTGTGTTTTTACTGATTAACAGCTACATTACAGCAGAGTGCAGAAGGCAGACATACCTATAATACAGAATATCCAATACTACAGAACATACCAATAATACAGAACTAACAGACCCACCCATTGTGGGACATTCAGACTTACAGAGAATCTTCTGCAGCATCAAACAGGTAGGTCTGAGTTCATCACATCTCACTTCTACCCAATTGAGGTAGGAGGGTCAAAATTAAAAGGTGGGGGGGGGAAATCCATACAATTTTGAACACTTGTTTTGTCTGGCAACAACATTAGCAGTATTTGCAGTTATCCAATGTAACAACTCCCATCTTCATTCCCATCACATCGCAACACAGGGAGAGAATTAAAGTCGTCACATTTGCCAACGGCCCATATTGAAATCACATGGCTGCTGTATAAACTTTCAATTATGGAGGATAGAGGCTGAAGGTGGAGGAGATAATCCTTATAAGAACTGCTTCAAAGGTAGAGTATGGATGAGATTTCAGAAAGGCTAACTTAGAAGCTGTGTGATGTGTCTGTTGTTTCGATATCAAGGTCATTCATAACGGTTAGACGTGGTTTTCACAAAGGAAGCCTTTAAAAAATACTTTATTTATTTGTTTCTACAAATCAGCTGATTCTAGTTATAAAAATCCCATTAATTGAGTGCCACACAAATCATCAAAGAATCCCCTCACTGTTCAAAGAATAAGACAAACAAGGCACAAGACAAACAAGGAACCCTGTTTACACCAAGCTAAGGAAACCCTAAGATCAAGCTTAACACAAACAGACTTGAATAATTTCAGCTTTCAGTGAAAGCAAGCTGAGCATGCCTGAGTTGCTTTGCATTTGCTCCCCTGCCCCAAGGCTGTGCACTCAGTAGATGCTGTGGATTAGCTGATTTTCTCACTGTGCACTGCACTGACTTGTGCATACAGGTGAACTGAAGCTACATATTTTGGGAGTAACGCACTATTCTGTCCTTGTGAAATGTGGCTTTAGCAATTAACTATGCATGGTGCTTTCATAATGCATGTACTTGGGAGGAATTTTCATTCCCACAAGCCCTCTGCACTGACAGCTTTCAAACCTTGCATGGAGTGTTCTTCAGGGTGGCAAGACAACAAGAGGATGGCCTGCTGTTCTACCAGATCCAGGACAAGAGGAAAACTTCAGGGCTTCTGAAGCTGGCTGGCAAATATCCCAAGGGATAATAGTGCTTCACTGCATACAGCCACATCGGAGCAATTCACTGGAAGATAACACCTCTCTTTTTCAAACTTATCTATGTTTCTCAGCTAACAAGTGCTCCACCAGGGAGCCCTGTGGGGCACAGAGAACATCGACTTTGTGCAATGATGCTCCACCAACTGTTAGAGATAGATGTACAGTTTAGTACATGAAAGGTGTTCTTCTGGGGTTCTCACTGGAAACCAACAGCAAAGCATGGATACCCAAGGAAAAATGTTGTAGCAAATAAACCTCAGATTTGTTTCCTCTCTCTCTCATATGGTTAATTTGTTTTATCTGTCTAGGCAGCAGAAGACTACAACACACCAGAGTAGCCAGAATTGCTCATTTCTGGAACTCCACTCCTCAACAGTGCTGCATGCTGGCAAACAGTCACACAGCAGAAATGTGGAGAAATAATTGCTTTTCATGTATTTGTGAACAGCAAATAGAGAAGTGGAACAACTCTCAGTATTTCCTTCAGTCGATGATAGCTCAGATAAAAGATAAAGCTGAGGTTTTACTCTTGTTCTTTAACAATCACGAATCGGAAGAGAATAAAACCTGAGCTACTGCAGGGGATTTCAGCACAGAAAAACTGGAGGTCCCACATGGCTGCCACCAAAATGCCCTCCAAACATTATGGCCACCACCCAGATGACAACGTACGAACTCAAAAACGCTGTGTCCAGCAATCAGCCACATGGAAGCACAGGATTAAACACACATCACCCTGGAGAAAGGGAAAGGTGATGACAAGAGACCAAAAACTAGCAATTATAAGTTTCATAAAGGAAGGCCCAGAGGCAAATTTAGCTAGTAGAATTAAGAAGCATATAGGTGGGTTTTAAGGCAATTAAAGATTATTCCACTGCTCTTTGAATCAGTTCCACATGGTAGGGGTCAAAAAAAAAAATAATATTTTTAAAGCTTTTCATTGCAGAGTGGCAGTAGTTAAATGGTGTCTGCATGTGTTACATCATCAGTTCCACACTCCTTATTCTACTACCAACTAAGCAGAATCTGAAAGTGCAGCTAATTAAACAGAACCTAAATTCAGCAGGTTTGGATGACTTGCACCACAGTTTTAGAAGAACATCCTGAAACACTCTATTATTGATATCAATCTCAAATATGGTGGGTACATGGAAGTCACAGTAGCTGGAAAAAACCTGCTGATGTGCCAAGTATTTTAAGAATTAAATAGAAAATCCTAAGAATGATCTCCAATAAACAAAAGTGATAAAATTAATCTGTATAAGTTGGAAATTCTCCAGAACACACAGTATCTAGTATTATAGTTTTTAAAAGACTATTAAATAATACACTTCAACATGATTTTAGTCAATAAAAAGATACCCTGGGCTTTTTATACAGAATTTTGCTTCATGCTACACAATTTGATTGAGATGAGGAAATTATATGACTTGTATTAACAGATGAAAATCATTTCATGCAGTGGTGACTGAACAGTCACAGGTATACATGCATGCTCCTACTGAGGACTTGGTAGAGGCTGCTCTTTGGCCCTGTAGTGTAAATGAGTGGGAGAGAGTCTAAAATTAAAGCCTGACGATGGCAAACATTGTGGGATTGCAAAATAACTGAGAAAGGAACAACAGATCCACATGGCTAAATAAGCTCCACCAAAGAACACAGTATAGACTTCAGTACTGCCACACACACAGAGAGCAACACGAACAACAGGGCAGCATCCTGTGAAGCCACTGATTTTGGCAGGAGCCTCATGGCCAACATGCAATTAGAGAAGATGAGCACACTGTGCTGAAATGGTCCTGTGCTCAAGGGAAGCTCAGAGAACTTTGGATGTGGGATGCTCAAAATTAAAAATAAGTCGGCATGTGGCATTAGCACTGTTAAAATCATGATAAGTTTTAATGCTTGCAATTCAAGAAGAATATTGAAAAACTGAATCCAGTGCAAAGAACCTCCAAGAGGATGATTAAAGGACCAAAAGCTCAGCTTAGAGAAAGGCTCCAGAAGCACCATCTGTTCTCCTTAACGAAGGGAGAAGGTTAATAGGACAATCTGATCACAGTTTGCAAGTACCTACGTAAGAAACAGAAATTCGATCAAAGAGCTCTGTCCTTTACCAAATCTGGTCTAACAAGAGGTAATACAAACTTCAGACCAACTCAGGCCCAAAGTAAGATATGTTTATGATGGTTAACCAGTTAAAGCTAGTATTGACAGTATTACCAGTATGGATACCTGTCAGAAAGGCTGAATGCAGGACAGTAAAAGCTGTCGTGGATTTTCAAGCACACATTAAAAACATGACAGCACAATTCCTCCCCCCCCACCCCAAGGCAACTTTATAGCTAAAAAATGAATTAATTCAGAGCAGCCAGGGAATTTTACAGCACAGACTTTACACAAGCAGCTCTGTCTGTCCCATGAGGCCCATACCACAGGAGCATCACTCCAAGGTAGGGACTGTGATGTACCACCAGTGACAGGCTCTGTCATTCTGGCATCTATCAGGAATTAAAATTTTAAGACTGAAGCTTCTCTCCTGTACCACTGGCTGGCCAACATTCCCACACCAAGCTGGTATTTATTACAGTACCTCATCCCTCAGCATCTCTCACAAAATGTGACTCCTTGGGATAGAACATGCACATTCAGATGGAGCCTGAACTCCATGGACCTTCAGCTCAGGTCACATTCTGCAGCATCCTGGGCCATGCAGAAAGGCAACAGCTATAACAGGCATAAAGTGAAGAATCCAATCATTATTTAATCCCATTTTAAAATTAAATATTCATTGCTTATTGTGGGTTGTTTTTAGAAGGATTGGGGGATGTGGCATTCTTTCAAATGCTCTTTGGCTCTGGAAGCTCAGGGAGCAGAGCATCAGCTGCAGGACCCCCCCAAGTTGCTACTGGTTCAATAGGTTTTACTGAGATGAGCCTTTAGTATAAACACATCCCAGTTACAAGCCTGGGCAGCCCATTTAACTGTCACCTTGTTAATAACCCAGCAGTGTTAAGGAGTAAGTAAAATTACTTACTCCTGGATTAGGTTGTAAGGGACCTTAATGATCATCTAGTTCCAGCTAGACAGTAGAAGATGTTCCAAGCAACACCTTCCTCTAGACCAGGTTACTCAGAACCCCATCCAGTCTGATCCTGAACAGATCCATGGGTGGGGAGTCCACCACCTCTCTGATAATTTAAGTCCTTCAGCAGGTTTTCTTAACAAGCTCTTTGACTTCTGGGTGCCAGAGGTTTGTTTCCTCAGGGCTTGCACTGCAGTATAGCGCATAAGGGGCCTTGGACTCCCCACCTCAAGCCCCAGGTCTCTCACCACATGCTATGAAAGCATTTGCAGCTCCAGCCTTTTGGTACAAACCTATTCCTCCTCTTCTGTCCCTTACCTTTAAGTACAAATCAATGTTTCCTGCCCTACACATAGCATACAGACACTGTTTTTAAGGGAACCACAACTACAGAACAGAACCCAATACCACAAATCAGAAACACAAAAAGCTGCTGGTGGATTTCTAGGAATGAGGGCCTGGGGGAGAAGGGGAGGGAGTTTGGCTAGAAGCAAAAGCAGCCTATAGAACAACCAGCAGCAGGCTGGCTATGTGTAACCATTCATTAATTCAGTTTATAAGAGCCACAGCCCAAGGCAGAGTTGAACTCCTCTCTGCACGTAGGTGCATCATGCAGCAGCCTTCACAGCAAAGGCTCTGCTGAAAAATTCCCAGCCCTGTCCCTCTGCCGAGCCTGCTGCTCCACTCCTCATTCCTGCATGGAGCCACTGATGTTTTGGAGGGGGTGGGAGCCCGTCCCTTTCTGGCAACGCAGGCACCTCATGTAAATTCATTGAATAAATGCAGTCATTTCTCTCAGCTGATCCATCCCCACGTGCCTGTGCTGAAGCTGTGCCAGACCCTCAATGCAGCCAACTCTCCCACAGTTCATCACTCCTGAAGGTGAAACTGTTCGTCACCCTTATCAGCATTTCCCCCTTTCCTTCTCCTCCCCAAATGCCTTTTCTGAATTTCCTGGCCTTCCTTTCTCACAGGAGCCTGACTCTGCACAAGTCAAAATCAAACCCAGGCAGAGCCTTGAAAGAGACCTTGGAGAGTAAAGGACATTATGAAGTTATTTTAAGCTGAGGAAAACTGCATTTTCCCTTAGAGATTGACTTCAGTCTCTAGAGCCCTTGAATTTTTAGACTTAAATCTGTCTCCTTGATAAGGCTCCATAGTAGCTGAGACCCACAAAGAAGTTTCCAAAGCACAAGTCGGCATAAATAACTAGAAACAAAACTAGAGCATCATCACTAGATGCTCACATGAGCTCTGGCTTCTGCAGTCAGTCCATGTGAGCCTTTAGTCATCTGAAACAGCACAACCCTCAGCTCTTCATGGATGAGGAAAGCTGTGCTGGATTAGCTGGAGCCGATTCTTTCTCCCCTCTATATTTGAGTAACAACCAACGCTTAGTCCCAAGCCTGACTTGAAGAAATTACTCCAATTAAACGAGGGTCTGATGAGCAGAGCTGCAGTGTGGAGCCCACCCCACCTGCTACTGACCCCAAGCTCCATGCAGGTCAGCAACACCCCATCACATCCCACAGGGCTGGACAGAACACAAAAAAGATTTCCTTCCTGCAAGGGATGCTTGTCACCTCTGGGTGCTGCTCTGAGCAGAACCCCCCACACTAGCCATGCACATCCAGGGCTCTCAGTGGCTGTTTTGCCTTGCAAAGTGTAACTACGAGAAGCTTGAAAACACATAGTCAAAACAGACTTCAGAATTCACAGACTCAAAGCTTTTATCCAGCTGTGGAAGCTCTATGGACTTAGGTTTACATCATCTTCACTTTTATTAACTTCAGCTGCTGTAGAAGCCTTCTCAAACAGGAAAATGAGGGTTTGGTTCTCTGATATTAAGAACCTTGGAGAGTAAAGCAAGGGAGGTACTCAGAGCACGCAGTGAGAGATCTGTCAGAAAAGATGGAAATAATCTATTATTTTAAAGAGCACACAAGCACCCAGCCAGCCAAGAAATCTTTCAATTTTTTAATTAGAGATGCTTCTCTGGCTTTTTTGAATTTGGGGAGGGAGTGATAGAGATTTTTATCAGACTCTTTTCCAGATTCAGTTATATAGCTCTAGCTCTGTATGCACTTCTAAAGAAATTAAACATTACTTACTTTCCAGAAGTGACTGGTGATTGAGGATGCCTTAAATTGAGACTTTAAGACCCTTGATATGGCTTTTAATTGCATTTTGAAAAGTGTGCAACCATTTATCAAATCTGTTACCTTTCAAAGCATTGTCAAGTTGATTTCTTCAAAGAGGCACTAGTTTCCAACCACCAAAAAATTTCTGTCCATACCTTGAATGTTTTCAAGGTACATTTTCACACCCAGAGCAGCAATGACAGAAGTAATCCCATGGGGACATCCATAATAATACTTTTTAAAACAGGGTGCATCAGACTTGTTCCTTAAAAAAAAAAAGAGGATCTCTACACGTCAAACCTACACAAAATTCAAACCTGAGAACAGCCAAAAGTTTAGCATTACAGCTCAGATCCATTTGGTTCCCTCCCTGAATCCCTCTGCTCAGACAGGCAGTTTTTTGCATCTGCTCAGCACATGCAGCCTTGCCATGCTGCCAGAGCCAGGAGCCACACGCCCTTGCCGGTGGCAAGCAGCCCATCAGTGGCATCTCACTCCTGGGAAAGGCACAGCTTCAGACCCAGCAGAGCTCCAAACTATGGGGGAACAGACAGCCAATAGCAAAAGCAGAGAAGCTCCTTGCCTTTTCTCCTTGTGTGTTGTACAAGCTGAGCTGTCTGTCATTGGATCCTTTGGAATCAGGACTACATCACCATTTGAAAACCCAGATCCTGAATCCAGCTAAAGGTAAATCAAAGATGCTCCTTAAACATGGTGACACAGTAATTACCTGCACACATGCTCCTCTAACAGGACACACTAGAAGCCAAGCCACAAGCACTTTTTAGTCTGAGAGTCCAAGAGAAGCTGCTGCAGTAATTGGGTTTAACCTGCACCACAAAGCATAGCACTGCATGTCTGGGTTGGACATATTGAAGCAAATCTGTGTTTTGATCTCGTTAGCCTGAGATCAGTGTTACCTTTTCCACAAGCAAAGCTAATACCTGCTAAGCTCTCTGCAGTCCTCACCCTCTAATGTGGCCAGCATCAAGTCTAGCTCCCTCTGCATGTGGCTCCATCTGCATGCTTGGGGCTCAGCTGTGATACACCTACTTCAGCATTGGTAACTACCCCATAACTTCTTAGTGAGATTTAGGAGGCAGTACTTGACCAGTGAATCCAGGCTGCCAGGCTGGCACTGCGTAATCGTGTGCTGCAGCTCTAAAGACACCGAAGGGAGGCAGGCAGCACATCTCCAAGGAGGAGCTGAGCCACGTGCAAAGCTTTGCAAACCACTTCTGCTTAGAGCTGCTTTGAATGGGCCACAGCCACCTCTGCCTGGCCTCCAGCTACAGGGATGAAGAGGCCTGAGCTTGCAGCAGTTCTGGAAGCTAAAGGTGTCAAAGTTTTGGCCATTGTTTTCTGTGCTCCCCTATTTCATGCATCAATAAGATCAAACCACCACCTCCAGATTTCCATAGCTTTAGAGAGCTTGTTATTAAATACTGCAGAAACATATAAACCATATTTGAGCTCTCTAAAGACATATTCCCTGAAGGGGGAAAAAATTTCCCTAGACTGTCACACTCAACTCCTCTATGCATCGTAACCGCTACTTGATACTTTTCAGGAGTAATGGCCTGAAGGAATGCCTGGAACCTGGACTAAAAGCACCAGGGACCATGCTTCTCAAGCATTTGCAGTCTTAACAGATAAATAAAAAAAAAAAACAAACCCTGAGTGCACATCAAAAGCATGGTAAAGGGACAAAGCTTGATCAGGGTGTGGACAGGCAAGATTATTACCAGCACGTCCTGAAATGCTTCCAGGAGCTTTTTCTCCTTCCCTGCCCAGCTGCCAACCTGCTGAACTTGATCCTTGGCTGTAACTTCTTTGTAGAACTATCTTACTGATGCAGAAATGTTAAGAGTAAGTGGAGCTGCACCACAGCTGCAGTCATCATCAGATATTCTTCTCAGCAGCCACGGGATGATTTGTCACTTCTGCATCAACATTCATTTTGGGTGCTCAGCTCCACAAACAGTCCAAACAGTAGTTATTCATTCACTATTTGATCCATAAATAGACTTGGGTTGGCAAGAAACAGGTCACCAGGAAAATGTAATTCAGCAGACAGAATCAGCAGCTATCACTACCCCCAGCAAACCAAAGTCACCCCTGGCAACTTCAAATCAATGAGTGCACAAGAATAACCAGCCCAGTTCCTGATGCCAACTTCTTCATAAATACACTTCCATTCATCTTCCCATCTCCGTTGTTGAGACCCAACTCAAAGTTATTGTCCAGATCTCAAATACATAACAGAACAGGTCTTTTTTTAGCACAACTCAGAAGGTCCAACCTTGTTTCTGCTTCCAGGTCAGGTTATTTCTCTCACTCCCACAATGTCTATGCTGGATCAACTGAATGTTGTTAGAGCTGCAGTCTCCGTTCTGAAGTGCTGATAGAGGGATTAGCTTTGAATTTACTTGTGTAACTTTAAATGCTAGAGGCGACTTAGAAAAAAGCCAAAACATTTTAGCAATGTTGCTCTAAATAAGCTAATTTCCTATCAGAGTTCAGGTACCATTTGCCATCACTACTTCCTATCAGTTGCACAGACAGTGTGATAAACAGCTGCTGTTGTAGTTAATAAGCACAGGTATTTTCTGCACTTGTGCATACACACAAACAAAAATGCAGAATGTGTATGTTCTTGGTCCATAGTCACTGGCCAAATAGAGCTGCTGTTTGGTACTACTAGAGAAATCTCTGTTACAAGAGGACAAAACTTCAGACCTGGAGCAATTCAGGGTACCATCTGACAGTACTGAAGCAGCTCAGTGTACTTTTGGTGCACTTCTGACATTTGACACAGACAACACCTGGAACTGCTGGCTCCCAGGAGCTCCTAGGGGAAACAAAGTGCTCCCAGCTGGCTCTTTAAGAAGTTTTTTGGTCATAAATGCATTTTAATTGAAGCTTAATTAGAAGAAGCAATCTTGATTAAATTTACTTATGGAAAAGTTTTCTCAGGTCCAGGTTAGAAATAAAGACAAGTACTCTGAACAGGTGGGGTTATCCAGGTATCCTGGACTATTTCACTGTGTGTAAATAAAGAGTGGGAAAGCATCTATAATACCAAGAAAAAGCTGTGGGAAAAAAAAAATCATTTTTAACTGCCAGTAAAATGACCTGCAGCAGTTGCTGTGTATGTGGTTGCAGAAAGGCAGGATAATTCCCAAGATCTTACTTGGATTTAGCAGACAAGAGATAAGCATTTGATTCCCTGCTTGCCAAACACTCAAGGAGGCAGAAAACTAAGAACTGTTTCTGTGAAGCATATTGTTATTGCAAGGCTGCATCTTGCACGGCTGTGCTGGCCAGAGGCCCCACTGAGAGGGCGAGTTGGGAGAACTGGCTCCTTGAGCCAGCCCAGTCTTCCAACACTGCAGCAACTGGCATGAAAATCCTCCTCCCAGGCTGCTATGGAGAAAGCAGAGATTTATGCTTGTCATGTCCACAAAGAAAGTGTGATGGCTCTGTGCTTAGATGTAGAGCATCAACAGCTATATTAAGAATATATATTAAGCTATATTAAGAAGTATGAAGAATTTCCCAAACAGCTTTTATTGGTCAGGCACTAATCTCAACCCAGAATTTTATTATGTATTACCTGCTATTTTCTTTTTCATTCTCACAACACCTGCAGGTGATAACTGTCAGATTGATATTAAAGGTTTGGTTTAGAAGCATCCGATTTTTACTTGAGAGCAATGCCAGCATCTCTTTTTTCTATTCACTAGGAAGATGCCAGTGTTTTCATGTGTCTGCTGTGTCAACAAAGACAGTTGGGGACCATTATAAATGCCCTCTACAGCAGGCACCATCCCAAAGTTCAGAACATTTCATAAACACTAACTAAGCCTTATGGCATCCACAGTGATTTATTATGACCTCCCTTTCACAGATGGATACACTGAGGTTGTGACTTGCCAGTGGACAATGCTATTTCTATTTCTGCTTCTGGCTCCAGCTTACAGAGCAGCCTGGCACAGGTCCCTGCACCAAGCACCTCCCTGGTGTGGGCAGCACTTCTCCACACACTTCCAAAAGCTTGCACCAGGCCTGCTCCTCACTTAACAAAGACACAGGACTCAGCACATCAGGAAAGGATCACAGCTTTGGAAGCTCCTGCAATGACAGAGGCTAGCAACCTTCAGGGCTTCTGGAAGCCTGAAGTCCAGGGCTCTAACTGTCTTTCAAAGAGGAAAGTTTAAACTGCAGCCCATAGGAAAAGCATGTGTATCTATACAGAAATGCAGCAGAATGAACCCGCTTGAATTAGTTTTTAAGTTTTTTTTAAAACACTCCTCCCCACTTTACCCCATGTTAACCAGCCCAGCAACACTACCAGCATCAAGTTAGAGCTATGAGACACATTTATCAACAACCATTCCTCCAATAACTAAGTGAAAGGCTGTATGGAACCCTGCTGTTACCACAGAGAGGCACTTACCCCATCTCAAAGCTTATTTTATGCTCATGAGCTTATACCCAGATTTCATTCTCTGCTACAAGCAAGCTGTTTAAAGGGTTTCTAACTTAAAATGGAAAATGGCTTTTTTTAAGCTTAAAAGTCTCAGCAGAATGCTCCACACGCCCAGCATGCCAAGCCAACACGCACAGAGCAAGACAACCATAATGCAGCATCTTCTTAGGCAGCTTCATAATACCTTCCTGCCTCAGGAGAGCCTTCCTTCACTCCCTGTTTTCCCCTCCTGCCTGGCATATTTTTATAAGCCCCTCAAGCATTATCTCCGCATTGCTGCTTCATTCTCATGTGCCAGGGTGCTGCTGGAGGTGCTCATGGGTTTTAGCATTGCCGGAGGTGTGCACACCTAACCTGTAGCTTGCAGCCTTCCTTCTCCCAGGCAGACAGATGTTAAGTTCAGCTGAAGCTATTAGGGAAGACAAACCAGGTTTCCATGGTTATGGGAGCCTGAGCTACTCATCTCAGGGAAAAATGCAATGCACGAACCACTGTTAGGAAGCAGCAGAAACAAGGCCAGACTTCTGGGCAGCTCTGTAGAGCAGCTCCTTGATGTTTTACATGTGAGCACCAGCACAAAAAACCAACCAAACAACAACTTTCTTGACAGCCTGGAGATCTGCAGGCTTAGACAGCAACAGAGTCTTATACATGTTCCGCTGCACTTGTGCTGTGACAATATCTGCAATACAGATGGGCAGGGCTGTGCTTCTGGCCCTTGCTCACCTGGGAGAGCCTTACTACCCTCTAAAGGGGGTCCATGCTGCAGAATGAGGCATTTATTTATGACCAGAGAGTAAACTGTCAATAGATCTGAGCTGCTGGTCTCGCAGGCGAGATGAAGCAGGTGCAGGCTGCTCTACGGGGCACGAATAAAAAGCTTGTGCATGAAAACCCTGTGAAGACAAAATCTGCAGGTGTGAATTTGCAAATCTGTCCCATTAAATTAGAAGGTTTTGGCTCAGCGTGCTGCAAAAATACACACAGAAAGCCACAGACCTCTCCTTCTCCTTCTCTGGAGAAAGCATAATACACATTTCTTCATGCTGTCCCAAAAGTAAAATGGTTTACGATCAAAAGCCTGTGCTGCTTCAAACTGAAACACTGATGAGGCTGAGGATGCTGATACAATGTGGAAGTGACAACTGCAGAGCCCCAGCAAATTTCGGAAGCAGTGACTCTCCAGGGCAGGGAACATCACATTCTCAATCCCATTTATGGTGCTAGAATAGCAACACAGCTATGTTAATTCCCAGACAAGGAAATTATTCTTTCAGAGCAGAATAAAATAGATTTCAGGGTTATTTTGGGAGTTCAGACCAGGGAATCAGTTGATCACCTTGCCCCATCCCCCTGATATTTCTCTCTACATCTACATGGTGACTGCCTGTCCTGACATCAGAGCAGCCCAGGCTTAGCAACACCTATGCCTGGTAATCAAACTCCACCAACACCTTGCAAACCTGTAAATCCTGTGCTGCCAAAGCCTGTCTGAGCAGCAGCCACCCAAGACTGAAGCTCATGACCTCCTGCCAGGGCAGGAACCATGTGCTCCACCAGCAATGGGCACTGCCATGCACACTCCCAGCTTGTTTCATTCCCCCAAGCCACTGATCCATTGCATAGCACAGGGGTACCAGAGCTAATGAATGCTGGAATAGAGACACTTATCCTATAAGGAATCGGATCAAGATAAGCCAATTACTTTTCCACAGTGTTTGACCCTGATCTACAATTAATAAATCAATGAAAATATTATTTTCCCTCTTTCTGAAGAGAAACAAGCTGTCACCATCAATAATGATGTATCCTAGTCTCTAGGACTTCCCAGTAGAGCAAAAAAGGCTTGAAGAAAAGAAACTCAGAAACATCCAAGAAGGAGGGCTTTTTTTCCTATTTCAGGGCAGATTTGGCTGGTATTGACCACTCAAGAATGACTTCACTTTCTAAAGAGTCACCTGTGGGACACTAATTTGTTCAACAAATGAGACTCTGTGGGATGCAAAAGCACAAACACACATACAATGCCAAGGCAGTGTTTAGATCCACATTAAAACTTCTCCAAAGTGCCTAGCTGGAAAATAGGCTTTCACAGATCCATATTCTGTAGGACAAACAATGATTTTGTAATTTCTTTGACCAGACCATACTGCATATTGCAGCAGACCTAAGCAATCTCCTCACAACCACACAAAAGAATTGCTGGAGCTCAGCACCTGCCCATCAGGATGTCTTAGGCAAACTGCTTGCTGAGGCAGACATTTGAGACTCTATTTAAAATATATTTGCCTTAGCAAAGGTTATTCCTAAACAATTAGTGCCACTCTGCTCAAGGCTGTACATTACTCATTTAGCTCCTCTGAGGCACCTGAGAAGGATCCAAGATGTACAAGTCTTATGGGTAATTCAAACTCAGGGCAGGGATCTGGTGCTGTTTTCTCCCCAGTAAAACTCTGCTGGCCAAAGGCACCCAAGAGTGGCTCGTGAGCTCCTCAAGCTGCACACATCAAATGCATGGGGTTTTGAATTTGTCCAGTCTGCCATTTACTGCAATGACTTGTGTGTCATAAAGTCTCATCCGCTTGACCTTCTCACCCTAAATCCCTGCAATAAAACTACAGTAATTCGTGCTCCTTGCAACCAAACTTGATCCCTCTTCCCTGCATTCAAACCAAGTCCATTTTAACAGCACTGGGAATGCCTTGGGACACTCAGGTGCATCTGCTGTGGTTCATTTTCCTCTCTTAGGCAGAGATCAAGAAGGAAAGCCACACACGCACACAAAGCACTGCTGCTCTGCAAGGGGCTGCAGGCTCTCAACAAAGGAAATATCCCTTCTCCTATTGATTACAGCCCTCAACTCAGCTTGGCTTTGGTCTCTGACTTGCAGAGTCAAACATCCATCCCAAGGGCCCTGGCTAGAATTGGGAAGAAACTGTCCTGCACTGGACAGGTAAGGATATCAAATGTCTGTGTCTGCATCCCACTGGGCATCCCTGTTACTGCCTGGCAAGCAGGATGGCCTACAAATGAGTGAAGGTTTGGGTTGTCACACCGGTTTCTTGAAATGACCACACAGAGACTGAAAGGAAAGGAACTCTAGATCTATTATCAATATAATCCTTCCATGTAATAAGCTAATAAGTATAGTTCCAAATAAATCAATAAACCCAAGTAACCAACAGAGGAAGGAATTTCTTGATGACAGAAACATCCATTAGTGTCTTGTTGATTGAGCTTCAGAAAAGGCCTGGCAAATCTATAAATAGCTATACGTAGTGTTTCCTATTCAAAAACAAGAACAAGAACGAAGTGCAAAGGCAAACTAATCTGTAAGGCTGGTGCCCAGTGACATGGAGTGCTGGCACACTTTTCTGTCATTCACACAGGGCCAGAGATTAAGTCAGTCTCTACACGGTTAAACAGCCTTCCAAAAGTAGTGCTGGCACGGGGTAAGGCAGCAGTGGAAGCAGGACTCTGCTGTCCCACAGCATATATCACAGAGCTGACACTTTTGATAGCTTTTCTCTCACAGCTCTGTGCAGCAGCCAGGGTTTGTCCCACCAGGACTACAGATCTGAGAGGAGGCAAACCCTCCCATCGTGGCCCTACATGCAGCTCTCACACAGCCAAGACCGAGATGACTCCAGAACCCGGCCAGCATCCCACCCTCCACCTGCACACCCCAACCTTTGCTGTAGGTGCTCCCAGCCAGGTACTCCCACAAGCAGCGGGGGGCTGCCTCAAGCACAATACACCTCCAGGGCAGCTCAGTATAGACCACTGTTCCATGAGACCCTGGGCTAGGAAAAGCCCAGAAAAAAAGTGAGATTGCACCAGCTGTATGATTGGTTCTGCGGCAGCAGGAGCCCCCAGGAGCTCTGCACTGACTCAGGTAGCTCAGTTTGTAGCCCAGAATAAACTTGCTTTTCAGCTGTCCCCATGGAGCAGGGACCACTACCCACACTCAGACTGAAGCACAACCCTTTAGTTTTAAGTTACCATGACAAAGAAAGTAGCCAGGGTTTAAACTAATACTCCATGGTCCTGCTAACCCTATAGTTCATGCAGAAATGTACTACAGTAACATTCTCATGTCGACCCTAAGCTTCTGGTTGGTTTCTAGGTGGAATTTAACAAAACCAGGATTTTTTGGACTTACCTAAGAAGCAGCCTGTCACCCAGGTAAAACCCTTGAAGATAACTAGCCAGCAGCATAGATTTACACAAATTTAAGAAATCACTTCTCATGGCATACGTTGCTTTTTGAAGAAGGCCCACGCTATAAAACAGCTCTTATCTTGAGCCTTTTCCTTCAAGTTTTGAGAAGTGTCTTACTATTTGTTTGTTGCTTTTCAATACTATCTGAGCAGAGATTAGACAGCAACTGATGTTGTGAACACTGTGCATAGATCTTTGAGAAATATCCATCTTCCATACAGAGCAATCAACCATGAGACACTGAACCACTGAGATTGAATAGTTTCAATTTAGAGTAAAAGCAAAAACTAAATCTGCCCAGATATATGTTATTTTCTAAATTAAGTCTAGGCTTTCCAATAAATTACACTTCATAAAAACTGGAGGACCAGGAAAGCTGTATTATCTTTTCACAAAGTGTATTCTTATGTGTAGGCTACAGAAATAAACACTATGATTTGATATCTCCTTTTCCATAACAGGCAGCAGTATCACCTACACACAGATACTTCTGCATACTTCCATGTCTACTAATTTGTTGGGATCTAAGGTCCTACCTACTCAAAGGTACATCTTAATGAATGCATACTCACCTCTCAATCTCTGAGCAGTTCACACCCATCTCTGGGAAAAACATACATTTAAATCTGCATTATGTAACCATTCCCCTGTACTCCCTGATTTTTCAGCAGGTAACTTGTTTTTGAAGTTGCAAATCAAAGGCTGACTTTGAAGGATGGGCTACGCCTCTGAAAGCACAACTTCCATGCTTGCCACCCCAAGCAAAGGCATTGCTCTGTCCTCAGAGCAGCCCTCTTCTGAGTCAGTGTTACTCCTGCAGGGAGCCTAATGCTTGGAGGCAGTCAAAACCTTTTTGCAGGTACTGAACTCTAATTTATGAGGACCACAGTACTCCTATGGGTATGCTCAGGATGCTGACAGGTGGAGGAAGAAAGTGAACACCCTAGAGATCTAGCTTTCTCTTAACTCCACAAAAATCTTCATTTAAGACTTAAAAACTGCATCCTTTAATCTCTATAAATACACTGAAATATTTACACATGGGTCAATAGCAGAAAACATCACATTTCCTCAAAGCCCCTAAACCTGGGAATCATACATGCTAAAAGCAAGCACAACTACTGTGCTGACTAATTGCTGCTCCATTTCTTTATGCCAAAGGGGGGCAACTGTATCCCCACTCAGAGATCATCTGCTTATGAACCAGGTCACAGATGCTTCCTCAACAAGCCCCCAGACTTTCTCTATTACCACTATTGAGAATTGCCTTTTGGATTCCTACCCCCACCCCACCAATTATGCAAGAACAACTCTGCATTTTCCAACAATGAGACAGTCTCATCAGGGTGACTGCAGTGAAGTATCATACAGGGCCAAATAAAAATGTTCTGCCATCTTCAACTAACCCAAAAATAGTTGAAGAATATTTTTAATAAGTTCAGCTGCCTTTCCCTACTAACACACTGCTTCAAACTTGTGGTTCACACCCCCATTATCTTATTAAGGGAAAGTCCCTGGAGAACTCCATCTTTCACACTGCAATAAGGAGTCTCCCTGTCGTTCACTGTAGATACGAATTTTCTGATGTTCTAGCTCAGAGTATCAAGGAAAAGGTGTTTTATTCCTAATTGTGCTAGAATGAGAGTTTTCCTTGCACTTTCAAGGGTGACCTTGAGCAAGTTGCTTTACTCTGTGCCTCATTTTCCTTTCTAGCACTGATAAAGCTCTTGGCTTCCTTTTTGTAAGCACTGATACTCATGCATGCAAAGAGCTATATAACAATTTAGTGTTGTATGTCACAAAGGCTGGCATTTCACCAGGCAGACTGATTTGAGAGGAGGAAAGAATGGAATCCAGCTACCAGACTCAGCTCCAGAAGCCACATGACATTAGGAAAAATACTGAAATTGATGAGAATGAAGCTTTTGGGCTCTTTTGGCAAAACATGAAATATCACGTGAACACGTGTCACCTGAACATGCTTGAGATGCTGATCTAGGTTTGAACAGACGTATCAAAACAAAGCAATTCAATATTGATAAAGTGACTTCATGTCCCACAAATTTCCCATTCTGTCTGTATTTTTAGTCTGGACAACTGCTAGTATTGAAACATTTGAACTTTTTAGGAAATAGGTATTTCAAAAGTTATTCAAGTCTATACCAGAGCCGAAAGGCTTTGCCTTTGCCAGTATTTCTGACTGGCTCCTGGGACAGTTGTTGGGTACACAAGGTGAGCTGCAGTACCACCATAAGGAGCTGGCATTGCTTGTTCCTGACTGTTGTAGAAACAGAACAAAATGGACCATTTTCAGAAAAGAATTTTGGGTTCTTTGTGTTCTACCCTGTATTGTTGAAATAGCTACATTATTCAGGCAATATCAGGTGTGGAGCATTACAGCACCTCTGCTTAAGCACCAGCAGCATAAGATGCATACAAGTCTGAGATGGTGACTTGAGATGTGCCAGTTCTATTGCTGGCACAGGTGGGTGTGCCAGGACAGGGGAGACTGCAAAAGTCAAAGGCAACATGACAAGGCAAAGACAGGAAAAGCACCCACTGATACAGGTGCTTATTGATTTGGGCCCCTCATTCCTCAATGGCAAATGTACACTTTTATGCAACTAATTAGTGGTGTGCCCTCATCAGGGTTTGGCAATATGGACTCATGGATCTCTCTGAACAGTCCCAAATACATCCATCACCCACAGAAACAACCAACTAGTACCTGAGAGATCTCAAACATTAAAGCAGCACAACTCTCCTTCCCCTTCCCTCCCAGAAAGGCAATTATAAATAGCCACCTGCTAGAAGCACACACATCCACACAGAGCCCTGGGTATTTACCTCCAGCAAAGAGCCATAAGATAACAATTACCCAAAGAATACTGTTCTTTCACATAATTTCTCTATGTTGCCTTTTCTATTACTGCAAATATTTGTCTTTGAAGATCGTTTTCTGCATGAAGAATTAGATTTACTGTGCATGGAACCTTTACAGATTATTAAGCTAGACCAACTACAACTATTTTAAACTTAGAATACAGTCACTATAATAACTTTATAAAACATGTATGGATTTTAAAATTAAGGGTGATTATATACACAATTCATAACATCTTCATAGCTCTATAAAAATTCTCTGATATTTAAAAGTATTAAATGTTTTATGTAGGAGAACCCTCTCTTATCCTGAAGGATTTCAGTCCCACCAGGAAGTTCCTATCAATTGACACTTTTTAGTAGGGAAAATACTAGCAATATCTTTTACACAGAGGTCTAGGGTACCCTGCAAAATGGTGCAAACAAATGAACAAGTCCTTCAGTCCTGGTTAATGGAAACATAACACACGCAGGACAAAACGTGAAGAGGGCAGTGACGCACACGGGCGCTTGATCACACGCACTCGTAACTCCATTTACCATCCAAGGGAATCTTCATCCGCCGGGCTCGCAGCAAACCAGCTATAAAGCAATTATGGGATTGCAATCTTCTGCCATCCCAATGATTGCAAGACTGTACAGCAAGTATTGGAGCTGACAGCACAGGAGGAGAAAAAGATGTTATGAAATGCCAGGTGATTAGCAATTGTAACAGAAAGGGGACAATTACATAGACAGCTACTTCCGTCTCTTTGTCTGTGTTTCTGTAAGGGTGCCCTTCTATGAGAGCACAGATCAGCCTAGAGAACACAGCAAACTTACAGGAACACTTCTCAGGCCTCATGTTCTCCTAGTGCCTCTGCATTGCTGTCTTTACCATGGACAAGATTAGGACTGAGGCACAGCAGGGACATTACCACCCATACAGGACCCACATCAAGTGACTGCCTAAACATACAGGCCTGACAACAGCTACAAAAAACCCCCACAGAATAAAAGATGTTACCATGGTGATCATCTGGAAGGAAAAGAAAACAGAACTGAGGTTTCCTTGTGTCCTTGTCTATCCTGCCAAACAGGTCAGATGCACCTTCCTCCTTCTACAGTCTTCAACCACTATTTACGCTGCTGCAGCACTAATGCAATGCCTCCAGGCCCAACACTATGACCTTACCCACTGTTACTAAACACTGCTGCTCTGTTTGTTGCTGAAGTGGTGAAAAGCTTCAGGAGTCATCATCCAAAAAGTAACTATTAAACTTCAACTTTGCTAATCATGATGGCAGCTAGCATGGGATGTATCTCTCCAGTTTAAACTCATCTGAGATGTTTCAGAGAACAGTTGTGAGCTATGAACTTCAGAGAAAGGTACAAAGGGAAGCTAACATCACCCCACTAGGCTGGGGGTGAACTTGTGATTTAGTAATAAAATGGCTCAAAACCTTTTGGATTAGCAGAAGGAAACAAAACATCACTGCCTTGGTTTCAGGGCTGCATTACCCACTCACCTTTGTTCCACTGAGCAGCACAAAAGATTTAAAAGCAATTTCAACACCTGAACATTCAGAGGTAGAATTTAACCCAGGAGTCCTGCTGCTCTGAACTGTCCTCTTCCTCATCGCCAACAAGATGAATTTTCCAAAGTTTCCTAGCCAACAACACAACATCAACAGCTGGATCCAACCACTCGCAAATTGTAAATGATACCCAGGCAAGGTCTCAGATCAGCACTGATCTGACACTAAAGCCACACTGGGTTCCTAATACTACTCCTACACAAGGTAACGAAGACCTCAACCCCAGAGCACACATGAACACATACTGTCCAGACAGCCTCCCACTTATGTCCAGAGCCAAAGTCACACAGTCCCCATGCACAGTAACTCCACCAACCAGAGGGTTCTGTAGCCATTCTTTCTTGATAGAGTACAGACAATAAGGGGGTAAACCCAGGTGATTTACAAGCTGGTGTGTTGAACTTGGCACAGCTGTGTGAAACTCTGGCTCTCCATCCCTACACTTTTTTGCCAGCATGGGTTGAGCTGAGAGCCAAGGCATTTCTTTTCCAGAGGAGCAGGAGCTGATTTATTGCCTCATGTAGCTGTAATTAGCCCCTCTAGGAACAGAAATGACAGTCCAATATGTCTTTCAGCAAAATAGAAGGATTCAATATCAGGCCCATCCAGGTTTGTCTTATATCAAGGAAGTTCACTGAGTTCACTGCCCATGCTGTGATATTTCTGGATTGCTCCATCATTATCTGGGGTCATAATTAGGAACAAGCTGATTGTATTTTCCCCTCAAGGAGGTACATGAGCTTTTCAATTTGTTACACTCAGGGCATTCAGCAGTCATTGGCTGATAGCCACCTTGGTCACTATTTCTGGGACCACGCACCACCACTATAAATATATGGAGTTCATAGCCATCAGTGCCAGCTGGGGCTATTCTGGGACATGGGGTGAAAGTCACATAATTCATAAACCAAGACAGCACAATGTGATTTGAATGGTGCTTTTTTGGTAAAGCTACAAGATAATCTATCCAGATGAGATCACATCTTCATGGAACTAAACAGTTTCACATGGCCTTGCATGTCATTTGAGCCAATAATCATTGGCAAAGAAGGGGCAGAACACTTGCAGGTGGTATCTTCTGCACAGAAATATGTGATATCATCAATTGTAACACCTGCTATTTAGTCATCAGTTCTGTTGAACTTTCCTGGGAAGTCCTAGGGAGAAAGTAAGTTTTATAGCTTTCAATAACTCATTACTGTTTGTTAACAGTATCAGTAACATACCACTAATTAATAATATTTTTCCCCTAAGGAAGTAATTTCAAAACAACTTCAAACTAACACGTTATTTAGAACTGAAATACAGTATTTTTGAAGAGAAGAATACACAGGCTTTCCTGACAACGTGTCTCTCCTTTCTGGCAAGCAGCACTGTGTCTCTTTTACAAAGGAAGTTGAAATGGAAACCTGGAAACGACCATTTTCCTCATCAACTTAAGCTCCAAACTTCAACAGATAGAAGATGTATAAGGTTGATTAGGGAAATAGTATAAGAGCTAAAAACAGTGATAAAGCTTTATGGTCCATATGTACCGCCACCTGGAAAGGCCTTAAAAGCATCCCATGAAATCCACAGTCCCACAGAAATCTGTAAGAGTTGGCTATTGTGATACCTCCTTACAAAAAGAGCACACAGTAAAACTGTTTAGCTTACAAACATGAGCTTTTACCCTCAGTTGCACTGTTTATACTACCACAGGTGTTGACAAACTCTTGTGAATCCAAGGCAAGATCCATCAGAAAGTGCAGTGTCCAGGAAGCCCTTGACTGGCCTGGATGGTAAGGAAAATACTGGGTCCAATCCAGTTCAGCACAGAAATTTCATAAAATTAGATTTTCTGCAAAATAGATCTGATTTTCAGGCACCTCCATTGCAAACAGGAGGGAGAAGAGGTAGATGCTTAACTTCAGTGCTCCCGACAGACAGACAACAGCCCAAAGTGTCCTGCCTTAAGCTTTGCCAGAACACACCGACTCCCGCTAAGGCTGCCATCCCACACTCTAAGGAGAGGGACTGTCCACAGGCAGGGAAATCACCGAAGACAAAGCCCTCACACATGTGAGGAGGCAGGATGGAGAGCCAAGCACCAAGCACTCCTGCTGAGTACCATGGGCAGGCTCCAAGCCAAAGCCCAACTCACAGAACTGATGTGCAGGTACTGGGGAGGGACTGAAGTGGGAGATATCCACCTACGTGGTCCTGATTTTCTCCAAGCCAATTGCCCACCACAGCTACTTTCTAGATCAGCTGGAGCGGCAGTCAGGACATGCTCTGTTTGGTTTGGATTACCAAATCACCATGCAGCTTCTGGGTAACAAAGCTAACTTCAGGAATACAAGAGCAGCAAGGCAGCTGTGCAGCAGCCTTACCTTTGAGGTTACTGAGTATAAACTCATGCTCCACATGAGCATAAATGCATTTTCAGTGGTGGTGATGCCAGCTTTAACAGTGCTGAGATTCAGTGAGACTATTCTGGATTCACTGTTCCCAAAGACCTTTAAATAAAAAAGGAACTGCCTTTGATTTCATGTATTCAGCCATATATCTACAACAGGCCATCCATCCAAAAATTCCCACTGTTTGGCTGACTTGCACACAGCACTGCTTGCACTAGAAGATCCCCCTGCATGCAAAGCTCAGCATCAGCCTCAATGCCCTGTTCTCAATTTCACAGACAGCAGAGCATGAGGCTAAATTCTGCTCTTGGATCTGCTGTCATCAACCTTAGGGTGGTGCCACAGAAGGGACAATTTAACCAAAACCAGTATTTTCTTACTATAAATAATTAAAATTTTAAACACACTCTGTTCTTTGTCTCTGTATACTGCCCACGGCTGTATGCTTTAGTATGTCAGGCTTGTCCTCACTAGTTCTGGGAACCTTCTAATCAAAGGGGGTGGGAAACTCATCCTTAGTGCCTTTACTTTTCCTTTTTTAAAGAAGCAAACAAAAAACCCCACAAAGTCTCGCTGTTCCTGGATGTTAATATTTTTTGAGAGGGGAATGCACTAAAAGCACCATTTAGGTCTGAGAGCCCAGAATGAATGTTACTGAGAGATGAATCATGCAAATAAAACTGACAGGTAAATCTAGATATCTGGCACTATGTTTAGTAGCAATGGCAGAGATATGTCTCAGCACAGAGCCACTTGTTGTAATTCATAGTCAGTTTTAAGATGGGGTGGATATTCTGACTTTTGAAGATACCATATAGCAATTTTAATAGCAGTTGCTAACACAAATGCCTCAAGGCTATATAATTTGTAAAGTAAATCGCCTTCAAAGTGGTAGGAAGAAAGTAAAAGTTAAGTAAGCCACAAATGCTTGGTTTTTTTAGCATCACCTTGAAACAATATAAAATGACTTTAAACCTTTACTACTTCTTCAATAGTTAATAATTGAAGTCTAAAGGCATTTAAATAGGTCTTAAACCATATAATCAATATTATTTCCTTTGTTTTCAGTTCAGTAAGACATTAGAGACCTGAACTTTGCCTACTGCCCAAATAAGGCATTTACCTCCACCAGTTCAAATTGAGAACAGCTCCATGTACTTCATTTAAAATCTTGACTGGAAGAGAAGACTCAGGACAGTAATTTTTAAACTTCTCTGCTGATTTCCCCATCACTTCTCATATTGCAACAAAATGGTTATAATTTGCAGTATGATATTTCTCCACTGGGGCACACTGATAGGAATAAAAAGTTTAAAAATTACAGATGACTTTGTCAATGCAATTATTTGATAATGTATGGCACCGGTTAACAGGCAGGCTCAGAATACCAGGAGCACTGGTCAATACTAAAAGGGAATATGAATTCAAAGCCAGAAAATCTCAAAAGCTCAGATTCAGCCTTCAAAAGATCAAATAAGCTGGAAATACTATAAAAAGCAGGTCTTGCTGAGGAAGCTTATTCTACTGTCAACCCAGTTATGCTGCAATGGCTTGTTAGTGTCAAATTAGAAAATCCAAGTCTCCCTTCATGTATAATTAACTTTTTTCCTCTTTCCATTTACTAGAAGGTGCTGGATTCTACATTTTTCCTCATTTTGTTGGCATTACTGCTGTTCCCCTGTCACTTACAGTGTGGTAGAGCCACTAGTATATATAAGACTGAATTCAGGGCTATTCTAAAGGGGCATAGAAATGGACATTTCTGCATCATAGCAAGCACAGTGTGTGTAAGGATTCTCAAGCAGAGAATTAATTCATACTATATGTCTTCTCCTTGAAAAATTTCAGAAAACTAAGCTGACTCTCAATATCATCTATGAAGAAATAATAATTCTGGGTATGTGGAATATTTTGGTATTTGTTTATTATCTAAGGCCACTGCTGCAAAATATTCTTAACAAGTTTTATACTCACTGAAGTGCTCCCCCAAAATATATATTCAGGACTACACATCAATTAAGGATGAAGCACTGAAAGCTGTCCTTCAAAGCAGAACTTTATTCCACTCTGCTCAATTTTATACAGGTTTGATCTTTCAAACTGCACAGACACCTGTAATTCCACTCCACCTCAAACAAATCACAGCCAAACAACCACCACAACATCTGGATCCTGCTCTTCAATGCCCCAAGTAAGGATAAACACTCAGAAATGAGAAGGGCATAGAGACCAGTGTGCAAATGAGAGGGGGAAGTGGCGAGGTCCAGAATCCAGAACCAGAGAGTTCAAGCTCCTCAGTAGGGTCGTGTCAGAGACCAACATCAACCAAAGATCCCTTCAGGTCTCTAGTCGTACATTTGCTTGCACAGTGGCTATCACAACACTTATGCATGCCCATTCTACCAATAACCTTGTCTGCCTGGACTTGGAGAGAAAAATAAACAATGATAGCACTTTATATTGGAGTAAGCATGGCATACAACTCCCAGCAACCAGATGGGCCTCAGTCTTCCTGAGGAGGCCCTTCCTGCTTGTCAGCCTCTTTTGGAAATAGCGTTATATGCCAGGAAAGTGTTTTTGCATTAATAATACATTCTCAGTGACTGAGAAGGAAGGCAACTTTCCCTCATTATGCCAATAAGACATTCAGCACTTCTGGAAGATTTGTGAAGAAAATCCAAGTAGCTACATTCAGCAAATTAACCTTACCTATTGAAGGCTGATGGCAGATAAAGCCAGCCTTAAGCCAGCCTCCAGTGGCAGGATGAAACATAGGAGGAAGAAGCACAGCTCAAGAAAAAACCAGTTTTCCAAATTAGAAATGCTGTTCCATGCTTCCCTGATTTCTTGCTTTGCACATGCTATTAAAAATAGCAAGCAGAAACGCCTTACTTCTCCAAGTGCACATCCTGATGCACACACAGCCTCCCTCGGCCACGCGGCACGCCGCAGGATTGCTCCGGCGCTCTACGGAGCGGCCATCATCGCCAGCCACAAGATCTCTACTGAAACATGACGACACCATAAAGGCTTTAATTCAATCTGAGGAAAAAAGCCGTAGCTTTCAAGGTGCATCCCGCATAAGTATCAAATCATAAGGTTCATCCAAACCTGAGACCTGGGAGAAGAAACTCAATGAATTAGTCTGATGATTTGTAGTCTTATTGACTATAAAGAATACTCTGAAAAAGCAGGGATATAGGAGATATAATAAAAGGAAACATCCTTGTATCACTGACAGGAAAATAGTCAACTTTTTCTTCAGTCGTTTTAAGCATAACAGCATTATTAAAGTCTTTATACTTGGAGTGAAAGCATTAATTACTACACCCATCAGGAATATTTTTCATTGTCAAATTGCCTTTTACCATGCTAATAAACACCAAGATTTGCATGTAAAAATTAATAACATTACCTCATTTATAGGTCAAAACACACTGACTAAAATAGTTTCTGCAATTCTCCCTAAATAACTAGCTCTTGCATATCACGTTTTATGGCACATTAGAAATGAGTGCAATTCAGACAAGATTTGAATAGCTGAGTAGATAGAGAGGGAAAGATAAGGGCAGAGAAGAAAAATCTTGTGGTAAGCTAAGCCTTAAAAAAAAAAAGCTTAAAAAAAATTAATTTTTTTTTTTAATTTCTGGACCCCAAGTGACCTAGGGATGAAACAGCTGTATGCAGGTCATTACTCAAAGTATCCACAGATTATGCCTCCAGCCACTCTATGTATAAATGGTATGTCAGAACAACTGAATGCATTAAAAAAAACCACCTTCAATTACTCTCACATTTCATTCAGTCTAAATGCAACATCCATAGCTCCCATGTAACTTGTGGAAATGGGTTGAAGGATTTGGGTATTTTCATAAAAGCCGGATGACAAAGTCCTGCACCAATTTTTACAAGATTTAAGACTATTATGAGAGTCCTCTTCCCCCTTTGTTTAGTAACATGGTAGGTTTGTTGGTATGGAGGACTACGAGCACAGCCATTTACTTTTCCCCCCTCATTACCCACTTGAGCACATTCGAGGCCTGTTAGGGCACAGATACTTCCTGGGGTACCGTATCTACTTCCCTCTGCATCAGATAGGCTTGGGTCACCCTTCTCATTCAGAAGTTGCAGATGCCCACCCACAGTATTCAGCAGCTACCAAACGATGGTTAATAAAGGTATTGGACTGCTACCTGCTCTTCTAGGTGGCAGCAAATAGCCAAGGTTGGCTCATTTTGCAAGTACCACACAGCAACCCAAGCTCTTATCTTTGAGCCCTCCCAGGACAGTCATATTTGTGTTGAGTTTAATGTGATTTCTAAAGCAAGAAGAACAGACATTCCTCTCCCTGTCTGAAATGCATTCAAAAAAAGCAAGAATGCTAAGTGCTAACTGAGTGCTTGACATTCCCCTCCTCTTTCAGTGGAGACTGAGTCTGAAGAACAGCACCAAAGTAATCTCACAGCACTCAACTCCAGCCTCAGGGATAAGGTGTTAAGATCAGGCAATCAGTGTTCCCTCACTATAGTGAAAGCTGGTACCTACACTGAAATGCACAGCCTGGGGCATGGGGGAGATAGCAAAAAAAAAGATCAGGCCATTTACTTACCTCCCCAAACACACTTTCCTGTGTCAAACTTCAAGCAGCCAGTTTGAGAACTGCAGGCCTCAGTAACACGCCCTGCATCTCACCCAGCACATCACTGTGAAAGGCTGAGAACAGGGAACTGCCTCCTCTATGGAAAATGCTCTGCCCAAAGAAGCCTCTGACCCATCTTGACAGAGATGCAAGTATTCCCCAACGAAAGAAAACAGTTTTGTAGCAAAAGTAACCGTGCCACTATTTTGTTTGCATTACAAACAAGCACGTAAGATGGCTTGTGCAACCCAGCCTTTCCCAAAGCAATCTGCACTACTCCAGCACACGTGTGTGACAGTATGTGCTGCAGACTCACCTCTAACAAACACAGGATGTGTCAGGAAGACGTATCATGGGTAAAGTTTGACGTGAGCATTTCTAACAGTTTCAGGACATGAACTATGTCTTGGATCTTTAAGATCTCTCCTTTGATTGTTGAAGAAAGCCACAAAGGTGGGAACAGTGCACAGCAACCTCCAGAACTGCATGTTCTCACTTTGCCACCCTCTCTCACCTTGTCCACAAAGTCTGTCTTCAATCCTAACATTCACCAGCTCTCGTTGGGTTTTGATCACAAGTTCTTCAAGGTGAAGATTCTGTCCTTTACAGGCATAGCATGCAGGCAGCTGCACAGAGGAAGCTGGCCCACAATGCTGGGGCTGGCAAAGGAGATTTCAGAGCACTTCTGGTGGGATGAGATGGATTACAACATTCTGCCCAGGCCCATATCCACAAGACAGCACAATGCAAAGAGCTCAGACCTGTTTGCCAGTCCCAGGAAGGGGAGCTCTGTGCCCTGAGTAAATGGGATCTTACTGTTTAAGGCCTCCCACTTAAAGGTTTGAACATCCCATGTCTACAAACAGCAACATTGTGGCTTTTCTACAAAGCAAAAATCCTGCTCCCAGCTTTGTGACTGGGAAGAAAACATGACTCAGGTAGCACTACTGTGGCAGCATCTGCTTAGGACAGTCACACTGCAGAGATGTCCTCTGCAGACATCTCCTCAAAGCCCTTCTGCTTTGGGACCCTGAGCAGAAGAGAGCTGTAAGGCCAGGTTCCCTGGCTTCTCCCACACAGCCTTCTGAGCACAAGGATAAGGGTCCTGTGGGACCCACTGCATGGAGAATATCTCTCCAACAGGGCAGGACCATGGCTCAAGGGACTGACAAGAGCATCTCCACATCTCAGCTAACATGCTTTAGCTTGTCCCCATAGAGCAGCTGACAAGAACAAGTCCTGCTGGATTTCCTAGCTAACAGCATGCATCCTATGCTGAAAGCAGCCTGCCCTGCACCCAGGCAATCAAGCTACCCCAGACCCACCAGGGCCTAGCACTGATGTCCAGGGACAGCAGAGAGCACCAAAAACTGGCTGGGCCTCTGAAGAAGGTTCAGGCAGGCAGCCTGCCCCTGCCCCCCCAATACAACACTGACACATCAAGACCCCAATCCCCACATCAGGCAAGATAAAAGTAGTAATCTGTGTTTTCTGGCAGTAAGGGAAAAAGGGATTTCTGTGTTCTCAGGAGTACAGAAAAGGATACAGCACCTTCAGAGGAAGGGAGTCCTCCCTGCAGCAAGGCTAGCCTGCAGTCCCTCTCTACTCCATCCAGAAGCCCAGGGATCCATTCCCCACTGTGCAGCTTGACTCTTGGTCGGCCGATTCCTTTTCCAGCCTCTGAGTCTGAACATCACTGCATGACGTTCCTTCCTCTGCTAAGCATCTTTCTAACTGTGACTGAAGAATCTGGCAAATCACCAAGTATTCTTTAACCTCCACATTAACTATTGTTAGCTTTGGCAAAGTCCAGCTCCTGGGATGCCTGGTGTGGTATCGCTTACTGCTGCAGCCTACAGGAACTGCTGTAGTGGCGAGATTCAGAGAACAGGGATCAGGTAGCAGATGCAAAACAGAGCTCTCACCCACAGTGCCCTCCATCCCCCCATTGCCTAATGAGCTTTGGGAACAGCCACAACTTTTAAGCTCCTTACTTCTGCAAAAGCTTTGGAGACAGTGAATGTGAAGAACAGAGTAAGTCAGAGAAGCTGTAAGTTAGATGAGGCCAAATGCTACTTTTAGATCACCAAGATGTGTTGGTAACACTGCAGCTCCATAGTGTTATTTATTTTTTTAGGCATCATGAAGAGATAGAGATGTTTGGCTCTAGCCAGCTTTGTCTGCTGGAAGGCTGCACCACCTCCTCAACCCTCACCAGACCCCTCTTGGCTTGTAATCTTACTGCAAAAGTCCTAACAGTAAAGTCCTTAGTCCCACATCCCACTGCACAAAAACTAGGATATATCCTTCTCCCCTCATTCTCATGAATAAGTCCAACCAGTGAAATCAGTTATGGCTGCTCTGAGCAGCGCCAGAGATGGTTCTTTAGCCCATTTTTACAGCAGACTGCAGGCTTTGCAAAGCATCAGCTCCAGCCATATTCAGACAACCAAGTTCTACTGATGGCAAATCGTATGCAGAAATGTCCACAGCAGTCATCAGGGATAGCTGAATTCAGGGACCAGACGGCAGGTTTTCTTAAACAGACTTTATGTTGCTTAATATAGCACACACTCTTCCCCAGTATCTGCACAACACTGAGCTGGAGATGTTCTGAGATTTGCACTGAGGAAGACTGGAGGGGTGGGAGAAAGGCTGCAGGAGGAAGCATTTAAAAAGCAAGAGATGACTTTGGAGAAACATCGTCTGCAAGCAACAATCTCCTAACAGAGGACTCGCAATGCAGAGGCCTGGTTAGTAATGAAAACAAAATGTAAACCAGTGCCTAGTAAGGCAATGCAGTTGCAAGTCCATCTAGGATTAGTCTCAAAAGCTGAGGATGTGAAGAGTTTAGTCTGCTCATCCTTTCCATGGGGGGAGATGTCCTGCATTGTGCCTCTCTGTACACCTACACAAAACTGCTCCATGAGACCTGTGCACCACAGGCCTTCTCATGCTGCTCCAATGCCATTCAAGTTACAAAAATTACATCAGTGCCAACACAACTGGATCCCTGCCGTGAGAAGACTTCCTTTGCCTTCTCATTTCTTCACTGAGATGCCAAAGTTCCTTGTGTATTTCCTTTAACATCATCCTTGCTTTGGACCTGTCCCATTTTGGTGCCTTGATTTCTGCTGGTTTTGCTCTTGACAGCCCTTCTTTTTATATAAATAGGGGAAACCCAGAACAGTATTTGTTCCTTACCTCTACCCCACGAAGGAAAATCTCTAGTAACAGCAAAGTGCTCAGATTTTTTTGCACAAAAACAAGTAGTGACTCTTGGGCTTGCCTATCCCTTCCACCAAAGCCAAGCACCTGGAAACATGGACTGCTGTGGAGCCCATCTTGTAACTAATAAACACAAGTACCAGCAGCCCCAAAATCTGCCTTATCAGACACTCACTGCCGATTCAGGCAGCGACTGCACCATAACAGTCGCTGTTTGCATAGGATAGGAGCTGGGTGACCCTCCTTCTGGAGGTGCTTTTGCCACCAGCTACCTGGACCCTTGCTGTTTTATTGCAGATGTTTCCTTCCTGCTCCCTGCACAACTTCTCCAGATACACAAGCACCACCTGAAGTTCCACTGAGAGCCTTTTGCCTGCTCGTGTGGTGCGTGACAAGGCATGCAGGGTGTTATACTAAAGTCACAGTCCATTTGTTTCGCATCAAGACAAGTACCGACAGGACATTCAAAAGGCAAAGATGGCCCATCTCAGGTTAACTGTGAAAACAGCATGGATAGTAAAAAAAGAAAATTATCTTTAAGGCTAACATAACTGCTGTGAGCTTTTTAATTTAAGTAAAGTCTTTGCAGGTACGCTTTCTTAGGAGGTACTTACCTGTCCGCAAGCCCTGGTAGTTCTATTGATCACTGCCCACAAGAAACTGTACTTTATAGGACATACTGCCTCCTTATGATTGAAATAGCTTCCTTCCTTAATCAGCATATAATCAGATATTCCCACACAGGAGAACTATAGCCCTGATTGACAAGATAGTTATAAAAATAAACCTGAGGTTTAAATATAGCTTGCTCGTCTCCCTGGAAGGTATGTAGTATTGTGTTATACAAGTCTACCATAATTTTCCTTGAATTAATATAGTCCATATTGTCCCACTGCCTTGATCACTATCAATTAAACTGCTCCCAGATTTGTGTTATCCAGGAGAGCTGGCAGCTACGTTGGGTGGGAATGGCAACTCGCCTTTCCTCCGCATGGACTGACTTACCATCAGTATTTCATTGGCAATTAACACGTACAGGTTTTGAGTTCACGTACCAGTTGAATGTGTGATTTCCAACGCAACTGTAGAGGTGGATAGGTAAATAAGCGTGCAGGACCGCACAGCTACATATGGAAACAAAATGCATATGCTCAACCTGAAGGGATATATGTGGATGAGATATCTCTGTATGCAAACACACAAACTAGCCAGGCAAGATTTAATTATCTCCTCTTTCTAGGGTGGACAGCTCAATAGCACAATACTCATTGCATTTCTCCCAATCTATCAGGATGTTCTGATGTATTAAATATGCAATGTAACGAGGGCAGAGCTCTATAGCTCTAATCTCGTTTCACAAAAAAAGAAAAATTAGATTTTTTTTTTTTTAAACCCATTCTAATCGTAAAATGCTTCTCATCTGTTAAAAACCTCCCCATTGCTGACTGGCTAAAAAAACATGGGACAGACCTCATATTTATTATGCAAATCCTTAGCATTAAGAAAACAAATCACCAACTAACATCTGTCTCGCCCTAAAGGAAAATAAATTAAAAAATCAGCCACCCTTCCCCTCACTCCCTACGCAGCGGGCCGAGCATCCCGCGGGATCGGCAGGGACGCGCCTCCCGCCCGCTCCCCGCCGGTGCTGCAATGTCCCCAGCACAGCAGCAGCCTCGGCCGCCCGGCCCCGCACCAGCCCGGCCACTGCGGTCCTTTCGCCGCCGCCCCCCCTCGCCCGACCCACCTTTCCCTTCCATCGCGGAGCCTTGCGAGCGCCGGCAAGTTGCGGGAAGACGCGCACACTCCTCAGCCGAGAGCCCGGCGGGCAGAGCCGGCCGCCGCTGCCTCGCTCCGCGGTAGGGACGGCGCTGTCACAGCCCCGGAGCTGCAAGCAAGCAAGCGGCGGGGGGGGGGGGGGGGGGGGACGGCGTGAGCCGCCGGGCCCCCCGCAGCCCCCGCGGCGCGGGGAGCGGCGCGGAGCGGGGCGCGGCCGCGGGGGGAAGCGCGCGTTACCTGGGCGCCGGCGGGAGCTGTCCCTGGCCGAGCGGTGCTGCGGGGGCGAGTGGCTCCGCGGCCCGCCGCGCTGCCTGGCACCGCCCGCATGCGCGCCCCGCCCGCGCCCCGCCCCCGCGCCCGCACCGCGGCACCGCCGGGCCCGGCTGCGGATCCGCGCCGCGCAGCGAGCGCGGCACCCGGGGAGCGGCGGCGGCTCCGGCCGCCCCGTCCCGCGCCCCGGCGAGCGGCAGCGCTCGGGTGGCACGGCGCGGGCACGGGGGCCGGCCAGCGCCGGCGGGAGCCCCCCGCCCCGGGCCGGGACCCCGCAGCCGTGCGCCGCACGACCCCGCTGCTGCAGGAGCGCGGCCGGTGCCGCGGGTGCCCCCGCAAACCCCCTAGACCACAACTCCCCACGCCGGGCGCGTCGGGGAGATCGCTCCGCTCGTCCCCAGCCTCCCTGGATCCTGCGCGCCAGGCTGAGCCCGCACACCTGCAGACTCGGAGAGGATCTCTCAGGAGATGCCCAGTCTCAGGTTCAGGCCTTCCCTGGATGTGTTGTTTCAAGATTAATTATGCTGATTCATAAAATATCCACCTCATGGCTAGTTTATGCTTTTCCACCTTCACATCCAGCCACTGGATTTCACTCCTGGATTTCACTCATCCTCTAAACTCATTAATAAAATAAGCAGTCCCCTGTTAATAAGAAGTTGATAAAACATTCATACCAGGATCAAGTCACTTTTTTTGGAGAACAAAGAGTTTATCCCTGTAAGAAAGTTTCTCCACACTGGAATTACCTCAAGTTTTTTTCAAGATTTTTAACTTTGGTGCAATGGGGATGGTAAAGCCAGTTCTGTGTTTATTTTTATGATTTGTGCTACTGAAAAAGCAGCTCAAGGTATCCACTGTGCTGGGAGCTGCACAAATAGAGGATAGATGGCTCCAGAACCACATAAGTTTCTAAACACAGGAACTTCTGTATTTATCAGTAACTCCTTTCTCACTGTTCTCCTCTCTACAACATGGTGTTCATATCATCCTTCTTACCTAGGGCTGGCAAAACACTCAGTAGTTACATGGTCTCTCATGCACTTCATTCTGGACTACTGCAAACCATCCTGCAGACACTACCTATGGGCATCCTCATCCCAAAGGCAAACCCTGAATTTGGTTATGGAGGTGAACACTGCACACATTATTCCACCTTAGAACACAGCCCCAAGCAGTTCAGAGCAACACCTGCTCCAATCTCAGCTGCCGCCCCCCACAAGGTAGCAGGGAACTTTAACTTTTAGAGATGGCCTATTAGTGCAAAAACAATCAACTAGAAACAGCCCAGGATGAAGACCCAGCATGTAAAATTCAAATTTTAACTGTCTCCTACCCATTTATTAGGTCCTACACTATTGTGAAGAATGACATTAGGGTTTTTTTTAATTTCAGGACTGAATAGTCAGGTACAGCAGGCAAGCTGTGAGTCAAACTGTGCTATAGAGAACCGATGAAACAGACTTAGAAATTGAAGAGGCAACAGACAAGACATTTACTTTGACCTTCTAGTCAAATTATCAATTCTTTCTTTGACTGATGTGGGATCCTGTTTCCCTGTTGCTATGTCTTTATCCAGCATCAATGCCAGACTGACTAGACTACACTTCCAGGGGCAATCTATGGGCTTTTTCTGAAAAGCGATGAAACAATGACTCATTCAAGGTCTATTAGTCCTCACTAATGTTCCAAAACACAGTCAGAATATACAAAAGAGTGCTCCACAACTCCTCAGAGGTTTTTTATAACTCTTGGACTCAAGTTATCAACTCCCACAGATTAAAATCAGGCAGAATCTCAGAGAACATTAAAGTTCCTGGCATCCAAGTTCAAGAACAACTTTCAACAGAAAGAAGAGAAGGCAAAGAAACACCCTAACTTTTAAGGTACAGCAAGGTTGTTTACCAAGAACACCATCTAAGGCATCATTTGTAATAGCAGCCACTGCACCAAAGAACTAGGAGCCTCATTTCAAAGCTGTGCACTCCCTGGAAAGCTAACAGCCATCAATAACTCAGCTTCACAGAAAAAGCAGGGTAACAGTTCTGAGCCGAAGGCAGCAGGCTGAGTCCCACTGCCATGAGAATACATGAAGACCAAGTTTCCCAAATATAGGAAGTGTATTTTTCCAGTGTTTTGACAGGATCAGCCATAATATGCTCCCCACTGGAAAAGGTAGATTGAGATTTGGGGTTTTTGTGGAGGTCCTGTCAATGGAGGGGGACATGAATTAGCTGTTCAGAGGTCTCACTCTTGGAGAGCAAGGCGAAATTACATTCCTGTTATTTTTTTGTTTTGCTTTTGAGATGTGAAGCATTTCTTCCTTTGAGGCAACAGAGGATAGAAACATAGTTCAAGCAAAACACCTAAACCCACTAATCCACACATTCAATTTTCAATCACAGTTTATCAGAGCTTCCTGGGTCACATCTGGGATATCACAATTTCTCTTTCAAATCATGAAACCATCACAAGGCCCTAAGATTCATGTTCTTGAAAAGCCAGCTTAAAGAGAGAAGTCCCTCCCTTTGCTCCCTTCAAGGCTTCTCTCCTCAATGCAAAGAAGAAAATTCAAAGGCACAAATCCAGTGAATATTTTCCTTCCCTTGCCATTTACAGGTCATCTTTCAAATTACTTATCAGTAGGAAGAAATATAATATTGCCTATGCTCTATTCTACATTAAAGTACATCCTGCATTAAAGTATCAAGTGAGCTGGACCAGCTCAAGTTAGATCACTCTTTCTCCTTTAGTCCCTCAGGAAAGTCTGAGCCTACTCTGGCTTTGCAAGTATCAAACATCAAATAACACCACACACACTAATGGATGGCATCTCAGTAGTGCATCAGGTTCTTCCCCAAACCACAGCAAGAGAAAGCATTGCAGCACTCAGGAAGTGCAGATGTTCTGAGCCTGGAATCCTTCCTGCTCACACACTTTAGCCAAGATGGAAGAAGAAACTTTGAAGCACCACTCTGCTGTATCAAGTCCACAGGGTCGCTGGGGTTGCTTCCTTCACATGTTCAAGCTTTGGGAGTAAGCTGGAATCATGGTACAAATAAGAAGGTGGCTCAATCCAAGCACAAACCACTCTGTGCAGACTCTCCTCTCCCAAGATGCCTCAGCATATCCTTGGCCCCTGTCATGGCAAGGAGAGGGCTATTTGGGAAAGGCAGAGTTATTTCCTCTTGATGTTAGTCCTGAGTGATTTCTGCAGGGCTGCAAACACAGGGCTTCTTCATGGCCACCTGCATTGTTGTTTGATCAGCAGGGCTCTTGCTCAGGCTGTGCTGCCGAAGACCTGCCCAACTCCACCAGACTGACTCACTCTGAACAGCAGAGAGCTACCCCCTTGTCCCAGGGGTGGCAGGACAGTGTGTAAGGTCCTACTGGTAGAGGCAAGGTTCTACTTGACAAAGAGCTCAGCCTGTACAGGTGAGAGGGAACAGCAAGGACTCAGCTTGGCTGCTCTTACAGGGTACTTCAGAGAGAAATAGAAATGTTTCCTGGGCCTTCAGCCCTTGAGGAACCTGCTGCTTCCCACCTTGATGGTGGGTGCTGGGCAGAGCCCACTACCTGCCCCTGTACCTTTCCATAAGCTGCTGCCGTAGAAACAGCCCTGAGCACAGACAGGATAGAGCCAAGTGGTCTTTTTGGCATTGCTGCAGATCGTAAGCCCACATGATGATCATACATGGCCTCCCAGCTGCTGCTGCTCCTGCCCATCTGCTACCCTGGCACAGAGCCTCCTTCTCTAAGAGGGAGCCTCCATTCACGAGGGCAGAGACACCAGCCAGCCTGCAAGGTTGTGCACATAGCCACACACGCTGCCATGCCTACATGGGGCACTTCTGCATGAGGCTGGAAGTGCCAGGAGGCAGCAGATTGCCAGTGGTGGGATATCATCTACCCAGTGCCAGTTTTTGGTGATGACCATCCAAAATGGAAACAAACCGTGGCAAAGAAGCACAGTCTCAAGGGCCAGGGGACCTACTGGCTTCTATGCCAAGCTCTGCAGAAAACCAGCCACAGGCCAGCTTCACTTTCATTTCAAGAGAGAGTGCAAATTGAGATGATCATCTCTCAGCCTGTTCCCAAAGTGCCCAGAAGCCAACTTCAGCACCCAGATAAGAGTTCCCAGCCAGAGACAGAGCTGCTCTCACTGCAGGTGACAGAATAGCATTTGTCTCACACAAAGTTTAAAGACAATGTTTCTTAAAGACAATTAACAGCTCAATCAAAAAGGAACTAAGCTGAGTTCTGGCCAAGGGGGAGAATTAGCTACTAACCTTGATGTTCAGTGTGGGTCTAACCTCAAAGCCAGCTGCAATGGGGAGCAAGACTCAGCCAAGTGCTTATGAAAGTCCTTTTTTGAACTCTGAAGCATATACCCAAAACCACCAATGGGCATTGTTAGCTAGCTGCCATCATTAGCCAGCAGAGCAGATTCCTTAAAGACAGAAAAAGAAAACAGCTCTGTACCACACCATGCTCAGAAGATGCTCACGTGCCATGAGCTGGGCTCAGATAAGCACAAGCCAGAGCAGCAGGTTCCAAGAAAGTAGGCCATGACACAGCAGCAGCAGGAAGGACCTCTAACACTACTGAGAAAGCAAAGAACACAGTGGGGGGAAAGAGGAGTAAACAGAGACCAGAATTTTTTAAAAATATAGATAGAGAAAAATACAAAAAAAAACATTCTAGAAGCTGTAATCCATCACCTTGATGATGAACAAAACACAAATGATTACTACATCATCAGCTGATGTCACCTCCTTGCATCACCCAAGTAGTTGCTAGAAGCAGAGTAAGTACATTAGGAGCTGGTGTGTGAAATAAAGATCAAAGTAAGACAGAACCTTTGAGCTAGCACAGACTTAATTACACAAAATTATTGATTAAATGTTGTTGAGATTAATCAGAAAGTATTATATTAATAAAGGAAAAAGCACTAATGTCAGAAAAGTACCAAAACAAGGGAGAAGTTTTGCAATTACTTGCTACTAAGTAAAAAATTACTATGGAAGATAACCATGGGTGGGGGAACCATCCTGTTATTGACACAGAGGAAGTTCCTTCTGAGCACTTCTTCTGCTACTATTCTTCATAAGCACCCATATGCGCCCATTTACACCAACAAGAGTCTTGATGTTGATTTTAACAGTAGTTAGATCTGACACAGACAGCTCAACTCCCAATTTTAGTTTTCTGTGAGATACTGAGCACCCCAAGCTCACCAAAATCTATGGAAGGTGGAAGTTATTCTCAGTCCTTGAAGCAAAAGGCTTTTGTCTCAGACCCTCTGAAACCCACCCCAGGCTTCTAGTTACTCAGTATAGTAAATAACTTTGTCACCTCCTCAACCAGCTGGAAACAGGGAGGAAGCTGTCTGAAGTCAGGTTGTTCTACCATTATAAAAGCTTGAGAATTTCATGTAAGTAGATAAAATATGAAAATTAGCAGCTGAATGGAGCTCCTTAAGCTCTAGTCCCTTTTTGACTTGATTAGAAAAGGTAATTACATGCAGTTGGAATTTACGCAAGGTTGAAAAACTTTGCAGGGCAGAGTCAGGAGCGAGCTTCCTGCTGACAGCTCAGCCCTCCTAAGAGCCAGGTGCTTGAATGCTTGCAGAGAATAGACTATTCACCTTAAAATCTTATTTGCCTATATCTATTTCCTACAATTAAAAAAGAAAAATCTATTAGCTCATCACTAATCTACAGCTATCAGGGCTGAGTAGCATTCACATTCTTTATCTGCTATTTCAAGAAATCATGGAAAGCTGACCTCTACCAAGGCCCAGAAAGCAATTTCTTTGCCTTATCACCCCATAAGAGCCATTTCTAGAACCCTGATCTCTGCCCTCAGACACCACAGTCCTGAGATACCCCCTAAGGTGGCTCTTCAATGCCATCACTCACCCCAAAATCCTAAGCATGTGTCAGACTGCTCCAGTGACTCTGGGGTAGGGAACAATAGAGCCTTGAGCACAAAGACTTATCTCCTATCCAGCTCCAACATCTTTTTCCATTTGTCTGTTTATCCTGTTCATTTTAATGCCATGTTTTGCAGAATGTTAGAAAATAACAAATGCAATAAAACCTGCAGAGCCAAGACTATTATCATCAGTGTGTTCATAGTGGAGCTTTTCCATGCCTCAGGGACTTGGATGTCTGTGATATTTCAGGATGAAACTCAGTTTGTTCAAATACAAGAGACAGATAAGCACTGCTTGATACCAGCACCACTGACAGCCTTTTGGCTGGACCAGTTCAGAGCTTAAACTCCTCTTGGCCTGTGTCATGAAAAACAGTGAGAAATGAAATTCAAATAGAAGTGAGATGCGCAATAGAAGACAAGGGGAAGAGGAGTGAAGAAGGGAAAATGGCAAAATCGGGGCAATTCCAACTGAACTCACTCCCTCTCACCTGAAAGAATAGCAAGAAGAGTCCTTAGGAGTGAAGCTCTTCACTGGGGAGTTCAGCTGCCTCATCCTTCTGCCCAACCAAACCTCATGCCTTTAACCTAAGCCTTGCAAAGCATGACTGCTTAGAAGGAGCTCAGCAAGTGAGTACAGCTCTCCTCCTTTCTAAACATTGCAGCAGCATTTTCAAAGTGACAGTTAAATATAAATGTAGAAAATAGCGGAGAGTCAAGAAAGAATCGGGAATTGCACTCAGTGTAGCCAGCAAGTTACTTCAGTCCTGTTCATTCTACAGCAGTTCCCCATCTCTGCTCTGTCCCAGACCTTTCAGCAAAGGATGAAGCAAGACTGAGATCATGGGCAGCATTTGTAACCTGCTGCCTGTTAGATGTTCAATAGACTGCAGCAAGTGTAACCCTGAGTTAGAAGAGCCACATGCTCCTGGGAAGAGTCTTCCTTTATTTGACAGAGCTTAACTCATGTTAAGTACAAGAGGCTGATTTTCCCATCAAGGAGTGATGTCCAAGCTGGGTTTGAGAGGCATTTTCAAGAACCAGGTCCTGAAAGCACTCAACACCTAGGTGAGATCAGAAAGGCTCCTGTTTCTCTGCCCATCTTCCACTCTTGCCTCTGAAGATCCTGCTGTGGCCCAGAAGCCCTGAAATAGCAGAGCTTTTTAGCTGTTGGAATTACACACACATGCCATGCAGACCAGAGCTGGCCATAACAGCTTAGCCAGCTAAGAGGCTGTCCAGGAGCACAGTCCTGCCCATCCCAGCCATGCCCAAAGCTGATCTCCATTGGCTCCAGGAGGGTCAGATTGGAATCACTATTGTCCTTTCCCAAAATCTCATTTTCTACTGCACATAAAATTAGCCTTTTCTGCCCAGCATTTTTTAGCGGACTGATGAGGAAAAAGTGTGTTTCTGTTTTAGTTGAAATGGTTACCCTTTAAAATTTAAATATCAGAACCAAACAGCAGCTTCAGCAAACAGTGCCAAAAGGACTTTCCTCTCTTGTCAGTGGACCAGCTGCACAGGTACAGAATGGTGAGAGAAAGAAAACAGCAATCCCTTGGGCATGTTTACAGTATTTGCTGTCAGGGGTCAGGTTTGTAGAAACACCAACTCCAAGAGACATTTTTTCTGGGCTAGGGAAAGGATCACCTTGAAATCAAAACTTAGCATAGACAGAAGAAGCCTGGGATCACTCTCATCAGGGAGGGAAAACTGTGTCAGTAAGAGAAAAAGATGCCAGTGGAGGTTTGTGTGGTGTGGGAGAAGGAACTTTACACAGTATGCATTAAAATAGCTGTGACCTGAGAATCCAGTGCCATACTCAAGTTAAGTGACATGCACTTTGAGGGCCTTACAGCAATGTCGGTTGTCACTGGAGAAGCAGAAATGGACTGGAGGTGAGGGGATGCTGAAAATCTCTGATTGAAGCAAATACCTGGATCCACACAGATCTTTGAGACATACCTCTCTCCTCCTGTACTCAGACTGAGGAGAGGGGACAAGGCAAACACAAAGGCAATTTACTGCTTGGATTAGATTAGTCAAATAAGATGTAAAGGGAAGAGAGAAAGAGCCCAAGGACAGAGTGATATAGGACACTCAAACAAATTTAGATTGGAAAAGGCCAAAGGGAAGAACTGCATCCTCCAAGGAACTTTGTGGATAACAGTCATGGGAGGGAAGGAAAGAACAGAGGAGTAACATCCCAAGTGAAAAGAGTAAGGACATAAGAGGAAAGAAGGGCTGGCTGATGAAGACACTTTGCAAGTCAAGGTGCAGTATTTAGAGAAATATGTGGGGGCTTGAATAACAAGTTTGTTTTTTAAGGAAGAGCTGCCAGAAGAGAGGGTGGGCTGAAGGGAAAGAATAACAGCATGGATAGGAATAGATATAGGGAGTCTGGAAGATAGGAGAAGGTGCTGGTGCTCACATCCAAGAGACAAGGACAAGAAAGGAGAGCATATCATCTTGCATTTCTTTTTAAATGTAAAAGAAGTAGAAGAGATTTTGGTCAGAAAAAGAAATGAAGGCAGAGGAGGAAGGTTTGGACTGACTCAAGGTGGCAGGAAGCCAGTTGTGACTGAATCCCATGCCAACAAGAAAGCTAGAGAAGGAAAACTATTTAGTCAGCAAGGTGGCAATACTGGAAAAGTTTAGCACACTCAGCATGGCAATATGGTTTGAGACCCTCCAAGTAACAGGAGCAAAGCCCAGGATAGAGTGAACCAGGACTGGGAATCAACAAGTGCCACATTACAGTGGAGAAGGCAAGAGGTTCAGAATGAGAGGAGATCAGCTACAGCAAACGAGGATAGACAGCAAGGAAACAAGAAGATGCAATGTCAAGGCTAAAAGCACTAGAAGCACCAAGTGATGGGATGCGCAGCCAAGCGGGGGCAGGGAAAAAAAAAATAAAGCCAGCAGGTAGGAAAGGCAAAGGAATTGTTTTCCAGGGGAAGATGTTTTCCTGTCAGCCTCAAGAAAACACCGTCCAAGGGCTCCAAACTAAAATCATTTGCTGGAAACAATGCTTGATCCTGAAGACTTCCCACATCACGAATATGTCAGCAACAAAATAACATCCTCAGTGCAGGGGTCAGAGTTCCACCTCTAAGGTGACAGCCCCGGTAGGAGCGATGCCGAACTGAAACACCCCGGGCAGTGCGTGCAGGCTCCTTCCCGAGGCAGATCCCAGGCTGCGAGCTCCAGCTAAGCCGTCTCCCCCGTTCCCCGGCTGCAGCCCTCCTACGTGCACGAAGCACTGCAATTCTGGCATCTGCACAAAGACACGAGCCACGTTTGCCACATGAAGGGAAAGCTCATCTCCCTGCCCGCTGCCACCTGCTATTCCTCCCATTCCTGCAGCACCCATTCTCTCCTGGTTTGTTTTTTTCTCCCCCACTCGTGCTCCCCCTGCGCTTTCCACGCGTGCAGAGGCTCCGTCCCGGCCCAGCAGAGCATCCTGGTGCCGCAGCTGCCCCGCAGCGCTCCGGTCCGGGGGGACCCGGCGGACTCCCGAGGCTGCGCGCGCCGCCGCCCTCTCCCGGCGGGATCGGGAATTCCCGGGCTCGGCCGCGCCCGCCAGCGCCGGAGCGCAGCGCTGAGCATCAGCTTCGCTTCGGCAGCCCTCGTGGGGCTGCGGGGCTGCACAGGATACAGGTTTTGTACCTTTCAGAGCGCTGTAAATGCATACTGGCATTTCTCAGATGCATTCCCGATACAGCGCTTAGAGGCTGTAAAAGCCCAGTGTGGATTGTGACACTCAGCTGTGCATGGAGCTGCTCCAAACACACCCATTATCCCAAATACTAAGGTACAGTTATCCCTGAGTAAGGCTCTGCTCAGCTACTAGAGCCAGGTTCATTCAGGACATGGAGAAAGTTGCCTGTTTATTTTCCCTTTAGCAGCTGTTATTCCTATGTGCACACATTTAGGTGTCTCTCACAATAATCCATTTCTGGTTGGGGGAGTTAAATAAACTGGGTACCAGTTCCTCTGTAGGACCTCGTGCTTCAGGTGTTAGGAATCTAAATCCCTGCCTTTTGGACCAAATTCAGTAACAAGTACACGGTCCCCCTTTTAGGCACCACTACCAACACATGCCCAGGCAGCTTCTTTCCCAACCCACAGCGGGACAGTCTTGGAGGATTTCAGTATCACAATTGTTAGAATTCCTTGTTTATCACCTGCATGTAACTGCTTTGCCAGAGATGGGATCAGGACATGGATCACTTCACCCAGCTCTCCTGTAGCAGTAGGCAAGGAGTCCTGCCTCAGCTGACACCACCTGTTCCCCTTACTGGACTGGATCATTCTCTTTACCACACCAACTCATTTAAATTGGCATCATATATCAGTTCCCTCACACATACACTTTGTGAGAATTCAAAGAAAGCAAATGCAGGAGCCTCTGTCGCCCCCAAACCACTTCATAACCAACTTCTCACTTACAAACAGTGAGAAACACCAGGAGACTCCCATTGCAATGCCAGTGGCAACAGAGCACCACCACAAACCTTTATTTATTTAAATGCATTACAGATATTGCCTCTAACAAGGGACTCCAAGTGCTATAGATGCACAAGGGGGCAATCACCCACTATTTCTGCCTGATCCTGGCCTTGCAATCCCCATCCTGATTAAATTACTGAGGGTAGGATTATCAGCAGGATAATCAGATGCAGTGTCTAATCTGGATAACCCAGCATTACTGGGCCTCACAACACAGGATTTCACTGACCACCCAGCCAGGGCATTCCAGAGCATTACATCTCATTTTCACCACTTCAAACACCCTGGAGACTTGTGCAGCGGGGAAAGCTAAGGAACATACTCACAATTTCAGTCAAATGCAGTAGTGTTTGCATAACTGCTGTGTTTCCAAGAACCCCCAGAACCAGCACAACCAGGATTTCAGAGCAATCACTTATCTGAACAACTCACTGTGTATTTACAGGCTTCAGAAACTACACCTTTGGGTTTTTAATACAGCCTCAAGTTCTCAATCCATCTGTTAGGAGCAGCAACATGCAGCTTCATCTGTCTCAAAGGAATGACACTGTCCAAACAGCTTTTTTTGGTCTGGATACCTCCCTCAACCCTCCTCCAGGATTTCCATTTTCTTGGCCTTAGCCTTGCCAAATAACATATGTGTTTGTAGGCAGCCATGAAACCTCCCAAGAGGTTTCTGAGGTTCTGAGGATAGGGACAAGTTCTGCAAATAAGAATTGTCTTCTACTTGGAGGATTTCAATACCACAGTTGTGAAAATTCCTTGTTTATCACCTGCATGTAATTGCTCACCCCCAGTCTGGCTTCCCCTCAGCCAAGACTTTCCTCCCCATGGTTCTACAAGTTTCTCATTCTGGAACAGAAGGTAGGAGCTCAGTGATGTTCTGAAAAAAAGATCCAGCTTTGGGAATCTGAACTTGCTTAGCTCTCATGGCACAGCAAGCAGGGTTTTTGTTCAGTAACAAAATGGCCTGGATAAGGCACAAAGACAGAAAATGAACCTGATCTTTCACCTAGTCCTCCATTGTTCACAGACAGCATGAGAGGGTATTTTAAAATCTCTTCTGATGATCTGCACAGACTGAACTCCTGTTCTGCTCAAAAAATGAAACACTTAGAGGCTTTCATCACCTTATCAAAGTCCCTAGTGGCCCCTGCTTGCCCTCCTATGAAGAGTTTGATCTCCTTTTAGGAAGAGGATAAAGCTGTCCTTGAGCAAAGCTGCTTTTCAGTGAAGTATTGTTCTGTTTTTGTGAGAACATCAGACACCTCCAGGTGTCCCTCAAACATGTATCCCTCAATAGTTTCAGCTCAGATTTTTTCCAAGCAGCTCACAGAAAATAGACCGTAGGCATCTGACTTGTGTTTGAAGGGCACATTAGAAACGTGCTTCATGGAAGAGATGTCTAGATTACATTTCTGATGCTGCATAACTGTGTGGGTCCATCTTATCTCCAATTACAAGGGCAAATACGAAAAAAAAGGACTGGGAAGGAAGAAGTTGAGCTGAGAACAAATGAAAACATTGCTGGCTGCCTTCAGTTCACGCTCACTGCCAAAAGCAAGGTCATGCAATACTATCTCCCTGCATTGTTAAAAATCTCAAAGGTAAAAGGGTACTATCATTTCAAGAATAAAAATGGCTGCATGAAACAATCTTATCTCCCACAAGGGATGATGTCTTTTTACCCAGGATAACCGCATCCTTCAGCAGTTACAAAAATGCACAAGATCTGGAGCATCACTGCTGATTTAGCTCATCTCCATATAGAAATCAACAGCCCTCATTCACTAAAGCACCAGGGATAGGAAACAGGAACAGCAGCTGGCTGAGTCAGACACCAAGAAGGGAACACATTTATGGTGAGAATGTTCATCATGCACTTAATACCCAACAGGTAAAACAAAGACAGATGAAGAAGCACCCTTCCCATTAGGTTTTCACACTAAACCAGAGGTTGAAATACAGAAAAGAGAAACTCCCATTCTACCACACTGGAAAATGGTAGGTAAAGGCAGTTATTAGAGCCTCATAGGAGGGAGAGCACAGGAGAACAAAGGTGGGGGTTTTCCTTTTCATACTCTAGCATTAAAATTCTGAAATTGAGAGCTCTGACTTCTGCCCATTTCCAGTGGTGTATGACTCAGGCTATGCAGAGAGCAACAACAATGAAACTACCACCTGGCTGAGAGACCCGCCTGAAATTCAGGGCCAATAGAATGAGCCTCTCCAGCACTTGGTAGATTTGCTTCTTTGGAGTTTTGTTTGTATTTTTAAAAAGTCATCTATAGGGAAACTTTCCCTTGGCTCCACACCCTCAAGATAAGTCACACAAGGGCTTCACTAAGAAATCAGACAGCAACTGCTCTCATTTCCATGTCTAGGATTAGCAGAGATAGACAGTACAACCAGATCCCTTAGCTGTGTTCACAGGCAAGGAGAGCTGTAACAACGGGATAGGAATTGTGGTCTAAATAACACTTCTCCAGAACAGGACTTTGCCTTCCCAGGCCGTTCTTTCCTTTCTTTAAGAAAGATAAGGAAATTAGGTGGTGTAGCACAGTGAGGAATTAGAGCCTTTAAAATACAACAAGCCAAAATCAGGCTGCATTGCACGATTTTTGCTTTTAAAAATCTGGGGACTTTAAGAAGACAGTAAGGGCTTTGAGAACACAGCCTGGGACACTTGTGCATTACCATTAAAAATACACCTGTGCTCTGCTGATGACTCTCACATTGCTTGGGTCAGTGGAGTCATTCCTGCAAGCATTACAGGCAGAGGTAATCCAAAGTCAACCTGCAGGCGACATGTGCCTCAAGTAAGGAAATAACACCAAGAGAGCTTAGAGCCCAGCTGGGCAAACTCTGGGCTTCACAGCAGGCACCCTGCAAGGCAAACAGCCCCTTCAAGCACCCATCCAGAGCAGAAACAGGGCTCACAGACACACCTGGACCCCAAACTGCATTGAGTGAGCCCCTGGAGCACAAACACAAAGCACATGGACCACAATACTTTGCAGGCTCCCTCAACTCACACTGTAAAGGAATGCACCTTCCCAGCAACTTGAAACATAAGCCAAGGGAACATTTCACCTTCTCTCTGTGACACATCACAAGGCTTTATAACCACTGATAAGCACCTGCTAAAGTCCAGCTCACTAGTAACAGTAGCAAGCAAAACTGACTATATGCCAGGATGTGCCCTTTCTTTCCAGTCTGACCACACAATTCCCCACAGAAGGAAGTCTGCAGGCTGAGCAGTGTTACCACACAGGGAACCAACAGCTTCAGACAACTCAAGCCCAGCAGGTTTTCCAAGGCATCCTGCCTTCAAGATCAAACAAATCTCTCCTGCTTGGCTCTCCCCAAACCAGACTCCTCCAGAGAGCACATCTGGAAGGCAGTCACACTAACTTCTTGTTTTGTTTCCTTGATACTTTCCTAGGGAAAGAGCAGGCAGCAGGACAGTTGCTGCTTCAAATTCCCAGAACATTGCCTCAGGCTTCCCAGGCACCCCAGCTCCTGGCATACACAAGCAAACCCTGGGCTTTCATCTCACTCAGCTCACAAGCTTGCTTGCAGCTTTGCTATAATCACTAGATAAGAGGAAATAGAGAAGTGAGAACGACAAGCGCGCCCTTCCACCAAAATGAGAGTTCACCCTTTCCCACCATTTCGCAGCTCAAGCTCTATCCCCTTTATAGCCACAGGGTCTGCCTAAAGCTCCTCAGGGGCCAGGCTCAGGACACGGAGCTGCTTTTTACACTGGGCACAGATTCCCACCAGTACCACATAAAGGCTCACTTACTTCTCCATCCATCGCTGACCCTCCTCTGACAGCAGCCCCCATCCAGTCACCTTCAGAGCACAAAGACCTCCCCCTCCAAGGCCTTCCTAAAGCCCCTCTTTCCTTCTTTATAACCTTGCTAATGGTTGCTAATGCCCCTCACCTGGGCTGTTGCTGTGCCCAGCCTTGCTGAGCACTCAGCTCCCTGGGATAGGACAAGCTCCAGCTGGGAAGGGTGAACCTTCCCAAACACAGCCATGGCCAGGTGTGCCACGACGGTCAGGGCGGCCCTGCAGAAAGAAACAAGAAAACAAAGGGTTTTTTTTTCTCCTTCTAATCCACTTTTCATTGTGTGACAGAGGGAGAAGGAGGTCAGTACTGCAATTGCTCCAGGTTACAGATGGAGTAAGATGGTGATCCCAGACCCTGAGGACCTGCCTGTCATCAGTGGTCTCCCTCCACACGTCACCTGTGTGTTCAGAGCAGATGAATTGGTTTTCGGCATGAGCACATTCCAGGTCCAGCCACTGGCACTCCTGAGGACATGCAGCTCCTGTTTAGCTGGTGTGAGCAGCAGATTCTTGGCTACACGGGCTGTCAGGTCCAGCTTCAGGCTGAGCGGCTGGTCAGTGGCTGGCGATGCAGGATGCAGCGTGGGGGTGCCTGGGAGCTACACAGGAGGATGTAACAGCCATGCACCAGATCTGCCTAGAGCTGAGTCAGGGGCATGTACCTGCTTTGGTCGGAATCAAGTTAGGAACTGAAAGGCACTGACGAGATGAGGGGGGCAGAACTCAGTGAACTGTGTCCTGATAGGCTTGGAGATAGCCCAGGATGGCTCAACTGTCCTTGAGTGTGTGAGCAACAGACATTTGTCCCAAAAGGAGAGGTGCTCTTTTTTTAATTTTGGCTCCTACTACCTTCTGCAGATTCAGCAACTCTATCTCTCTCTCTTTTTTTTTTCCTCCATAAGATACACAAACCACAAAAATAGAGGAAATACTGGGAATTATTTAGGAAATAGAGAAGTCAGTCCTGTTTCTTTGCTTGTTTGAGCAGCTGTGCTCTCTGTGAGAGGTAGGGTTTGCATAAGGAACATAAGAGCTGCACTTAACAGTTTCAGGTGCTGCATTTCCACTATTGATTGCCACCATCCAAGCCCAGCTTTAATGCCTGACAGCAGACAGAAGCTATGAGGCAGCTATGTCCCCACTGGGAGCAATGATATATTATCACTCTCTTTAAATGAACCTGGAGAAGTACTATATATATTTAACAGGAAGTCCTGTCTCTAACTGACTGCAAAGGAATTTCAGTGGTTGCAGAAGTGCAAACCAACATAGCCTCTCTGTGACTAGACTGAAAATCAGGTACTAGAAGTGAGTCATGCATACAGGAGATTATTTTACAAACACATTCATTAGTTCATGTTGCTATTCTGTCCTTATGCCCCTCTCTTCATCTTTTGAATTCAGGCTGGCACATGTGGACATTTGCTGAAGTACTGTGTGTTAAATTGACAACAGCAGATATCTTCCCCATCATCACCCTGACCTCAAAATATTGCCTTTTCCTGCCAGATGTGGGGACAAGACCATGGGCAGATGAGATGAGAAGGTTGTTTCCAGTAAGAACTGGGAGGCTGCAGTTCTGCTGCGAGACATTATTTAGCTTTGCGAGCAGAGGGGATGTTTCCCATCTGGCAAATGCCACGCAGTCAAGAGATACCCGAGCTGGCTCTAAAAGAGCTCTTCCCAGAAATGGGAGCTGCTTGTGGTCTCATTAGTGCCATGGAAGGAGAGAGCAGGTCAGTGCAGGGCTGCCTTGCCTGGGAGAGCTGGGCTGGCGCCGTGTGGGGCTGTGCTGTTCAGGTGCTGAATGTCCACAGGAAAACACCCAGGTGTTGACTCCAAGCCGAGCACAGAGCACTGGGAGGGGAGGCAGACAAATCCCATCTCCTCCTGGCTGTGCCTGGCCCTTGGCTCCCGGGCAGAGCTCTTTGGGCTCACATGGTGCCTTGTCAAGGGAAGTGTTCAGTGAGAGCGGTAACTATTTAAGGAGAAATGGCATTTGGATCTTAAGGACCTTTTTGCAGTCAGGTCAGAGGAGTACATGTGGTTACACTGGGCCCAGGCAGCCCCTGGGGCGAGTTATTATATGACAATGGCATTAAACAAGTATTTGAGGGACCAGGTCTGTGCCTGCAAGCACCAGCAGTGCTGGAGAGGTGTGACTCAGAGGTCTTAAATATCTCACTGCTCCCTCAGACCTCAGATCTGTTTACACAAATAGGCACATTAGCTCAGTTCTTTGTGATAAATAAATCCCACCTCCAGTCATAAACCATGGTAATTCCTAACCCTTCAGCTTTGTGCAAAGATACATTTCATTCTTCAAGGCAGGTGCAGCTGCACAGCTGCAGGTATTTATGCCTGAAAGGTGAGCAGCCAACAGGATTCGGGACAGCTGTGAGCCACAGAGACACAACACTCCGGACTGCTCTGTGGGGCTGAATCCAGAGCCCATCATAGGGAAGGACAGCTGTACCTGTGCCCAAGATCTCCAGACCACACCTGAGACCTCTCCTGTGTGCCTGGGTGTGAAGGAATGGGGGGGCAGGAAAGGCAAGCCAGGCAGGACCTGGCCTGCAAGCACCATGCAGATCTCCTGGCACATTGTATGGGAGTTACTGAACGTGCCTCATCCTCGCACTGTGGAACTGCACTGACTTCCTTTTAATTTGAGACAAAAGTATCAAGGTAAGAAACACTTCACTGTTCAGGAGAATTTTTAAGACATTGATACAGCAAGAAATTGGAAGACTAAGAGTTCTGTATGCAGCCACACACAAACCACAGTGGAGCAGTCACACCTGGGTTTATGTTTGCCTCCAAAACTGCATCTTTCCAAAGTTATCACAGTTGTGGAACCAGAGCAAAACCCATTCCAAGCAGAGCACAACAAAGTAAAGTTGCTTGTGAGGCAGCAGCTGAGCAGGAAATATGAATCTACCACATTAAAACTGATCACGTGAAGCTCCTTTTCACTCTTGCCCCTGCACTGTGGAAGGGCTGTGCACAATGTATTGCTTCTTAGGTGTTTAGGGGTTTTTTTCCTACCCTTTTTCTCTTGAGCTATTATTCAGAAATGGCTTTCAAACTGAAGCACTGCCTGGATTCAATGAGTTTCACAATGGAGCACAGCAGTGCAATCACAGGTGCTCAGGTACTGCTCCCACGCCCTGCAGCCTCACTTCACCCCTCCCCACGGCCACGCTGCTGAGTTTTCACTTTTCAGTTTGCTCAATGAGCTGGAAAGTTAACAGGCTGGAGGGTTTGCTCAGTTTCCTCCATATATTTCTTTTTCTGGGGAGAGCATGATTTCTGTGCGTGCTGGACCGGTATGCCCTGGCAGCTTGGGCAGCTTTGTGTATCAGAGCAACAACCAGTGCCTCTGAATTATTTACTCCAACTCACATGAACCCGCATTTCTCCTCCTTTTCTGCCCAGTCACCACGGTGCGTGCTGCTCCACGAGTAAGCTGGAAAGACAGATGACACAGACGATGAAGTCGCACTAGGTGATTGTAACAAAACATGACAAGGCACTTATGCAGCTCCATTCAGCAGCATTTCATTTCATTTGAGTTCATTATTGTGTAGCAGAACACCTCTGGAGAGTTTATTTAAAGATGGAGAGGGGAATGGGGCAGGCTGGGTGCAGTGGCAAAACAGAGCAAAGGAAACAGTTAAGACATATTTCTTTCCATATCTGCTGGTGCACTGAGTATCACATTCTGCCTTCAGTGGGTTTTGATGCTGAAAAAAGCCATGCCTTGGGGAAAGAACAACTGAGGAACTGGTTTTGTGCTACTGACCTGGTAACATAGGCCTTGGTGGACAATGGGCTGGTGGGATCCAGGACAGCTGGGTTCCATTTCTAGAGTCTCCTTTAACTGGTGGGCTCACGATCTTTTCTAGAAACTTTCTGTAATGACTTCCCACCATTGTTCCATCCATTTTAATTATTAGCAAAGATGATCTTAGTGCAACCAGCTCAAGTATTTCACAAGATAACATATGTGCCCACAGCAGTCCAGGGGTTAAGTACAACACTTGTCCATCCTAGTTTTGCCACCACTGATTAACAAAATAATGTAACGAATATAGCACTGTGCACATCAAGAAAGATCAGCCAGAACCATTAGCAAATAGAGGAAACATCTGGGAGAAGCTAAATAAAGGTTGCAGCTTCGATTTTTTTCATTACAGCTCTTTTGCCTGTTAGGGCATGTTAAAAAGTGTGGGTCTGGAGGTGGACCAGGCAAGCTCTGGAGCCTAAACATCAAAACCACCAGAGACAGTTCTGGTCTCCATCCCTCATGGTGGCAGAAGGCATAAGAGCCCCAGCAGCTGTGGCTGCTACATGACACACAAAGAAACAAGGATGCCTCTATCGTGGCACGAGTCGTGGAGACTGCTCCTAGTCACTGCACAAGCCATGGTGCTGGAAAGGTTATACTTTGCAGTGGCCTCCCTGCAGGAAGGATTATCTTCTTTGTGGTCTTTCAGATCAGACAAGAGGAGTTGTCTCTTTGTGTGTCAGCTGTAGGAAGCTGTCCCCTGGCCTGCCATCACTGGTGTACACAGACCCAGCCTGTACCCTCCAAACACAACCAAAGTCTGCTCTGAGAGCACAGACTTCAGTCAGGAGCAGACTTACCCTGCAAGGGATGCTGAAGGTTGAAGACTGGTTTGCACAGAAGCACCTTGGCATTTATTCTGTGATCAGCTGCAGCCCGCAAAAGTGGCAATTAATACACTGTGTGCATAAGCCTTGGCACACAGGAGGAAGAAGGACACAAAAGGTCACCAGCCCTTCATGAAAAATGCCCATTCCTTTCTCTGCACAGTGCTGAACAAATCATAAAACCCTCTCCCATCCTGTCAATGTCATGGTAGGGTGTAAGCAATAGGAGCCCTGGAGAGACAAAGCCATTGATGAGTGAAGTGCCTAACATCCTAGGCCAAAGCTATGATTTGTAGCCACTGAAGTGGACAAAAACAGCTCATCTCTCTACTCTCCACCTCCCTAAAATAAAGCTAAAACAAAGGAGTCAGAGGGGTTGAGAATCAGGGAGAAAAGTGGCTGTTTGGGCTCAATTTTCACTTTGCACTGGAGCTGGCTTGACTTCAGAATCACGTATCATGTCTTCTGTGCGCCTAGAAAGACCTCAGTCATGTCTTCCATACTGATATTCCTAACATGCAAAAACTGAGGGAAAGACAGGGCTGAGTCAGTTTGAAGAGAGCCTGATGCCCCTGATATGCACCCACATCTCTGCCTGGCAAACCAGGCTGTCTGGAGACTGAATGAGAGTGTGTTCCTCTACCACAGAAGGCCAGTGAGATAAAAATAACCCCCAAAAGCCTACATTCAGCCTGAAAGCACAGTGCTGAGCCAGGGACAATGATAATAGGAAAACACAATAGTTCCTCAGAGCAGTCCTAAAATAATCAATTATAAATGGCAAAGGGGGAGGAGAAGGGAGTGTGGGCTATTTTATCACTATTCTAAAAACACTCAGAGGAAATAAATTTGGATTCACTTGACAGACAGTTCTCGAAAGTCAAAATGTTCTAAATATAATGCTGAATGTCCCTAAACCCAAAACATGTCAGCAAGAGTCCCTTGGCCAGGGTGTTCTTTTTCCCACCTCCCCTGGTTTAGCCTTTGCCCCATGATGGTTATTTGCCTTTCTGGAGAGCTTAATCAGGAACTATTAGAGACAGTGCTCTCTAAGCTGTATAATGTTAAAAGTCCATTAGCTCACCCCAAGCAAGGCTGGCAGGAGGGAGATGATGTACTTGCTGAAGTTGAACAAGCTATTTGCATGCTGAATACTTCTAATCACTGAGCAATGCCAGGAGAATGTGAACATTATTACACTCAGCTGCCCAGTGACCTTTCGAACACGCTCACTTTAATACAAGACAAAGTGACAAAATGCATCCAGCACTGAACCTGCAAAAAGGGACAGATGGGTGTTTTTTAAGCAATTCTAGGCCTCTTTAAAAAATTTATGAGAAATAATCATTAGCAAAGTCTATCTTCCTTTCCCTCTGCCACAGTCACTTGCATTGTGCATGGCCACTTGTATTATGCATGGATTAATAAAATATGATAAATGTCTGCTTACTTTTGGCCTGACCACAATCAGCTTTATCCAGCAATATACACACGCTTTGTTTTGAGCATATTTTCAAGTCTCCCAATGGAATTTATTGTGACTGCCACCTTTCAGTGGCTGTTTCAGCCAATTTGTAGCAGACACCATCCTGTCTCACGGCCCTCCATGAGGAGACCAAGCAGTGGAGGGGCACAGAGCTCAGGTGTCCAGCCCAGAACCACCACTGCTGCCAAAAGAATGTTGATCTCCACTGGAACAAGGCAATCAGGGAAAGTCCAAGAATCTAGATCAAAATTAGTGCTATTTGTCACAATGACAACAGAAAAGACAGACCACTAAAAACCAGCTCTCTCAGAGGCTTTTGAGGACTGGCTTCTATTTCGGGCAGTGCATGGTTAAAGTCCTGCTGGTATTTTGCTGCAGAGTGACTCTGATGTTCAGTTGTAGTTTTCTGGTTAGAGCAGCAACACTTCTCCAGGCTAAAGCATTGGAATATGTGCAGAAACCAATTTATCACAGCCAGACAAAAGTGAGTGAGGCTTCACGTAACATGCCTGAAGGAGCAGAGACTGCAGGCTTACACAAAGCTCTTGGTCTCTTGTTCCCTTCTGCCTTAAAATGAGTTCTCCCGACACAGCACAGAGAGTAACCCCCCACTAGCTGGTGGTTTTGTCACCTCTGCAGCAGTTCAGGTGTCCCTCTGAAGAAGTGACAGCTTTTTCAGCATCTCCCAGAACTTACAATAACTGGAAGACAAATTAGCTGCTTCTCCCTTTGTCCTACTGGCCAGAAACCCTATGGAAAGAGCAAAGGCAAAAGCATGTTCCAAGAGTAGGACCAGATCCAGGATGCCCAAGGAATACCACACTGAGGAGAAGTGGAGCATCTGAAGGGCACTTTTTCTTCCTCCCCACCATTCAAATGCCTCAAAGCCAGACCCTCTTGGCTGGGACTCCCTCCCTTTTAACCCTGTAGGAGTCAGTAACTCACAGACTCACAAAGGAGACCTCTTACATGCCACCAACCCCTCACAAACTGTCCCAGTCCTTTTGCATCACTCAGGACAGGGAGAAGCCAGCAGAAAGGTGGCTAATGGGCAAAAGGAAAAGAAAAAAAGAAATCTTATCTGCCATAGTAGTGGGTGCAGAACTGAAGCTCCCATGGAGATACTGGCTCACAGCACTGACTTGTCTCCTCTTGACATCAGCAGGAAGATGCCTACATTGTTAAAGCAAATTCCCTCTTATTCCAGTGTTTGTCAGATTGGCCAAGTCTCTAACCCCATGGAGCTGAGTGCTCTAAAATGCTTGTGTAATAACTTTTAAGAACTCCCTCATAGGAAAAGCACCATGGTTCCCTTAAAACTTGCAGAGAGAAGTAAAGAGTAAAAGGTCATTGGTATCTAAACCCACTGACTACTTTGAAATCCCACATAGAGACCTCTGCACTTCACAAGTCTGTGCCAGCATATACTCAAAGGCAATAGGGGACAATAGAAGAGGAAGAAAATAGTCTTTTGTGTTCTCAGATATACAAAACACTTGTCACTTCTCTGGGCTGGCAGCCTGCTTCATTAACTATAGTATGTGCAGAGGAGCAAATACCAGACAGATACAAACCTACTGCAGATTAGGATTCTGTCTCCCTGGAAGAGAGATGATCCAGGTACAAGATACAACATTCTCACAAACCTACCTGGAAAACTGCTTTTCAGTCCAGTAAAAAGTCAAGCCTCCATTCCCCCCCAAAAAAACCTCAACACACAGAATGCAGGAAGAACAAGGTAGATACTTTTCAAAATGTTTTTTAATTAAAACCAAAAAAAGGAGCACACACCAGAGCTTGACATGGGCTAGTCAAACTGCTGGTCACCAGGATGTTGAACTGGCATGAGGAAGGCTGTGTTTCTGCATATCTCAGGAGCACTGACACAGACAATGGGACTCCTGGGAGAGTACTCTGCCTGCCAGGCTGCTGCTGCTTTGTGCTGAGCAGATTTCTCATGTGGTGATGGGAAACTTCATCCTGCAGCCCAGACTCTTCTTTCAACAAACAGAAGTCCCAGAGACTGGGGAAAAAACCATTTCAACAAATCTGCATTTTCCAAGCACTTCTGGAGAGGATTCCCCGTTGTTTCTCCTGCCTCCCCAGGCAGGTTACACAGGTTTATATGGAGACTCATCTTTGGCAATAGCCACACAGGTAGGACCCGGTTCTGCTTCTGCTGAAGTCAATCCATCTCCTTCCCCAGACCAAACTGCAGCTGCACCGGGGCTCATGATCACGAGCCAGTTGTGCTTTAAGGTTAAATCCTTGTCCACTCCATCAGGCCAGCAACTTCTGAGAGCTTCTTGTGTGTACCAGTAAATTCAGGTAAATGTGAACATCTTGGCTATAGCAATGGGGTGAAGTTATTTTCAATTATGCCCAAGAGATGGAGGAGCTAAAGTTTTGTTTTAAGACATGACTTGGGCACTAGATCAGGTATTGAAACCTCCCTGCCATCTAATAAAGCAGTTGCCAAAGCTGTTGGTGTGCTGCTCCACCAGCCTGGTTTCTTTACCAAAAAGGCTGGGCTGAAAAAGTGACACATTTTTCATACACAATTTTTATCAGTTAGAATTTACTAGATATGCACCTCATTTGTCTGTCAAATATTTAAAAAATACTTCAACCTGCTCTAATAATCACATTTTAACACATGCATCAAGTTTGGATCAGAACAGCGTCTCTGGGATAATCAGTAAGCCCAAATTGCTGATTTAAGGCCTAAATATCAGTCACTGGCCAGCCAGCCACAATAAGTCACTCTATCCTTGAACTCTTGGAATTATTTTTGGCTCAGACTAACCCTTGTTACCATACATCTTATCCTACACACAGAAGAAAAGTGTATGTGTTTTTCAAGGCTACTGTTGCACCACAAGTTTACATACAAACACAACTTTTGCAAACATGAGACCAGAGTAAGATCTCCCATATCCCAGGGTGAGTCAGAAAGTTCTCAGGAGTCCAGGGAATGGTAACTGCCAGAAAGGATCAGGCCTAATACATGCATTAGAGAAGCAAGGTAGCTCCTTTGCTCGAGGTCTGGCTGATTCACTTTGCACATACCACTGCTTTAGCATTACATCCTTATCTAATGGTAAACCTGTTTCAACAACATGCAATACATATTAATGCAATATGCACTGCAACACACAATACGCATCCAAAGAAATATGCCAATGCAAAACTCTGACTGCTCACAAATAGCCGGGCTAACAAGGAAGAGTCTTTTACAAAAGACAATCAAGAAATCACCTGAAACCATGAGACCTCAGGGGTCTCAAGCAATCAGCAATATTGAGACCTAATAACAGATGCTAATTCATGAAAGAAACACAAACAGTGGGACTGAGGTAATGGCAGAGATTTCATTAGTGCAATTACATTTAAAATGGTATGTTCTTTAATAGAATTTAAATAAGGCTTTGAATAATTACACACACTAAAACTAACATTCCATAACCTTATTCCGCATGGAAAAGCAGCAGAAACAACCCTCTGGACTGTACAAGGTCCAATTAATGAACAATTACATTCAAAAAGTAGATCAAAACAGAAACAACTCTTTCCCCAAAAAGCTGCATCATCATCATCTTTAAAGTCAGCTTTCTCCCCTAGTATCAGAAATGTGAAGAACAGATGAACTGGGGTTCAGCCCAGTAGATTTGGCCTTGCCAAATTACCAGTAGTGCTTTCCAACCCAGTCTCTCCTCATTTCTTTAGGGTGATGGAAGCTCAAGGAAAAAGAAGTGAGTTTCTGAAGCAACGGAAGGTGAGTTGTCCTTTCTCCAGGCCCAACAATGTACATAAATTATGGAAGCTTGGAAAAAACCCCTACATTACACTGTGGCTTGTGTTTATGATGCATGTCCTCCTTTAGAAACTACTCACAGACAATGGGGCAGGGTAGGTGAAAAAAATCAAAGCAGCATATGAAATAGTAATATACTGTTTCAAAATCTGCACCGTCCTGCAGAACCAGGATTTATAATTTATTCAGATTGTTCTCAATCGATCAAATCTACGTTGGATATGTAAAAACCAAGAGACTAAGTCATCAAGGAAAACCAAACGAAAAAACCTGCACACTGCAAGAGTTTTTAAAAACAAAACAAATAAAAATCCCAAGAAACATTGACGAAAGCTCAGAAAAATTTATCGTCAATTCTGAAGTGGGGCCTTGTGACATCATCTGGATTAATGAAGACAGAGATGGACTTCCCAGGGTTCTCAGTCACTAGCTGTTGCAACTTTTTGGCTAATCGGTCATCAGGCTGGTTGGGGTCCCCTCCATCTGACTGTGGGGAGGGGATGCTGGTGGTGCTGCCCCGCCGCTGGAGCTCCAGGGTGAGCCTGTTGGCTGCTTTGACGTGTTCGATGGCAGTTCGGAGGTGCTCGGCAGGGTCGGAGCGCACCGAGGACAGCTTCCGCGCATGGAGCATGACGGTGTCTTCGGAGAGGTGCTCCAGCATATTGCACTGCGGGATGAAGTAGTTAGGGCACATCTTGTTGACCAAGCAGTGCTGGAGATCATCAATGAGACCCAGGAGGAAATGGGCTGCATAATCCTCCTGGGCCAGGTAGCTAGCTGGTAGCCTGTCACAAGCCCACAGCATCATGCTCCGCAGGTGATATGGACTAATGGCTTTGGGGCGGGACAGCAGTTTGATGATGATGGCTTTGCAGGCCTGGTAGGCTTGCATGAGGCTGCTGGAGATGCACTTTTTCAGCTGCACTTCACTCCTGGCAAATGACAGCCTCCATTCATTGTCCTTCTTCCCCTTGTAGGAACATGCAGGCACTAAGTAAAAGCCACTTATGACTTCCTCCTCTGTGATCTTCCCATCCCAGAAGTGGTTCTCCATCAGCCAGCTCTGTGCCACAGCTGGCCAGCCTTTGAAGGACACCACAGGGACAATGTCATACAGCATGCGGCTGCTGCCCACTCCCAAAATGATGGATATGATAGTCCCATTCTTTTCTACCTTCTCCACCTTTGGCATCCCTCGTTGGGGCTTTTTCTGGATCTCAGAGAGGACAATGCTAATGGATTCATAGAACCAGTCTGCAACTTTTGTTGGGGAGAAGAAGTAATTGGTAGCTCCATTGATATGGTCCACGATTGTGCAGCAGTCCTTCCATTTGCTGATGGTTCCTTCATCGAACAGGCGCAGGCTCAGCCAGGAGTGGCACAGGGCCGAGTGGCGCATGTCCAGCGTGACTGGCTGGTTGCGGTCATGCAGCTTCAGCGCAGGCACCAGCAGGGTGAAGTCCATGTCATAGTCTGTGCCCCGGGCATAAACATTCAGCTCATCAAGGTCAATGTCCACCACACCTTCCCGCACGCCGCCCGACAGCAGCAGATACTCGTTGGCTACAGGCAGCTTCTGGTCAAGTTTCTGAACCATGCCTGAAAAAGACAGAAAGAGAAGTCCTTTCAAAGAAGGCAAAAAAATTCAGGATTCAGGATTTAACCAGGATTAAAATCCATTCCATGCCAAGCAGGAAAAAAAAGCAACCAGAGGTATCTATCGCTTTTGGTGTGGCAAAAATATGCATCAGGCCCAGCACTCAGACAACCTTTGATCTCACCTGACTCAGGGCATAGCCTTCCCTGGGATGCCATGGCTTTTCATGGCATTCCTGGGAATGTATGAAGGCCATCCTAAACATCACACTGCGAGCAATGGAAAAAAGCAGAAGCCTCTGGTGAAACACAGCAAAGCTACTTCCAGGACTAAATTTAGCTTTTTAAACACCTTCTAAACCAGTGTTTCACCATATTGACATTCATTTCCATGGTATCCAAATGTTTCACCAACACTCCATAGAGAAAAGAGAATATTAATTGACTCACTATTCTTATTTTCTCTCTGGTACAGAAAAAAGCTGGACCAGCATCAGGGAGTTGGTTTGTACATGAGTGAATGAATAGGTACAAATGTTAGTTCAAGCAAGTCTAATATTACAATCTGCTTTACATTTACTGATGAACAAGGCAACATGAACAAAGGAAATGCATCCTTCTCTTATGGGCGAATGGAGCAGGTTAAAAGATCAGGCAATTAGAGAAGCCAGCTCTGAAATTGGTTCTTCAAGCTGCAATGACATAAAATACCTGATCAGCTCCCCAGAACACAGACATGAAGACAGATTTTTATTTTCAGCACCAAAACCAGACATTTCCCTTCACCCTGCAGTGCCTGTACCAGTTGCACAAAGCCAGCTTTTCACTGGGTATTCTATATATACACCACACTGTACTGTGTCCATTGAACACAAGCAGCAGACTGAGAAGAGACACTACACAGGAGCTGAGATATTAGCACCTCATTCAGTGTTCAAATTAGGCTTAAAATTGAGCTCTGCACTTCAACTGCTCTGTAGTCTGCTCCTGCTTTCTGGGCTGTTTCACTGCTGGCATTTCTCTTGTGGTTAAATGCTTTTGGTTGCTTCCCAGCCTCAATTCAGCCACCACACCTCAGCCATGAGGGAACAAAGGCCAGTGGCTTTGAATGGAGATGCTAAAGCTGTTATAAGCACTACAAAAGGGTAGATATATATATCTATCTACAAAATAGATAGATATTTATTCCTTACAAGCACAAATGCACTAGTTTCTGCTGGCATGCATTACTGACTCCAGTTTCTGAATGGCGATATGGTTTGTTTATATCAAGGATGGTCAAATGGACAACTTCCACTAAAAGGAAGCCAGTCTTAGAGAGACAGCAGTGGGAATAACTAGCCAGAGGCATAACAGAGTGAGCCAGAAAGCTGCCAGTCACTCTGTCAGCCCACAAATCACAGGCAGACACATTAGGAATGTTTTTTACTTAGACACAAATGATCAGCACTACAGTCTGAGCACCCATTCTGTCATAGTCCCAGTGATTGCAGAGAGTTTCCTGTGGTAAAGCATCCCTGTAGGATCACAGACACTGTCTATACTGAGTGGGTCACCCTAGCAGAGAGGAGCAGCAGCATCCCAAGGCACTGATGGCTGCACTAGGCTGAGTAGCAGAGAGACTCACCTGTTCTTTCCTGCATGCTAGGATAGCAACAAGGAAATGCTATCTGTATGCATATAGGTAAGCCATGACCAGAGCAAAATCTAAAGCTCTGTGGACACTCATTCCTTGGAAAAGCCAAGGAGACTATAGGAAGAGACCTCTGTGTGAAGCAGAATGCATCTTGGGGCAATATTCAGTGTAACTGAAACCCTGCCATGTGAAATTCCTTGTTAAATACACTTTACCTGTTTCATTCCTTCCAAGAGCACTGGACCCAGTCCATTTTGCTGCACTGAGCTGGGATGATTTTCCTGCCAGCCAGGCAAGGACATAACCCCTTCCATTTCATGCAGCTCCAGGGGCTGCAGTAGAAGGAAATAGCTCTCAAGGAGCGCTAAGAAACTCTTCCTGCTAAATCCTGAGTTAATCCCATTCTGCGATCTTGCCACACGTTGCTCTGTTCATCCTCAAAGGGTAATAACTAAGAAAAGCTTCTGTCAACCTCAAAAACATTTTCTGAGGCTTAGATACACAGTGAGCTATGTTACCCTGATCTGTGGAACGTCAAAGTCTTGCACAGGCTTCTCTATCCCAGAGGCCAAATAAGTAGCAGTCACTCCTTTGCTGTACCCAGAAGGGGTTTTCTAATGGGTACCTAAATTGACATGACTTCTGCAGACAATACTGACACAAAGCCTCTGAATCCTCTCCTTCAACCAGTGCAAGCAGCCTCAGTGCTTTACACCTCTGTTGTAAGTTGAGTCCAACACCCATGAAGTAGAGTCTGGATCAATCACATCATAGGGACAGGGAGCAATTCTTTTTTTTCCCCCAAAGATTAAAGTACTACTGGCCCTAACTGTGGGGCAGCACAGCTATTCATGATATGAAGGGTTCTGATGGCCCATCCTGCCTCTACACTCACACAAAATTTCCCACTCAGGACTGTGATCTGCAGCATTTGTGACGCAGATCTGCAGATGTTCCTGAGATAGGCGCACAGAATGTAACTACCCTACAGAAGAAAATGCTCAAACCTATAGGATTCAATAAAGGATGCCTTTTTCTAAGTGTTTTAAAACTTGAAGGATGAAAAATGCTCTGTGGTGTGCCCTTTGCACCAAAACTTCTATCCCAGAGCCTTTGACTAAAAAGGAAAATCACGATTTTTCTAAAAGGTAGAGATTCTCCACTATGGAATCTGCTGTTGGATGAGTTGCTCTCCTTCTCCTGAAGAGATTCTTTGTCCTTAAGTGGGAGTAACAGACTTGATAGTCTAACCCCATTCAACCAACAGCAAGTGGGACTCAAGTCCTGCCTTCTGTACACCGTCAATGAGTCACTTGATTTTCCCTCTCCAGAACTCTAGAGCGACCAGCAGACAGGAAATATTGAAAAATAGTAAGGAAATGGTTACAGGAAATGATCTAATATATCATCAATATCTCTCTACCTGGCTGGCTGCAGTTTAAATTCAAACCCTTGAGCTCTGCTTGGCACAGAATTTCCCCTTCAAGTCCTGAACCAGCAACATCTGCAGCTCTGCCACAGAACAAGAGAAGGAATTTTTGCTAACAGATCACAGCAGCATTGCTGATCCAACTGAAGTGGTGGAGCAGGGAGTTGAGATAAGGTCCCCTTGAGGAAAGTATATTTAGAATAGGCATAGAGCGTTCTATAAATAGTTTAGCTAGCCAAATTCAGGATTACCTAAGGCTTTAGGGGTTTGCAGTCTCTTCAAACTGCCCCCCTTACTCATAAATCTATTTAACATGTGAAGGGATTTCAAGGAATCCTGTCAGCCAACACTGTGTGGCACACACCACCCTGTCACAAAGCTTTCATCCCAAGTTTCTACAGCCCATGAATGTACAACAGAAGTAGGCACTCCAGTTCAGCACGCATGTAAGTGCAAATACAAAGAAGGAAAATACCAAGACCGGTACTCAACCCAAGTACTTAATAGCACCAGTGGGCCATTTGAGCTCTGCTCATCTCAGTCCCAGGAACACCTGGGAGAAGGAGGCAATAGGGGTTACAGAAAACCTAATGAAATTTACAGAAGCCCTGTGGAGTTGTCTGTAAACACCAAACCGGAATTTGTAGGGTCAAACACACAAAAAAATTTATTTTAGCTGAAGGACCAGCTCTCGTGGCATCAAAGTAGGTTCACTGATACTTAAGAAGCCTCTTGCTGTTACTGGGCAAACCACATTAATTTGCAGTAGTACTTTGTGTGACACTGAAAAGGTTATTTGGCAAAGCTAAGTGGGAGACTGGTGTACAGTTACCACTTCTTTCTAAAGCACCTTAAAGGAGTTCTGTTCTCCTAGATGTGTAACTAGTTTAAGATCTTCCCGAGCTATTAAATTTGGCATCCTAACAGGTAAGTATGCTTGCAAGCATGAGAAAGGCAAGAATGTGAGAATCAGGAGCACCACCTGTAGGCCAGGCTTACTGGTTGGTTTACTAAACACGAATTCAGACTAACACAGGTGAGCAAGTGAGTTCTACCAACAGAACTTCATTCCTTTGTTGTTTCTTCAGTGTCAGGAAAAAAGGATTTATTTCTACTTCAAGCACTAAGATACAAAGAGAATAAAAACAGAGAAAAGATATTTTACTTTATATAACAACTACATTTGGGACACATCCTTGAATGAATTGTGACTGATACAGATGACCAGAGAATATTCTTTCCTTTAAAAAAAGTGAAAAAAAGGCAATGCAAAGATGCTCTCCATCCATTACAGAATTTCAGATGAACTGATTTCATGACCATTGTAGTGTGTGCTGGGATCCACTGCTGTTTCATGACTAACTTTGTGTAAATAAGGAGGAACACAAAGATTTGTCTTTGAAGAAACTGATCACAAGAAAAATATGACATAAAAACTTATTTCTAACATATGTATTTCCTAATTTTGGGTTCCTTCTTGAAGCCTTTCTTCCTGATGCTTTAGATGTGCAACCATTGCCACCAAAAGAAAACATAGGAAAAACAAGATGCTGTTCTGTTAGTCTAACTTGGTCTCATCAAACTGAATGGGGTGATTTTCAGGGCAGTCACTGAATTCAGGGAGACTTCTGCTGCATGGGAAATAGAGAGAGGTCAAAGGAGCAATGGGGTGCTCAGAAAGGTTCCACAAAGGAGAATCAGCAGAACCTTGCACACAGAAGAAGCCTTTCACAGGAATTCTTCCAGGAGCCAAGCCAGACCCAGGCACTAACTGGTGTATGCCCCCCTCGAGTTCCCTCGCAGTCTAGGGAAAAGATATATAGAAGGGATCTTCCTTGTATTTGTTATCTGTTATACAGGGAAAGCTAAGGATCATTCACACATCCACTGCTTCCCTCTTTTCTACTGCTTAATCCTTCCATAGGACCCAGCATAGTCAGGACCAGTCATACTCTTGATTTTTCCTCTCAGGTTCATCCTATTTGATGCATAACCTTGAAATGCCTTTTTTCTACATGAAAACATCCTTTAAGTCCCAAGACCTAAGGAAGTCTGACCTCCTAGATGATCAGAAAGTGGCTGGAATTGCTCAGACAGCAATAACCACACACTGGATGCTATTAGCAGACAACTAATTTGTAAGCTCAGGATGTCTCATGCTGGCCAGGCAATTCTTACCCTTGACTGCTATAAGAAATACATGAAACCCCAGGCTAGTCAAAAATACAAAGAACTTTTATCATTTTTTGTAAAGACACTAGACAGGGACTCTGAGGTTCCTTGACAATTCTGCTGCAAACAGCAGATCCTGTAGTATAGGAATGCTGCTCAAAGGAAAGATTTCTGCAGAGGTCTCCCAGCTATGCCTGAGCAATGTGTGTTGAATTTCAGAGGCTTCTTTAAGACAGGATGGGAGGCCGCTCTGATGCATCTGGACTGCACAGATTCTTCTGTTTCCCTTGGTAATTGCAAATCTATTTATGAGCAGCACAAGTTTTTGTTACGCAGGGAACTGGAAGAGTCAGCTCTTTAGAGGAGTCTTTAGTTACAAAGCACATTTTGAGAGGACTGTTGGCGGAAGCAGGCAGCGGGTGGGAGAAGAGTGGGGAGACTGAACCATGTGATACCAGTTTAGTCAAATATGGGATGTGAGCGAAGGAAGCTGCTCCTTGCAGACTGATACACCAGTGTCCTACTGATTCTGCTCCTTTTAGAAATCTTGTGACATGGTGACAGAACACACTGCAGGGAGACAGCACCCCCTCGTAAAAGAAATCAGCTTCTTTCTCCAAAGTCTTCTTTAAAAACAATCTCAAAAGTAGTGTCCCAGTTTTTTTCCAGTTTTCATGTGTCCTGGTGGAAGCCACCCACCTCGCTGAAATCCTGTTTGGCAATGGAAAGGGGTGTTTCATGGTGCAAGCAGGAAAAAAAAAAAAAAGGAAAGAAAGAAAGAACCCAGATTCAAAGGGTGAGCCTGTACAGTGAAGAGTGGTGCTGTCACAAACACCTACATCCACTCTGGCACCAAAACCAGCAGCAGTGTTCCTGTAGTGACCTGCTGGGTTTCCAGCCTGCAAGTCTGCTTATCCAAGAGTCTTACCTCCAAACTCATATTAGCCAAACTAAGATAGGAATGATGAAAGCTGAAAGCCTACATGGAATATGAAGTGCAAGTCAAAGAGGTACTCTAGGGTCTGAAAAATGTGAGTGATGAGGTCTGAGAGCAGCTGACAGGCAGAACAGAAGGAAGAGGGGACAGAGAGGATAGTTATAAGAACAACTTGCTGCTACACCTCAGTTAACACTGCACACTGTGTCCATACAGTGTCCATATTTTCAAATGTGCATAAGACATGAAATTTCCTTTGGAAATGGCAGAAGATGCCATCTATCCTGGAACAGCAATCCCAGAAAAAAAATATGCCAGGGGACAGATTGTTTTAATAGTTCCACCCTCTGGGACTGAGAGTGCACCTTTGGCAAGGGCTACACAGGGTCTAGATAGGCCATTTCTGCTCACACCCCTACAGAGCACTGCTAAGTATTCAGCAAGATGTTTCACTAGGGGAGACTCACCAGGATTTCTCTCTTGGATCTGCTTACAAGGTAACAGCAGTGGGCACAAACCAGGTTGAGCATCTTGAGTGCAAACATGCAGCTTGCAGGAGAGGGTGTTCTGCCCTTGTTTTTCCCAGTCCCTTCACTGTTAGTGAGATCTTTACAGGAGCACAACAACCTCAGTGTGGTACATAACATGTCCTTCTACTGTAGCATCCTGGCTCAGGCAATTGCTGCTGAGTGCTTTCAGGGGAAGAGCATTAAGAGCGAGGAAAGTGCAGCATAATAACTTTCCCTCTGCAATCTTCAAGCATTCTCTGTCTTTGCTACTTCCCAAACCAGAGATAGTATTTGCAGCTTTGTCTTTAATAACACTGTCAGACTTATCTGCTTGGAATGTCTCTCACTGCTTTGTAAATCAGTTACATGTTTGCTATAGTCAGTGCCTGGCAGCACTGTGCTTCACAAAGCACACGTGTCAAAAGAATTTCCTTTTGCTGGCTTGCTAGGAAATAAATTCACCTAACCATGGCACCTTCCAGAGATCACTGGAGATCTTACACAGCTTCATCAGTCATCTTTTTTCCATGTTGAAAAGGTCAACTTACTTTAACTTTGTTTAGCCAACTGTCCTGATCTGCAATTGTGTGGGCCCTAGTATTGCTACACTCTGAAATGAAATGAGATGGTCAACTCTGCATGACACATGGAAAGGTGATTTCTGGGTGAGTGCCTTCACAGTCCTCTGGGAAATACCTCAGCAGCCTTGCTTGATAAATTAGCCTCACTCCACTGCAGGTTTGCCCAGTGTAATGGAGTCCTCCTCCCCAAATTTCACCTTCAGGATGTTCCCCTTGCAAAAGCCAACACCAATCCCATCACTTTACAAGAGGTGTTGCTGACACTGGAAAAGAACGGTGGAAGTAGGACAGGGTAAGGTTTTGGAGACTGCACAGGAAAACAAAGTCCCCAGAACAAAGGCCCCTCCCTCAAGCTCTCATCCCAATCTGACGAGTCAGCACCAGGTGCCTCTCACAGAAAACACGTGGCAGCTCTCCACTGATGAGCAAAGCCATTCCCTTCCAGACCTGGGAACACATTCTCCTCTCACTCCAGTCAGCCACAGGGGCACGAGTACATATCAGGCAGAACTTGACTCCAAGGCTGTAAAAACACTTTGGGCTCCTCTGGGATGGTTTTGTGTTCTCAGTGACTGTCTGGTATCTTTTGCCCATCCTGAAAGGGTTAAATTGCTACACCATTTTATGTTCTGGTGCCAGTTTGATGTGCACTGAGGAATGTCACCACACCCTCACATCCTCTAAATAACATAAAAGCCTCCACTGTAAATGCACTTTGAGCTGTTCTACCAAGCCTCCTGCTTACAGTAATCCAACACACCAGAAATTCCCTCCCCAGCTGCTAAATTACCAGCTTGCTTTTTGTCCCTTTAGTAGTTGTTTTCTCCAAAGGTAAATCACAGCCAAGAACAAATCACAGCACTATTCCTTATGAACACTGCCCATCCTCAGGGCCTGCCTGTTCTGTAATAACAGCTCTACCTTGCTGCAGAGCAGCAGGAGATTGGTCCTTGACTCAACAATTCTTCACTAAATCATCCAGAAAAATTAAGCTTACATGTGGAGTACACATGGTGACTAACAGCCATCAGGGAGTTGATGAATAACCACAGCTGTAATTCATGTCGTTGATTTTCCCTCAAAATCCACCAAACTTGGCTCCTGGGGTCAATGACATGATCAGAATAGCATCCCTTTCAATTGCTTGCATTCTCTTCATCTACCAATGGCTAAATCTATTTAGGTTTATACAATGGGACAGGTCAAAAAAAGAGGGAATGAAGGATGATTCCAGGAAACTAGCCAAGCACCAAAAGAGGGCTAGAAATCCTGAGTTCTGAGTACAGAAGGAAAGCAGGTGTCTTCAGAAGCTTTTCTGAGGCATTTAGTAGAGAAAATTACAGGAACTGAATCTTCTCTCCAGGCTTTAGAATTCACTGGACTCCATCCATACAGACCTAATCTGGACCCTTTGACAACTCCTGTATCCAAACACTGAGAGAAGCCAAGACAGATAGTCCAAATAGAGCTGAGACAACCAACGCCAGAAGCACAGTATAATTTTTCTCTTGCACGTGAACATGGATTGGACCAGCAAGATGAGGCAGGGAAAGCAGATCTTTGTCAGAGACTGCTGGAATCAAAAAGGCTTAAACAATACAGCTGTGTCTGAGATCATGAAGCTAAGAGGAAGCTTTCCTGCTGTACTAACCAACTTCCCACCCACCACTGAGAACATGGCCAAAGTCACGTGGAGCTGGATCAAGTCACCTATAGGAGATGCTTTTGCTAAAATGTATATATGTCTATAAGTACAGCATCAGCTGTACAAAAACTGCTGGTTGGCTTTGACATTCATGCAAAATTCTTCTTCATCCATATCATCAAGAGAAGTTGATAAAGGCCAAATTTGTTGTTAGCAGAAAACAGAGCAGCTCTCCTGAGGTGAATGGAAATTTCAAGAGCATTTCTCCTTGCTTTCCATGGGAGACAGGCAGAGGAAAACCTAAGCCCTCCGAACTTGCCTGTCCATGTCCCATTGCTCCTACCATCCTGCCCCAGCTTCATCTTGCAGAGGTCCTATTTGACAGCACACAAAAGCCAGCAGAAGTTTCTAACCAAAAATCTCAGATTCTACAGCCATTTTTTTGCAGCTGAGCACTGTCATCTGTCAAAGAGCACAGCAGGAAGCACTGTGTGGATTCAATCTCCATCGAGCGCCAAGCCCACAGCCCCAGCAGCTGTCAAGGATCTCTTACCCTGCAGCACAGGCAGAGGCCAGGAAGCATGGAACTGAATAATTAGAGTAAAAGAGAAAGGAAAGAGCAACCACTGCTACAGCAGGGTAGAACCTGGACCACTTTGTGTGAAGGTACACAGTAAAATGCCACTGTCACTTTGGCGCAGGACAGCAAAGGTGAAATGCAGTCACCTTAAGAAGGCAACAGTAAGAAGTCACATTGCCAGGTGGCCCTGAAGGATTCAGGTGTTGCATCTTCCCTCCTTCCAGTGTAAGGTGTGGATTGGCTGGTGGGAAGGAGGAGCTGGTGGAGCTGGCAGTGCTCACTGGCCGATGCCCTGGAAGCATTTGCAGTGAGATGAGGGCTGTATTTTGGAGCAGTTCTCTATTACCAGGAACAGGGCTTGAAATGCCCTTTGCACAGAACTCCCATCCCACTTTACCCACTCTGCTCATTCAGGAGAAATTCCAAGAGAACAACCACATCTGTTGCAAAGCCATTTTGTGCTTACCTGGAATGAAATAAAGCCTCACACACACATTTATTTAAAGAAAGGCCTGGTGATCTCTCGGCTCATCAGGATGAAAGCTACATTGCAAGGTGAAGGAGGGAGGAGAAAGCAAAATTGTTGCTGATCAAATATAAAATTTGCAAAGTATGTTCCAGGAAGATGTCCCCACCAATAGCCTATCCCATAGTAATGTCTCATCTAAAAATCTAGTGGAAAATGGCATAAGCAAGCGTTGGGTCCAGAAACTGTCAGAAACTTATGCAAAAGACCTCACAAAGTAGGATCTCAAGATCTTCTTGCAATGGAAAGCTGATGACACTCAAAGCTCATTCTTCAAATCTCATCTCCTATCAGGGGTGCTTCACCTTACTGACTCTGAAAGCTCAGGTGAGCAGAATCCCATCCACCAATCCCCCAATGTCTTAGGAAGCAGTGTCCCCAGCCCAAACATACATGAAAAGACAGGCCATAAAATCAGAACAATGTCTTCCTGGTTTCATTTTCTCCAGCCATTTATTTTTGCAAGGACAGAGGAAAGGCAACTACTGCTCAAAATTCAATAGAAGTAGAATTCAATAGAATAGAAAATTCAGTTAGCTGACTTAGCTTTACCCTGAAAATGTGAGAACTAGAAATGCTTTGTTTACACTCTATTTAACAGAGAACCTCATATCACTCCAGTAATATGCCTTAAGGAAAGCCACAGTATACTGGTAGAACTTTCCTACCTGCATTTGAAGTTTCTTTCAAAAATTAAACTACCTTCTTTATTGTCTTACACAGTACATAACCTGGATTTTTAATCCTAGAAATTCCCTGTGCAACTATGAAAAATGCTAAGAAGCTTTGTTCACAAATGATGATAAAGAAATTATTCTTAGAAGAGGCAGGTACATGGAGAATACAGATCCTTCAAATGGATTCAGTATTTAGAAATCTCAGCTCTATTTTATAGATGTTGCTGTGAAAACACTTTGTAAAATTTCCCTGTGAATATTCAGCTCCTGCAAAGCTTGCTATCCCTTGCATGAAAACACTTTCCAGCACAACAGAGATGGATATTGTTTGAATACAGTCCTGCTACATAGAAAGTAACAAATAACACAGTGCTTGCTGGTTTTCCACTAACAGCTGGTCCCCACACTGTGATTAACAGACAAAGAAAGAAGATTACAGACCTCCTAAATTTGCTAACAGTCTTCAGAATTAATTGCATGAGGTAGAAGCAGGAATATGAGGGTGTGAGCTGGTCCTGTAACAAGGATGCTTGTCCCTGAAGTCAGACAAAGCTGATGTACAGCAGAAATGTGAGCACAATCCTACTTGTTTGTTCCTGGCTGTACTTTAGGAAGGGGCTGGCAGAGACAGAAAAATACTGGTTTGTAGCTGAAGCCAATCAGCACCAAAGCACAGATCGTCCACTGAGCTGCACTGCTGTTCTGCTGGGATCTGCTGGGATTGTTCTACTTGTGCCCAGGTAGACCTGCCTTGGATGACAGGCTGAGCCCAGATCTGAGGCCCCTGAGCTTCTCTGCTCTCCTTGGTTCAGACACAGCCCACAGGGAGGAGTGTAAAAAGACCTTTCAGATTTCCTTCCCCACTTGATGGGGTTTGAGGCACTTCCTAGTTAAGCTCAGGCATCAGGCAGCTCTTATCCACAGGTATAGCCCAGAGGAGGGTAAAAGTATGTCAGTTCCCAAACAGTCACTGGCATTCTCTGCCTATAGATAGGGGCACCACTAGGAGGACCCTGCAAAATAGAATTTGTTAAAACACAACACTCTGCCCCAAATTATATTCTGTGTACTCAGAAATTAAGCCGGAAATATTCCAATGAACTTCGTGATTGAGGAAGAAGCAGCCCTTTACTCCTTCCCAGAGAGATGGCTTATGAAATCATTATGCTGCTAAAGCATCTATTTGCTTTCCCAAGCTGAGGACATTCTACTTTGCTGCTGGTTCTTTAGATCACCATACTGAGCTTTAAATCTTACTTCAAACTTTACTGCCGCCTTAACGAGAAAGGCAGGAAACATTCCGCCGTGCTGTGGGTATGCTCATTGTCCTTCCGTGTAAAAGGTCCGGGGAAGCTGTGCCAGCTCCAGCAGCAGCGGTGCGTGCGGTGCTCTCTCCCGGCAGCAGATGGCAGGAGCGCACCGGCGTGCGCGGCCGCGGGGCTCGGCAGCGGAGCCAGAGCCGCATCCGGGCGGGACACACCGGGAATGCTCTCCCGCCGCACCGGGACAAGGCACGCAGACACACACACCAACATCCCTCCCCGCCATCTGACAGGGCTTACAGTGGAGAGCAAGCCAGCTCTGGCACAGTTAGAGCTTCGAGACCAGCACCAGGCTACCAAACCGCATTCGCTCCATCATTTTCACCGGGGGTACGCCAGGAGTCCTCTGGTAGTAAACAATGTACGGGGTTGGGAGCGAGATGCACCTTTAAGAGGTTATGCCATAAGATAGACACCAAACCTGCCTACAAATCCTATTTAATGCCAGATTTTCAGCTTGTGATAACTGAAGGGAAAGGCCAGCATTTTTGTCTAAGCCATCTGTACACAGCTCCTTTTGTGTTGTTTCTCTTTGAGTATTTATGCCACTTTGCACAGCAGCACAACTGAGCAGGCAGTGAGCACCACGGCTTCAAAGGAGAACAACTGCTGTTTATAGAAGCACTGTCAAGAATTTATTGCTAATGCATTTTGATAAGTTATGAAAAGAGAATGAATCATTGCAGGTAAATTTAGTTCAAAAATTAGATTTTCTATTTCTTCATCGAAAACCAAGTAAGCTCTCAGCAAGCACAGAACTGCACAGGAGCAGTTCTTGTGTTCAATGGAAGCAGGTACTTCAGTTTAAGGACAGAGCCCTCCAGAGAGCTGGATTAAAGGTGAAATCAAAATCTAACTAATCAGTTTCCCTTATTTATTTTCCTCAGAAAAGAGTGAATACAATAAAAGTACTCTAGGAGCAATCAAAATTAAATGCAAAGGGGATCATCTTAGGAATGCAAATACATCCATGTGTATTTGAAGAGCAGGGCTGGGATTCTGTAACTGTTTCAGGGCAATAAACAGAGTCTATCTGGAAATGAGGGAGGAGCAGAAAGCATTAAGAAAAAACCCAACAAAAACTGTCATTGTGAAGTCCTATTTGCCTGTTTTAATCCAGTTTATAAAATTTCTGAACTAAATAAATTTCAAATGCGCCTAAAGAGCAGAGACAAAGGAAGCTAAAACTAGCTTCTTAGTTAATGGAATTATATTCCTGTTTTGTCAGTGTGACTTCTCAGAGATTTAAAATACAGACCCTCCTCTGTGAGCGATGTGCTGCAGAAGTTATAGCATTAACTGTAATACAGTTAGGCTACAGCATGACTCCACCTGTAGGACCAAGATCCATCAAACTGTCCATGTGTCAGCTGAGTTACGGGCTAGTGAAGGAACAAATCCAGAGTGGGAAGCGGGTGTGCTTAATGCAGCCTTAGATGTGTGTGCTCAAACAGATAGCTGTGAACATCTGGCAACACAGAACATATCTGGGATGACGGAGCATGAAAGGAAAAAACCCAAGCATCCTTTGAGTTTACAGAAATAGCAACTACCACCACAAGCACTGTGTTGGTAACACTGCCACTGTGTGAACTACAGCACCGTGCCCAGCAACAGCATCAGCTCTCAGGGGGACTGGGTGTCTCCTACAGACACTTCCGAAGCTGCATTTAAATAGCTATTGTCACACCCACACTGTAGCTGTAGGCCAGCAAAAACCTTAATGGAGGACACAACCATATTTTTTACCCCAGAACACTCCCCAGCCTTTGAACACTGTTCAGATACTGTCATATGAGACACTACTGGGGTACCTCTCTTGCTGGCTCCAGACATGCATATCCAGAAGCAACCCACCAGCAAGCCCATTTCAAGCTTCAGAATTGATTTCCAGATTTTGGAACATAATTGCTGGACAGGACAGTGATGCAGGATGTCCTGTCATGTTCTTCCCCCCTGCCCCCAAGCCCATATTCAGTCAGGAGTCTGGAAAAAGGGAGGTGGTGGGTAACTAAATCTTCATACCCATTGTCCCATTCCACTCCAGTTAAAAGGAAAGGGCCCAGCTCCAGAAGTCATTGTGGGGGACAGGTCATTTGTTGCAAGGGAGTTGGGTGGAGGTACAGTTTAAAGACCACAGGAGGAAATTCTCTCCTTTGGGAAAGTCAGGGTAGCAGGGACAACAAAAGGAACACATCTGGAAAACAGCAGACGAAGCAGAAAAAGTGAATGAAGTGGCAAACAGAGCCCACATAGGGCCATAAAACTTGCAGATTCCATGAGGAATACTTGTCGAATCCAATGGGATGCAGTCTGAGTTTAAAGCAAAATTGTGACAGTTCAGAAGACACACACAGGTTTCAAGCATTGAACAGCAACACTCACTAGAGCGCCTTGACTTTGTTACTCACTCTGCCAAGGGTAGATGGGCTGGGCACGGAGCAGAGAGGGGCCAGAGATTCCGCAATTCAGTGCCATGCTTTTGAAAGCCCAGAGTATTTCAGCTCAGAGCCCTGAGTTTGTGTAACAGGAGAAACAAATGTGGAAACAAGTGAAGCAAAGACAGCCTACAGCAGGGAGGAAATGCAGGAATTGGGCTTCAGGGGAGCCTGCACTGCTAAAGAGCAATTGCTTGATTGCATGAAGGACGAATGCTGGGAGGTGTCTGACGCTCCTGCCTGCTTGAAATGCTCAGCACACAAACAGCCCTGGCTCAGTGAGCCCCAAACCACAGCAGCATTCCCCACACCAGTGGCTGAAGTGGGAGCAGCCTCTCTCACCTATTTCCCCTCCTGCTTAACTGAGCTGAGCTGAATTTGTGATCATCACGCAAGCCTTGTATCTCTTGCAAGCTGAAGCACTTTTCCGGCTCTTCCAAACACATCAACTAGGATCGGAGGCTGCTCTGCCAACCCTTGTGTTCAAAACCTGGAGCACGGACTTCGCCCGTGGAAACATGGAAGGAACACGAGGTCCGTTTCTTGTCCCCAAGCTACAAGCTGCCAGACTGCCTTCCTGACTTCCTTCCCCTGCTCAGAAACAAAGCTGGAATTCTCACAGCATCATCTACTGACTCCAGAAGCTGGAGCTTTAATGACAGCATAAAATTTAACATCATACTTGATCAAAAAGAGAAACAGAAAATGTGATTATGAGTTGGCACCATTGCAAGGCACTCAGTTGGTATTTTGCCCCCTGCACTGGAGAATGGCAGGGACAAGCCCAACCACTAGAGACTTGCACAAACACAGCTCAGGTGTAAACCCCCTTGGCCCCTCACTGCTCAGGGCAGAGTTGGTGTGTGATGGTGAGAGACAACCTCTCTGCTGCCGTGACATGCCAGCAGCCTCCAGGGTAACAGAGGAGGACATTTTTTACCTCTTCTCTATTGCTTCAAATGTGTGTCTCCACACACCATCCCACTGTCTGCCCTTCAAGGTCACATACACACACCATTGAGGCAAGGGCTAGGACAGACAACCACACTGCTGCTAGCATGGATGCTCTTCCCATTTTATGTCTTTTAAAAGCTGTTAACTTGAAGCAGAGAGAAAAAGAATCAATAAACTGAGGAGTTGCAATCTCTTTTGGGTATCTTAAGAGCCTGGCTTTTGGCTATTTTCAGCAAATTAGTGTGGGGCTCTTACACACTTATTTCTGCTCTCTGTGAGGTGAAAGCAGGATGGCTGCCAGCTCCGTGACTCATACAAACACAGGGGAGGAAACATAAAACAAGCTGCCTGCTTGCTCTTTCCCAGGGTTTTAACACACCCTTTGTAACTATTTGATGTGCCTGCTCCAGCACATTCGAAGTTGCAGCATGAGAACAAGCGGGGCTGGGGCTGGGCTTCAACAGTGCTTCAACAGCTTTTGCACAGAATTGCTGCCAGAGCCCCATCTCAAACTTCCCACTGAACAGAGAGAGGAAAATAGAGATCTGTCTGCACTTTTGAGACAGTAGCTCTCAACAGTCCCTGGCAGCTGGACAGAAATAACTGTTATGTTTTGTTACAAACCACTTTTGGCTAGGATACACAAGAAGATCCATTCTCATCCATCACCTCCATGTACCAACCTAACAAACACTTACAGAGCTGTTCCTCCCAAAGTCTCCAAATCCTGAGCCATAGACAAGTATTTGTATTGGATTCAAGTTCAAGCACTTGGCAAAGATGTGCTGGAGGTGCTTGACAAATGTTCAATATTTATTATTTGGCCTTATTGCCAATTCTTGTCTTCTGTCTTTTTCTGAAGATCCAAGTTTCTGGTGTCCTAAGGCAGGGCAAAAGTCTCAGCTTAAATTTATGTAAAGACATGAGCAATTCCTATCCATCACAGCTGCAAATAACCAAAAATACCCTGAAGGAGATGAGTCTCACTTAAAAGCAGAAGAAAACAGAACAGAAATAAAAATACACCAAGAGCTTTTAATTTTAGAGTCCAACTCAGCTTCTGAATGCCTCAAGTTTAGCAAACCAGCTCACAGCTATTCCCTCTAAGCTTTCCTTTGGATGGCTGGCATCAGCTCTCACTACAAATTCATTGAGTAAAAAAATGGTGAAGCAAAACCCACTGGGTCTCATAATAGGGAGATGGAGAGATGGCACTGAGGAAAGGGACAGAGGGATCCCATGTATTGTTCCCTGGGACAGTGATGTCCTGGGAAAACACTCCAAAAAGGAATCTGCCTGCAGCCCTAGGGATGGCAGGGGCAGGGTATACTCTTCCCTGGACAGAGAGCTTCCTCCTCTGGAGTGCAGGAGTGCAGTGCATTTTTTCCCAGCACCTACTGGTCCCTGTCTTGCTGTGATCTTCTAAGTGCCCACTTTCACATCACAAACTCTGCTGGATTTCTAATATCCCTTCACAGTTCTTCCACACAGGCAAACTCCCTCCAGACTCAAAGCAAAACAGCAGCAATGTACACTTGTACTGGAGGTGCCAGAAACGCCACAGTGAGCAGGGAAGAAAAGCTCTATTCCAGGGACCACTTCCTGCCAGGTCCTGCAGTGCAGCACAATTTGGGTGCCTCTACCAGGGACAGTAGCAAGAGGCTTCCAGGAGCTTCGAGAGCCCTCACTTGCTCACCAGCTTTACTGCTGGGCTCCTCACTTGCTTCCCTGCTCAGCCTGAGTTAATTATTCCCACCAGAGCACAGTGCTTGCCCCACTGGGGCATCTGGAAGAAGCATTCACACAGGACAGTGCTGTGACTTGGTGCAAAGGACAGAAAAGCAAGTTGAGTTTAGCAGTTCTTCTAAGGCAACACACACCAGCATACCCAAAAGCCGGCTCCTGCCTTCCCTTCCAGCTACTGTCATAGCTCTCACAATCCCACACCAGGCCAGGTGAGGCTCTGTCCAGGGCTCCGTGCACCTCCAGGCTCCTCCACCTTCAGCTGATGACTCAGTGTCCTGGGACACTGACCAAAGGAAGGGGACAGGCCTATCAGTACCCCACTTCACCCAGCTCTCAGGACTGCCAGACCTCTGCTGATACCCAGAGCCCAGCAGCAGCAAACCTCTGCAATGCCACGCTCTAACACCAACAGCTGCAGCCTTCGCTGCTGCCTGAGGATTATCCTCCTCTGACCCCCCTGCAGCTCCTCTCTGTGATCTGCCCACCTCACTCCACAACTTGGCATAAGGCCAGGCTCCCCCGCCTCCAATCTCCGTTACTCCATCTGTCCAAGTCCTAGCCTTTTTCAGCACCCATCTGATGCACCAAGGGCACAGCCGCTCAGCCCCAGAGCCTTCCACCCATCAGGCACCTCCCAAAGGGCTCCTCAGGGGCTCAGAGATAGAGACAAAATAAAGTTTTGAATGCCATGCTCCTTCAGACCACTCACTTTTTCTTCCCCCCATCTGTGTGCACACAGGGAGCCAAGAGCCTCACTCCTGCGCTATTTCTGGATGTGGGCAGACCCTCCTCAGCCTCTGCTACTGAAGATGTCTGACATAGCAGACAGGCCAGCGCCTGGCATTTGGTTACCTTTCAGGCTCTCCGTTTAGCTTCTACCCAGAGATAACAGATCCCTGCCAAGAAACTTAGTTGTCAAGGAGACCACTTTCAAACAACAGTTTGATAGAAACTATGTTATTATCTAGGGTAGCACATCTCCACTGTGGAGCACTCAGGTTAACTGCCTGCTAGCTCTGCCTTAGTTAAAATACAGCCTCAGAGAGAGAGAAAATCAAAATGAAGTTGGCAGCATAACCAAGTCCCAAAGTTCATAATTTCACATACATACAGGATTCTCTGGAGGCAAGGCAAGGTCACCAAAGAGAGCTGGTCTCCACCTCCCCCTCACTCTCTTACACTGATTTTAGAATCCAAATTCAAGCCAAAATGCAAAGAAACAGATCCTAGCCTTTCACTGACATTGACTGTGTCTCCTCTGGGAACTACATATTTCAGGTGGTAATATTTAACCTAGAAACAAATGAAAGCAGAAGCAGCTGTACAGGGAGAGCACAAGACCAGACAGGTGGGTTGGGATGGTGCTGAGCAGAGGGATGGCAGGCGCCTAATGAAAGATGTAGCCAAAGGGCATGCAAAGAGTTTCACTCTATGGATGCAGTTTTCTAGCTCCCACTGCATGTTTCCTCCCAGCCCTGGTAGAGGACACATCTCTAGGGCAATAAAAGCTCCTTTTCTATTTGCCTCTGCCTTCAGCAATAACAATTCCTATTTTCTCTGTTTCCTTCTTCAGACACTGGGTTAGCTAAGAGGGAGAAATCTGCCAGTTCCACCCCTCTTACATTACAAATAAAGCTCCCTCACAGCAGAATTACGAGCTACCAGTAACTTCACCAACAGTGAAAAGGCAGCCAGAGAACAGCAGCCAGGCCAGGAACAAAGAGTGCATGTGGGTAATAGGGAAGAGTTACCCTGCACGTAATCTTCAAAATCAGCCAGAAATGAAGCAGTTGCAGGAAAGAAAGGCATTTGCAAAACTACCAGGTGTCAGCTGATCTATTTCTAATTGCCTGAAATGACAGCTCCTGACAGCATAAAGCTAATCTTACATCTCTGGAGAGGAGTTTCAGAGGTAGGAGATATTTCCTGGCATGGGGAAAAAGCTGAGCTGGGAATTCAGGTTATAAGGCACATAACAGAGTGGGAGCCATTTAAAGGTCTTCAATCACTTACTACAACACAGCGCTTTATTTGGTGCAGCCTCTTCCATAAAAAACAAGTAAAAAATAGCACCTGGTGAGACATGAAAATCAGAGATAGTGAGCTTGTACCAGAGACATCTAAGGGCAATGATGATCTGCAGTTATGGCTTCAAGCAGTGATTTAAGACTCCATAATTAATTCTTTGCTCTATGCTGGCCATGAATGAGGGGCGAAGTACCAAGGGTTATAGTTCCATCTTCAAGATAAAGCAAGCCTGAAAATGCACTGGATGTAAAGGAACAAAATTTAGCAAAGAACTCAGAATATGAAGTTGAGAGTTTCATTCCATACCAAGTTTTTTGCTCAGTCTCCTACCATAACAAAGACCTAGACAGTTAAACTTCTTATGCAGTTTGTCTAGAGATGAAATTCAGCACCAGTTTATCACATGGCAAAGTCTTCTCTGAAGAACCTTCCATTAAAAGAGCAGAAAGTATTAGCAGGTAAATTCTTTTTACTATATACAGTAACTGAAATCTGAATTCAGCCTACTGGGTCAAACTAAAGATTACAATAAAATTTTAAGCCCCGAATTTCTTTTCTCCTTTTTTTTTTTTCCCAAGAGACTGGTTACTACCTTTTCACACTTTCTTCTCAATAATGTGCATTTAGGATCTCTGTTGATTTGTATAAACTCTAAAAATTATCACACTGAGAGGCCCTCTATGCCCCCAGCATCATGGTGAATGCATGGTGACTCCCTTAACCTAAGTGGTATGTTTTTACCCTGGGAAAAGAGGTTCACAGCTCAGCACCAAAAGACCATTTGATCCCTTACTGGGCCACTGGAGGCCCCCAGAATTAATGCTGAGTGGAGGAAGAAAGTAACCTTAGAGAGGAAACAGCAACTCCAGAAATATATCTCCAGTGAAACAGTGGGTCTTAGAAAAAAAACTGGAAAAAAAAGGTAAAATGTTGTGCTGAATTCTGTGTTTTTTAAATACCAAATAAATCCACAGAGCAGTACAGAAGACAGAAATCCACTATGGCCAAGATTAAAACATTCTGAAATTTGACTTCCTTTGGAGTTGAAACAAAGGACATAAAACTTCTGAAATTATTCACACGAGGAAAAGTCTAAAAATATTTCAGGTACAGGAACAGCAAATAGAAAACACACAAAACATTTCAAAAACTTCAAGTGTTCCGTTCTAGAAAAAAAACATCAAATCTCATTATTTTTCCTTTACTATGGAAAATCAGGGCAATGCAGTCTTGTGAGTTACCCCACTCAGATGGAAAATGATCAAAGGTTTTTGCTACAGCTCTGCTTATCTGGTGTTTAAAACAGCTTCACCCACGGCCTTTGCCTTCCAGAGCAGGATGCTCTGGACCGAGAGGCCAAACAGTTGGCCAAGAGCAGCAGAGGCCAACTTTTCCTTCTTGGTAGCCAGTGGAGGACACGTGTGTGCACAGGGGAGTGGCGGTGCCCGTGCAGACGGACAGGAGCGGGACTCCATCCGACAGCACTGGAAACCCACAGCCAGGCCTGGCTGCCCCGACACGCACAGGACAAAGGCGAACAAGCTGGAACCCAGCCGGGAGCACTCTGCCAAAGCTGTTTGCCAGAGGGAAATCCCAAAAGACTATGGCCTGGAGCCAAGGATGTGGGGAGAGGGAGTTAAAGAAGTCCATCTAAAGTTGACTGAATTTCCTTCTCCTCCAATTGCTCTGCAGTGTCCTCAGGACTGACAGGGTCTTTCTGTGGAACAGGTGTCAGGATGAGGAGTGGAGCTCCTTTGGAAAAACCCAGGAGAATGGGCAGAAGTATCTGTGAGGGTCAACACAAGCCACTCCTTGCTTTAATGACAAATGACCACACGAACCACTGTTTCCACATGGAAAAATGCCAGTATCTTGTGCACCTAAGTGACATACATATATGAGCAGCAGCACCACATAAGGACTTAGGAAAGATTTGGTGCCAAGATGGACACCAAGCAGCTGGTTCAGGACCACACCACAGGACAGGATTTTCCACAGAGTGGGAAAGGACCCAGACAATCCAAGTAATTTCTAATCTGGGAAAGTACAACAAAACCAGAGAGTTTGGTATCCACAGTTCATACCAGGACTTGGCCCCCTTTGCTCAAAAAAAGCCCTAGAGATACTCAAACAGAAAGAAATGAGACAGGGAGATCAACCAAAACCAATTAGCAGACTCCAGCCAGAAGGCAGAATTATCCTTGCCGTTACTGGCATGCTGAATTTCAGCTGCAGATGAAGGCTGCCAACCTTGACAGTAGGAGAAAATCAGCTTCAGGGCTTCCAACAGGCAGGTCCCAAACCACATAGTTAGATTTATTTAACAAACAAAATACACTACAACTAGCATTTTCTCTTATCACTGCTAAGTGGGGATTTTCCAGTTTGGTTATTTTTAACTCTTTGTAGTTTCCTAAAAAATTCCAGTGTAGGCACTGATTTTCTTAGTGGATATATAGCCTCCAGTAAGCTTGTTTCTCCCATCCACCTTTCACAAGCCCTGGAGCAGTTAATATTCTTTTTTAAAGTTAATTGAGTTGGGCTGAATGAGCAAGATGTCAGTCAGCAAAGCATCAGCATGTTCTGAGGGCTCAAACATCCAGAGGGGTGGGGCAGAAATGAAGAGTTGAAAAGGATGTGACATATCCATCCCCAGGACTCAACAGATCACTGTCATGAGATATCCCTGGTCTTTCTTTCCATGGCCAGTTATCCATGCTCATGTATATGTGTGGGCAGACACCAATCCCCTTTCTCGAGATGCAGAGCAAGTAGTAATCCCAAAGAAGCTCCACTGAGGTCCAAAAGATTTCTCCACGAGTAAAGTACAATTCAGTGAGAGCAAGAACATCAAAGATAGCCTATAGCAAGTCTGTAGCTCTCCTATCCTGGATTGATTTATTAATTTCTTCTGTGCTGGTGATTATAAAGAGGGGGAAGGGGATGAGGAGACAGAGACAAGGCCCTTGTGTGCAATGAAATTAAATGCACAGCAGCAGCCATCATTAATGATGCATTATGGAGTAACAAAGGGAGCCTGGTTGATTGACACTCCCTAACAAGTTGTGTATAATAAACACTTCTCTCTAAACAGAAGGTTCCTGATTATGGGATATGTTCCCCCTCACATTAATGATGATGTTTATTGTCATAAACGTACCCCACTTGAAAGGGAAGAGGCACCCAAAATAAAAGGAGGATTGACTGGGAGATGCTTGACTGAAAAAGCCACGAGGCCACCTTGCTGAGATCTGTACAGAGCAAAATGCATGAGGCTGAGAAGTCATCCAGGAAAATAAGTGGCTGTAAACCAAGTATGAAGATCAGGGGCACGGATGCTCTGGATTTAGCTTCCTCAGAACAGGGTCTGGACTGTATTTTTATTACCTTCCCTAAATAGATGGGTATTAGTGTAGAACCTTGCTTCCACAGCACATCAGCTTCCACACAGAGCACAGAAGCTGCCTGGGGAGCCTGCTTGGACATACAGGCAGCCCTGCTCACCCACCTGCTCAGAGGAGCACCCCAACACAGGAGACAGGCTGCTTTCCTTCTCTCAGCACCAGCCTGGCTAACGGGTTAATAGAACAGACCTGGAGTGTCAGCACTTAACCAGGACTGCCCACTCTGAACTGGTGGGGATCCAGCCAGTCCATTCTGACACATTCCTGACCCCCCAGGATCTCACTTGCCCTCAACAGCTCGTCCTTCCCTCCCTGATAACTCTTAATGCAATTACTGTTATCTCCAGCCCTCATTCCTCTAGCAGAACTCTCTTACTCCTTCCATTTGACCCTAAAGATTAGAGGCTGCACAGAGCTCATGACAGTCCATGGGTGACAGACTGTAAGGCACTACTGGCTAGGTTCAAGCCACAGCCCCTCAAGCAGGTGGAGTCCAAGCAAAGGCTGTATTGTCCTCAGAGGACTAGGACACATCCCAGGCCACTCAAGCCATGCAGAACTGCACCAGTTCAGATTTCCCAAACCCTGTCTTACCAGCAGAGAATTTATCTCCAATAGAAACAGGGTCATCTAGTGAGGGACAGAATTCTCTTAAAGGGAGGGTTAACTTCACTGCAGGGTTTGAACACCTTTTTCTCCTCAGGACTGATCCAAAATGAAATGGGATGAAAGGACACAAGCTCAAGAGAAGCAGAGGGATTATTCCTAACCAGAAGTGTTCACATTCAGAAATGCATCTGAGCAAGCATCCCAAACAAGCCCATTTCCGGACATTTCTACAGGCCAGAGGTTAGGCCCTGTAGCATGGCATGTGGAAGGTTACTGGCAGACATTGAACAGAGGGTGTAAACTCTGAGTTTCCCAGAGAGCAATTAAAAGAGAAAGGCAGGAAATTTGCAGTTCTGTAATTAATGCCAGTGAGAAGTCAGAACAGAGGGTGACATCACCACAGCTAATTACAGCTAGGGGGAAGGGTAGGACTAATCATTATCCTGACCCTGTGATCCATATCTGACTTGCTTCAATTGTGCTCCTGGCCAGACTTCCCAGGATGAGCATGATTCCCATGGTATGTTTTTGGCTCTGTTCAGGCCAAGCATGTGTGAGACTAGACCCCCATATATTTCACATAGTTATTAAAAAGAGAGAGTAGTCAGGAATGACTCTGGGGACAGATCATAGGGCTGCCCATGGGTCTTGCAGCAAGACAGTCCCTTAAAGCTTCTGCTGTAAGAAGATCCTGTAAGGCACCGAGGAGCTGCCAGGCCTGACCTCTCTTCCCCTTCCCGCATTTAACTGCCCAAATCCCTTTTTCCACACCCACCCCAGAGCTGGCATTACTCCAGCAGTCAGAAATAAGTAGACATCTGGCACCAAATGCTAGTGAAGCACTTCTGCACTCCTTGTGCCAAGACAATTCTCCCCAGGCTGTCACCATCGGTGGCCTGGAAGCTGCTATTTCCACATGCACGCAGGGGATGGATGGCAGGGCTCTATAGCTCATTGCCATTGCTGGGTAGATGGGTCACAGAGCAACAAAAGCCAGAAAACGCAGGAGTTGCTTGAGGGAGGTCTGCTCTCATCTGCCGACCAGATCTGGGAAGACACTGTTGATACATCTTGCTGTCCTGATGCTATCAGTATTCTGGGAGGAGCCCATGAAAGGAACTCTGTGTGCCACCATAGGAAAAAGTCAAAGGTATGTCCAGATCTGAAAAGCAATTGTTGTAGTGCTACACACAGTCACTAAAACTTCAGGGTACCAAATTTTCAGCCACTGTCTTCAGCTGCCCTGTTCAGCCATTGCAGCTGATCCTCAGAATCTGTTTAACCCTCTGACTTAGTGGTATTTAGCTCTCCCAGTGCCATGCAAAAGGATACCAGAAGATTGACAAGTGGTCTGCAGAAATGCAACACTACAGCAAAAAATCCCTCTGAAACAGGAACCGAAACAAGGCAGCCAGCATACTGTAGCCTGTGCCCTGCACCACCCTGAAGGGACATGCATCCACTCTGCCATGTAAAGGAAATGACTTCCGAGGTTCTTTGAGTGAAATGGCATATCAGTAGTGGGAGCTGTCAGTTGCAAGGAAAACTAAACAAGGTCAAAAATTAACCAGATAGAAAAAGAAAAGCTACATCTAGAGGAAAGGGAAGTTGCATCGTCTTGGTTTTATTAAGATTGTTCTTTATAGAAAATGTGACGTTAATATGTGGAGTAACTATTTTAGCATTGCATGAAAGCAGCAGGCTCAGTGCAGAAGCAGAGAAAGTAACCAGTTTCTGATGAACTCTTCAGGGTGAATCCCGTGCAGCAAGTTAAACCTGACAGCATAAAGAAAGGAAACCCACTCTACAGAATTTTACTTTGAGTCTTGATATAGGAGGTGTTAGTAACACACAAAAATTATTTTTAAATGCTTTTCTAAATCACTGTGTATATGAAGCATACCTGCCAAAAATATTTATCTATTATATTGAAATATTGTCAGAGACTGCACATATTATATGTTAGTGAAAAATTTTTGGTAGCATTTAGATATGCTTCAATAATGTTTCAAAGATTAAAAACATGATGGAAATCTACAGCATGGCTTCAAAGTAAGACATCAGTCAGTTTATACAGAAAACCACAGTAACAGACCTGTAATACTTAACTGCTAGTCTGCAAAGGTTCATTACAAATTCCTTTTAAAATCTTCCTCACATCCTTTTCCCCTTTCCCTATTCTTGTTTTCAAAAAGACTGCAGGAATCCCCTGGATTAAGGGAGAACTCATAGTCCAGTAGCATGCAATACTCAGTCAGTCCTAAGGCTATTACAGCACGCTGCTCCCGTGCAGAGATAAGCAGTGGGTTAGAAAAATATCTGAGTAGTTCCAAACATCAAGATGATTTCACACCTCGATGGAAAATATGCAGGCTAATATTGCAGCAGTCATTATGGCATTCAGAATACAGTCATGCTAAAATCCACAGAAGAATATAGCTACATTCCTTCATAGGATGAGAAGACTGATCCATACACCACTGAAACCAATAAGATTTTTTTCCATTAAGTGGGAACTGGGTTGTATCCTACAAAACATTTACTCCATGAGCTTTCACGAGACACAGAAGTGCAGAACAGCTCCACTGTCAATGCCGAGATACACCAGCACACAGTGATTTGTAATGAAGACTGCACGTGCTTATTTTCTGTCCTACTAGAAGGGAAGAGCTGATTACAGAATGGGGTAGGTAATGAGGTTACATAGCTGGGCACTGCAAATAATAAATAAACAGGAATAAATACATGAACTCATTACTATCTAAGGAATAAAGCTAAGGTAAAATCAATAGCACCACTTTTGCATATGCCAGAAAGGTCATGCATGCAGGTTTTGAGAAGAGTCACATGTTAATGGGATGTTTTGAGAAGACAGTTTAGATGACATATATAAGCAGTCGTAGCAGAATGCAATAGCTCTTAAAGAGCTTTAAGTGGCAAGTTTTTGTAGCATATAGACTAGTATTTTATGACCTCTGAGCACACAGGCTTCTAAAGTCACAGAAACACACTAGGGCAACCTAACACATATGTATGGCCTTAAAAATCAACCCAGCCATCTGTGTCACCTGCTGTTGGAGGTGAAGAAGCTGACCCAGTGTGTGTTTCAAAGTCTCACTCAAAGCCCCATGGTGGGTGCTAAGGCAACAGGGGCAGAGTGAGGGCTGGGGCATCAGAAATAGAACTGGAATAGAAACCCAGCAACGTGTGTGTATGTGTATGTGAAGAGTTGGGTAGGAGGAAAAAATCCAGCACTGAACATTATCAGGCCTTCACCTAACAATCCTGGCCAAAAGGTATCCAACTACAGCAGATTTCCAACTTGGGAAATCTCTTTCCACCCTGCAGTTTTACAGAATGGACACCAGAGCCTGAACTTCCTGCCACGGAAAAAGCCATTTTAACAGAAATCTAATGAATGGCTGATGACACTCCTGTCTACTAACAAATATTAGATAAAACTGATGAAAAGCAATTAGCACAGGGGATAGGGGATGGAAGAGGGGAAGGTAGAGAAACACACAAGCGATCAGGCCCACAAAGAGCTGTTCATGTTTGGTCATAACATTTGTTCCAGCAAAACAAGCTTTGTGAATTACATGTGTTGGATCAAAATCCTTCAAAAAGACTGTGCCCCACAGTCTGTTACAGAGCACATCCCTGGCTGATCTCAGAGAGAAGGACCTCTGTTGTACAAGCCACCCATTCAGACACTGGTCAAACACTCAGCAGCATTACCTTCCTGTTAGCAGAACTCTTGAGTTCCATATCCAAACCCCTTGAAAAAGAGGGTCTGAGAACGGGGATGGATAATATACTTTAAATTCCACTGCTGTGAGTAAGGGCTGTTTCAGAAGTCAGAAAACACGCATTTATCTCTTTAACATACTTGGAGATTCTTTTAGTCAAAGTGCTGGAGACAAGGGCTCAGCAAATGAAGAAGGAATGAGAAGGTATCGAGCTGCAAAATACAATGGCAGCCACATCAAAGAAGCTCACACGAGTGAAAAAAGCCAAGCAGCTGATCTGTCTGCACAACTGAACGGCTGTGCCATTTATTTTTAAACACTGTTATTGCTCATGATACTTGCATCTACTTTTCCTCTCTCACCCACACTGGAGCAGCTGCCCTGCTTGTGTGAAAAGGGAACCTGTGAGCTCCAGCACTCATTAGGGTGATGCCTCACACAAGCAGGCTCTGACTGGGATGCCAGTGCGACAAGTCTGTGCGAAAAGGAAAAATGACAGGGTGGGAGAAAGATTGTGGCAAAGAAACAGTCAGTGTTCAACAACACCAGAAAAACAATCCTGGATCAGTTCACTGAACACAGACTGTGTGACAGTGAGAAGGACTAGAAACTTCAAGGGCAAGTGTGAAAAGGCAGAGTAGCCTAAGAGGAGCCTACAGCAATACCTCCTCTGACACACTTTCCCCAGCTTTCAGCAGTGTGTGGCTTAGAAGTTTCTGCATGCAGCCTTGTAAATGCTAAATAGTCACTTGACAGGCAAATTGTCTATGAATTTGCACAACTCCTTTTAAACCCATTTGTATTTTAACCTTCATGTGTCATGGGGCAACAAGCACTGTGCTGCAGCTATGGGTCATGAGAAACGCTTGCATTTCAGTGGCCACCTGCTAAGTTTATTGGTGCCTGTAATTCTTCTACAGCATGGAAGACAATCAAAATTCATATCAAATCACCCTTTCCACCCCACTCACTGTCATTCCTATCAGGTGAAAAAGGAGTAAAGCACATACGGGAGACTCCTTGTAGATTGCAGTTGCAAATGCCACGGGCCAGTTCATTATTTTAAGCCTAAAGGAGTATCTTAACAGTTTGGGCTGCTCTATAGCTGCTTTAGAAGGAAGAGAAAGATTATATACTGACCCAGGCCTGATGATCAGAAAAAAATCTTCACCACCAGGCAATGACAAGTCTGGGCAGAGTGCTTCTGTAAATGGTATGAACATTATCAGTCCAGACAAGTCCCACTGCAGAACAGAGACTGGGGCAGAGAAGAAGGCACCAGGGCACACACATCCCTTCTGGCACTGCTGGCTAACAAAGCCTGCTCCAGGGGAAAGAACTGACAAACTACATCCAGCTTGTGCATTGTTAAATTAAAGTTGATACATGGGAGATTTGTAAGAAGAGCTGTAATACAAGAATGTTGTCAGGACTAAAGGGAAGATATGGGAATTTGTTAGCAAAACCCACTTTCCCTGTCCATCCCACCCTGCTATGTATCAGTCAGACTAGAGCTACAATCACCTCAGAGAAGAAGAGACTGCCTACTGAGCCCACCCCTCTGCCTGTAAAGCCAGCTGTCTGGTTGTTTCAGGAGAGGATGAAAAACTCTGAGGTGTCTCCTAACTGTGCTACCACAGGACAGCAGGAGAGGATTATTCCTGACAGCCTGTGGGGTGGCACTCCCCAGAACCTGCTTCTATCCTGGATCCCAGGCAGCCTGGCAGCAGCACTGAGCACCAACGTCCTCCAAAGCAGTACCCAGCAGCTCTGTGGTTCCCTACACAGCGGCTGGGACCTTACGCTTTGTGCAGGACAGCAGCTACTCGCATTCCTGAGGAACCATCTGACAGGGGTCTCACTGGGAATCTGGGTGCAAGCTCCCAAGGCTAGACTCTACCCTTAACTAGAGAGGTCTGTGGGCCAGGCAGCAGCTTCCAGAACACTACTGCAACCCTTTGTTTGCTCTTCCTAGAAGCACCACGCGGATCTGCACCAAGCTCTGTCTTGAAAGGCAGCGAGAAAGGAGAGCAGTGTTGCACGCAGATTTCACTTCCATGCAGCCAGCAGCATCATGGGTTATTCGAAGCAATTTTTCCACCCAGGACATTTCAGGCCCAAGGCTAGCACTTCACAAAAGGACAAAGGAGAACAATACTTCACAGGTTCTGTTTCCCAGCCTTTTCTTTCAAGAGTCCTCTAAGTCCCAGCACACAGTAGAGTCCAAACTTACTAGTGTTGCATACAAATCTTTATTAACTCAGTACTGTCCAGAGATTGATAGAGGAAAGAGGGAACAAGCCTGGCCTATTCCAAGACAAACTCTCAGTACAGGTTGCATTGCTGCTGTTCATAGAATCACAGAATCATTCAGGCTGAAAAAGACCTTTTAAGATCATCAAGTACAACTGCTAACCTGTCACTACCAAGTCTGTCACTAAACTATGTCCCTAAGGACCACATGTACAATCTTTTAATTATGTCCAGGTATGGTGATTCAACCACTTTCCTGGGTAGCCTGTTCCAATGCTTGAAAAACCTTCCTATGAAGAAGTTTTTCCTAATATCCAACCTAAACCTCCCCTCATGCAACCTGAGGCCACTTCCTCTTGGACTATTGCTTGTTACCAGGGAGAAGAGACCAACCTCCACCTGGCTACAACCTTTCAGGCAGTGAATAGAGAGCAATCAAGTCTCCCCTCAGCCTCCCTTTCTCCGGTTAAACAACCCCAGTTCCATCAGCCACTCCTCGTAAGACTTCTGCTCCAGACCCTTCCCCAGCTCCATTGCCCTTCTCTGGACAGCTCCAGCACCTCAATGTCTTTCTAGTAGTGAGTGGCCCATCAGTTACATCCTTCTCTTTGTGTCCCTCTCCCTTGATAAGCTCTTGCACACATTACATGCTTTTGTGCAGGCATCAAGCAGTCTTCTGCTGTTTAGACGCACTTATCTCCTTCTCTGGAGCTTAGTGATGTAGGAATGCTGGGTTTTCCCACCTAATCCTCTTGCTAAGGGTGAATCTGTCTCCAAATTCTCTTTGCATCACCCCAAGATGCTCTATGGCATACATGAGAGAAGGGGGATCAAAACACTGTGTGAAAAAACACAGGGTTCTTTCTGGTGGTTATTTTTTTAAATCCTGCAGTCAGAGGGTCCCTGGGGTGTGGGACAACTGTGCCTATTAGGGACGCTGCATTTAACACCTTAGTCTCCATGGCTTAATATTTCAAGTGATAATTCTGAAACAAACTCCTATTTAGCTCACAAGATTAATTCAGTACCAGCCTCTGCTCTTGCCTATTGCTTTACCAGCCTCACTTGCCTCTCTTCCATCAATGCTTGGCTCATTCTTTTTCAATCCCTTGAAGCAGCCCAGCCCTTCTACCTTGCTCAACTTCACACTCTGTGCACTTTAATGATGTGGTGCTGTGTCTTGCCTTAATGTTATGTCACCAATTACTGCTTAGGGAAGTATTTGGGGGTTCCCATAGCCCTGTGTTCCTATGGTTTATAGCCACAAATTAGAGAACCCCATAACTTTAAATCACATCATCATGCTCCAACGCCGCCTACAGTAACAAAGTCCCTATTTCTCCTCCACTGTGTGGGTTTGGCAAACCTGCTCCTTGCATCACCGCACAAAGACATCTTTCTTCTCTTTAGAAGCTGCCTGCTTGTAACCTTTGGTTAAGGCAGAACCATTCCCACTCTGAACAAACATTCCAGGCTTATATACTTTATATCAGCTCCCAATGGCCTTTCTCTGACAGCTCCTCGCTAGCTAAGGGAGAATGTCATGGAAGAATACAGAGAAGACACGAAATCCACAGCTGAAGAATGTCCCTCATCAACCTTACCTGTGCCAGTGTGTGCCACAACCACTGGTTTATGCATTACTGCACTTTTAAGGGCCTGGGAAGGCTCATAAGCAACCATCTGCCCCTGTCTTCTGTGGCCGGGTTCTCAGCCACGTTTTGTTAGCTTGAGAATAATGTATCACCCCCTTGGCATTTTTTTAACAGGCTTTTGTTTCCAGATATGACACTTAGAGGGAAACCTAATCTTCATGCAGGCACCTGCTGACACTCAGGAGGACTCAGAGGCAGTAGATGTGTGCAGCTTCATCTCTTATTTACACACACCATCCCAGGCTGGACAGAAAGCACAGCAGAGCCAGCCAGGAGCATGGCCACTTAAACCCATTAGAGGGGTCTTTGCTGTGACTAAGCAGCACAATGAGATTAGGCAGGAAGAGTGGGGGGATGGGGAGGACCCTGCAGCCCTGTGCTACAGACACAAGATTTTAAGCACTACACATAACAAAAGCCAAGTGTGGATGTGAGTCAGGGCATGCTTGGAGTTCAGGGCACAGGATAGTTTTTTTATCTGCAAGACTCCCGTTTAGTTTGCTGCAGCCCTGATCATGGTGCTACACAGGCAGTGAAGGGCTCATCCAGGAGAACAGAGCGCAGTATCTGGGTCAGTACAGCTGAGGTGCCTACCCTGAGGCAAGGAGAGAGCGTGGCTACCACAGAGATTTGTCTCCTCTTTGAAAGGGGCACAAAGGGATTCTGAACCTCCTGGATTTAAATCCTGGCAGAGGTCAGTGCCAGCTTCTTTTCAGTATCTCCTAAGAAGGTCAACATGATAAAAGCTCACCCCCTCAGTACTCAAAGCGATTAGCAACCACTTGAGCAGCACCAATAGCTTCTCCTCCTCTCCCCTAGTTTTATTACCAAGCAAGTCTCTGAGTAGGTTCAAAGGAACAGATGTCTTCATTGTGCCTTCCCCCTACTTTTGCTCACAGGAAGAGGTGGAGCAGAGAGAAATTAGTTTCCTTCAAATAATATTTTTTGCTTACTCTATCCTCTCCACTATTCAATGGTTGCAGAGCTAGGGAGGAGACTGCAAACTTCTGATATTGCAGCAACTTATTCAGAGTGACTAAAAACTTTCACACTTGGAATACATGAAACAGCCTCTTTATCCAAGTAGCACCCACACTTTAATTCAGAATCTTTGTGATAAAAGTGATTAAAAACTTGGTAAATATGTTTTACTTCATCTTTGTATCCAGCTGGGATTGGGTTTGTGGTTACTGGGTGGTTTTTCACCTATCAAGGCACACCTCAGTCTGCAATATGCAGCATTTTACTGCTTAGCACCAAAGCATGCATGCAGTTCTGAGCAAAATTCCAGGGGCCACAAAGTACTCTATCATTAAAAATAACTTGGTAGCAACACAAAGGCAGTATTAACCCCGCCCCTACTGCAAGCTCTTCCATCAGCATCACCAAAAAATGCAAGAGATGCAACTGAATTGCCATTGAAGCCCTGCAGCATGAGCCCAGTCTCTTTGCCACTTGGTGCCACCTTTTGCTCAGACACAGGCAAAGGCAGGAAAAAGCCTTCCTGGAAAAAAAGTGAAAGAACCTTTGCAAGAATTTGCTGACAGAGCCTGCCCTTACTAACCTGAAAGGACATCAAGCCTCCTGCTTTAAAAGCACCAGCCTCTGAACTCTGAGCTGCATGAAAATCTCCTCTGGCTGGATAGAGAACAGACATTTTAAGCACAAAAGAAGCCAGAGCACAGCTGGGATCCCAACTGCCTTATTTAATAATTCCATAGAAAGAGGCATGGCAGAGTGTGCAAACACTGCCCCCTCAACAGGCAGCTACAGAGCGTGGGGAGCACCATCCACTGTTCCAAAGATCACCATCTCCCACGGAATACCAAGGTTGCCTGCAACAGTGTGCAGTAGCCCAAGCCTGCCACACTTGACCTCTTCCAAATTACCAGGAGCTGTAGCAGTGCCATTGGGTAGAGACTGCTTTTTTGCCTGCTCTGCTCACAGCCACAGGAGATCTGGTTTATAGACCAGAGTCCAGAACCAAACAGCAATAGGCAGGTATCCTAATTTCTAATGGAAGGTAGATAGGATTGCTAAACCACAGAATGAGCTCCCAGAGGACAAATACTGAGAGTAACTATTGTGCCAAGCTGTGAACTGCTTTCCCATGGGGCCAGAATGACAACCCTGAGTTTCTCATCTCCACCCCCTCCTGACTCAGCAGCTGCAAAAAAAACCCATATTTCTTCCCATAGTTTTCTTCATTAGGGCAGAATGTAGTATGTATTTCAGCAGAAGACTGACACAGCTAAAGTTTTTCTGGGAACATGGAGAGGAGACAATTCCCACCATTCCCTGTAGACATTTCCTACCTTTGATGCATCCATGAGTGAGGCTACTAGTACCCCATGTTCTGGCTGGTGGAGGCTGCTGGTACCCTGCAAACATTTTGCACAAATGTCTTTTCTGACAGTCATAGACACAAGACTATAGACTCCACATTCTCTGGTAGCAAGGCTTGCTACACTGTATTCCCCATAAATGCCCTGTGTGCAGTAACACCATGTCTTGCTCAGCAGTTGAGATTAAGACTTCCCTATTATGGATTACAAAATAACCAGTTTCTCCTCTTTGGGCTGTACTCCCCAGGCACCACCATCAGAACACTTCACTTGGACTTCACCCATGTATAAAAATTTAACCAGGTTTAGGGTTAAAGTGCTCCAATGTACAACATCAGCAGTAAAGTCCAAAGAGCCATGTTGTTAAGACATACCGACTGAATTTGATCAAGCACTTCTGCTCATTCTCTGCACTCCTCAGTCTGCATATAAGCAAGTTTTAAACAAACAAATGTGTGTTTGCCATGCCAGACTTTCAGGCCACTGCCCAGTCCCATCTCTGGCATGATTCTATGTATACATATAGCCTTAGAAAAGCTCATTCCAGTGGCTTTCTGGGAGACTGCCAAGTGTGACTGCAAAGGGAAAAATAGGTGAGCTAATCACATTCCTATTAAAGAAAACAGAATTTTCTCCATCTCAGCAGAAGGTGGAAGGAAATACATTTGGCCAAGAGGACCCCAGTGATCTCTGTGCTGATGGTATTTGACTATAAAGGAACACTTGCAGTGGGAGCAGCACACACAGGCTGTGTGTAAGCACCTCCACACATTAACCAAGCCTATTGCAAATGCATTTCTGTATTTCTTTCAGGTTCCCAGGCTGGAAGGACCCAGTTCTGGTCACACATCTCCCATGCCTCCCTGGCATCATGGCACAAGACCTCTGTGTGCACTCCTCATCCCATCACTCTGTTAGGCCTTTGCTACATCAAAGGGAACTGTACCTGATGTGGCTGCAGTTACAGACATGGATGGCAGAGCCAGCCCAGCATTTCTATTAAGTTATTCCTTCTCTCAACCCAACTCCCAGCTGAGAGTTCTGGAAAATGTTTTGGCATCAGTCTTAGCTGAATCATCTAGTAATATAAGCCACATCTGTTCCACACACATGATCTGGAAAACATCTTTTCTTTAGCAATTTCACAGGAGGAGAAGGTAAAATTGATAGCAGCTGGGCTTATGGCCTTGAGCATGCTGCATACCAAGGGAATCAGCTTTTCAGCCTGATTGCAAAAGGGAAATCAGTCCAGTTTATTCTTCATAACTCACTAAACCACCTCAACTATTACTAGAGACGGTGAGCAAATCCCTGCCAAATCCCTCAACAGAGGAACCTCCAAAAACAAATAAGACAAACCCTGAGAGACTGTCAGCAGGGATTTTTGCTGAGATGCAGAGAGAAACAATCAAAACACCAAACAGCTACAAACAGTCCAGTCAATGGTTAATACAACCCAATGAAAGTGAAAGTTAACAAAGCAGCAGAAGGCACAAGACTACTAAAAATGCTTCTGCTACTTATTTCCTGAAAACATCTTAAAAGCAAAGGTTGCAGTTTTCAAATGATCTTTACACAAACTGAAGTACAACAGAGCTCTGTCCCCAACCAAGAAGTCCTAGAGGTACTGGCAATATAAACCAAAAACCTCTATTTCAGCATGAAAAGCTGGTTTAAGTATTACTGCTAACCACTGACCCTTGTGGGATGGCTCTGCTGGATGTGTATCAGGTGCAATAGCACTGCTGCTTCATTCCCTGCCAGGACATCATCAGACAGTGTGGGTGCCTTGCTGGTCACAGCACCAGGAGCCACATGGACCCTCTTCTGGGACAGAAGTCTTGGGTAGCAAAGCCAGCTATCATGCTGCCTCTTTTCTGAAGCCTGACATTTGGCAATCCAGCAAGTACACCTTCACCTGCAGTAATCATAACGTGTAAGCATCCTCTGGTGTCCAGAAGAAAAAACTAAAGAGATGGAGGAACCCAAGCTCCTTGCAGAGTGCCCAGCACCACCAGGCACAGTGTGCCATTCCAGATCAGTGACTGAACTCTCAGCTCTTTAAAAGGCAGATTAAAACTACTTGCTGCATTGGGACAAAAAAAAAAAAAAAAAAAAAAAAAAAAAAAAAAAAAGGAGAAGGATGTCATAGCTCTGTTTACTCACAGACCTCCTTGAAAAAAGCTGCAAAGAGTTAAGACAGAAGTTAAGGTAAAGCTTAAGTTTTGCCCTCATCGACCTTGGCTGCATGTTTTCAGTGCCAATGAAGACACTGTAAGAGTTGGAGGAAAAATAAAATGAGAGCAGACAGATAAGAGGATTTCGCAGTGATCCAAGCCAAGCACTGCTGTCTTATACTGTCCTTGAAAGGGAAGTGAGAGATCTCTTTGGAGAGAGCACTGGAAGTACATAAGCAATATGTCTAAGAGAATTTTAGGTTGCAAAGGCCACAATATGACCTGAATAATAAAAAAATTTCATCTCTCCGTTTCTCTTGGGCACTAAAAACAACTAAGCAAACTTGCAAAAAAAGAGTCAAACCTTTCACGCACTTTCTTTCTCTCTCCTCAAACACCATTTCAGTATCTCCTAGCTATAGTCTTCCCTCATGGCAAGACAGCACAAAAAAAGGTTTGGATTTTTTACTTATATAGTGCTTAAGTATAGAGAAAACAGAGCCAGTCTGAACTGGAAACAAAATGTGTTGTAAACTGTTGTGAGTGATTAAAATTACTTCAAGAACGGTCTTAAAAAATATTAACAGGACTTACAACAACTGGTTTCAAAGTTAAGCTGCAAATGAGAATCCATAGCACCATTTTCAAGCTCACTTCAAGGTGATGAGGATTCACTAGGAAGACTGTGGTAACATGGTCAGGCCCTCCATTGTGCACATCTATCTTCTCAACTCTTCACTGTCATGTGTGGAGACTTCAGTTTGACTCACTACTTGAAAAAGTGCACTTCACAAACCTGAAAACCTGTCAAGAAATGCAGGAACCATTGTTCCATTTACTATGGATCTTCCCTAGGGAGAACCTTGTGTAAAGCAAGATGCTGGGGACAGGAAAAACAGGTGTACTTGCAAACTGGTATCTTGTTGCTTTTCTTCAATGTTGCAAAGTTTGCATTTGACTATTTTGAAACAAATTTTCTTTAGCCATAAATAACTATTGTATTTGGCTATTGGGAAAGGATAGATAATTGTCGGACACAAACGGACACAAATAAAAAAGTTTAATTACGAAAACAATTGGCTGACTGTGATTCATGGCATATGTATGGCACTGTATCATAAGGCATAGAGACTCTTTTTTGTTCACCTTTCCTCTGCTTCTGTGTAGCCTGCTCCTAAACTGGGGTTTTGCTAGGTCAAGGACACTTGATACGAATTCCTAATTTCTGGAGAATAGATCAGCTGGGGGTTTTGAGGAGATTTAGTTTTAGTTTTACTCTTTTAAGAAAAAATGACATTAGTTTCAGCTTCTCCCATTATATAAAGAATCTTGAACTAACAACAGTAGAATTTCAAAAGAGGAAATTTATTTTGAAACAAGGAGATCAGCATTCTTGAATTACTATCATTTTATTACTGGAAAGGAAAGAGCTTTGCTTTTCCAGAAAACAATCATCATGCAATCACACCTCTAGATGGACAGAGAAAAAGAAGGAGGGAGGATAGGAGAGAGGGTGAAGCTTGTGTGCAACCCAACCCTGCCTATGAAATGGAAACAACTGGTGTGCATTCCCTGTAGGCTGAGGCTGGGTAAGTAAACATTCACCCCCCTGGTCAGTGCAGACAGGTGCCACCAGGGAAGATGGAGCTATCTCTGTGTGGCAGAACATGCTTGTGGTGTGACAGCCTGGCTCTGTCAGGTGTAAATGCACTTCAGGTGTTCGGAGATCTTCACTTCCAAAGGAGACTCCAGGCGGGGTTAGCACTGCACATGTACCTCATTTAGGAGTGCTTCTGGCAATTTACAGGTAAAGAAAATATGTGTGCTGGGAAAAACAGGTCATAAAAAACCAAGACTAAATATAGACTAAAATGCAGCAAACTGCACTTTGTGGCTACAGTAAGTGGAATCCTGAGACACTTCCTGACAGATCGCTGGTAAGCACAGACTATTTTTCCCTCCCTCAGACAGCAAAGAGGATCCAGCCCTTCCCACCACTTAAAATTCAATATTTCAAGAGACTGCAGACTCCTCTGTACATCGGAAGCAATGGGGGAAGCAAACAAAGCTGCTTTACTTTCTCTAATCTTTCTCCCTTGTGTGCCTGCACCAGATGGTGCCGAGCTGCAGGTTGGAGAGAGATAATAAACCCAGAGGAAAAAAAAATTGTAATATTAGGTTATAAAACAGCTGACCTTCAAATATGACGTCAGCTCCTGTTTAATTGATGGGACAGGTCCAGACAGACAGACGCATGCACCCTGGGATGCCCATATTCAGCACCTTCCTTTCTAATATGGGAAGAAGCCATACGGCAGCACTGTTAAAATGGACTGCTCAACCTTTAGAGATGTGAGAATAAGCAGAGAAAAAGTCAGTCTCCTTTTAACTTCAGATAGGCAGAACCACTTGTGGAAAGCATTCTTGCTGAAAGTGGTTTTGCTTAAACCCTGGTCCAAGATCACCAGTCTCTACTGATGATAGCCTGCCTTGCCCACCATAAGGGAAGTGAAATAACCCCCGAGTTAGATAGCACAGATCTTCCAGAAGATGAAAATTATCAAATATAAGATGGTTTTAAGCTTCTGGCTACTCTGGTCCAGAAGATTGCTTCCAACTGCTGTCACTACAAGCTCTGCTGTGAACCGTGGTTTTAAACAGCATATTAGAAACAGGCGTTATCTTCTTCAGTCAAGCACAAGCTCTGGAAAACTATCACAGCATACTGTGAATTCTTGCAACCTTTTTTGACATGCCGATGTCAAACAATTCCAACCAGCCTAGTCTTGGATGACAATTTTCTATGATGTCCAGCTTTGGGTTAAAGCAAAACACACTAAACAGTACTCCTGCTGATGAAATGGAAAGCTAGGTTACTGTGAGGAAGATGGAGCAGTGTAAAGTGCATAGGCCTGAGAGTGGGAAGCCCTCGATGGCTCTCTGCCTCCTCTGCAAACACCTGCAGCATAGAAGAAGGCATCTCCCCCTCCTTGGCAAGGAAGTCATCTCCTGCCCACCTGCCACAGCTGTCTTTGCATGTTGATGAAAAGGGCTTTAAGACTATTAACTGATTTGAGAAACATTAGATTCTGGTTTAGTGCTTCCACTGCTCTCTAGGCAAAGGTGACAGACAACAGCCTCAGCTAGAACAGCGTGCATCTCATGAGGAGGAAGCATTTCACCAGTCTCAAGAGAAATCTATACAGACTCCCAGCAGCAAGGGACAAAGCCACACTGAGTGACAACACTGAACAGTTCAGTATTTATTAGACATGTGCAAAAATAAAATAGCTTGTTGTAAGCAGCTCAGTGCTGAAACACTGAATTTCAGTTTTCTTGCTGCATCAAAGATACTTCAATCAGTGAGGAACAAAGCCAAGAGCAGAGACACTCAGTTCCTGTGTCCCAGCGGAGCGTCTGCACCCAGACACCAATACAAACATCCCTCAGTCACATCATAGCTGTACCAGGTCTGCCTGGCTCTGCTCTCTGGAGCCAGACAGATGCCTGGACATTGGCCAGCACACAGGTCCCTCACCAAACTAGTGCTTCATCATCCTGCGAACAGCCCTGTAACTTGCCTCTGTCCTTCTCAGAAACCAAAGGTTGCTGGCAGAGAAAATACCTTCCTAGGAACTCAGAAATTCTGCAGAGAGATTGGAATCAGGGCAGCAGTGATTTAACATCAACCATTAAAAGCAGTTTAAAATTTTATGGTCAGAGATAATAAATCCTGTCCAGACATTTGCAGCTTGCAAGCCAGGCCATAGGCAGGGCACAAATAGCTTTGCTGCAAGATGACCAGGAACAAATTTAAGTGCATTTTATACAGAACACAAGCCCTGGATTGCTTCAAACCCCTGCTTTGTCCAGCACCTATATGAGTAGAAACAGGGTGACGAAAGGAGGTGCTCAAGCTCAAGCAACCAATATTTGCCAGTTAAAATAGATGGGGCCAAGAAATGAGGAATAAGGAAGAACAATGCTGAACTGCAGTGCAAATCTGGAACATTATCTTCCTTGGTGCACAACAGAATAGCATCAACCTTGAAAACAATCTTACAGCTTCCTCCAGAATCCCCCTGGGTTTTCATTTTGGTCAAAGGTTGCTTCTCATACTGCCTTTAGTATCTCAAATAGCTTGAATCACTAGTTATCAAGTGTGGCACTGAACGCCTGCGTGTCTAGGAATTCTGCATTCACACAGTTTGGATGAGACTCCAAGATGCACTGTTGGGATCTTTCAGAGATGCTGGTCACACGATTGTTCTGCCATGCTGAGGACACAAATTGCTTTGCCTTCCTTTTTCAGCTGGTTTTCAAAGCAAATAGGAGGACCACCTTCAACTATCCACCAGAAACAGAGACAGGGATTGACTAAGGAGTGTCCTTGTTACCATTTCTGCTACAAAACAAACCCACAGACTCCTGCTGCCTTGCTGTGTGAGACACACATAGCAAAAGGCACACGGTTCACAGAGCTGTGCACAAAGCCAAGCAGGTGGTGGGGCCTATATGACCGGTTTCCTAAATTCCTACCATATGGGTCAAGAGCAGACCTCCCACATCCTCCAACAGGAACAATTTAAGTAGCTGGAGGCTAAAGATGGAGCTGCATCAGCATGGAGGGGACATCAAAAGAGAGGTTTGCATCAGTGATACCAGCTCTACCCTCCCACAGGCTTTCTCCTCTTACTTCCTTAGATCAATTGCCCTGTAATTGTGAGCAATACAACACTAACTACAGTCCCTTCAATATTTCAGTCACTAAAGTTGTAATGCCTTAAAAACAAAGGAATTGGGAGAGAGGATGGTGAAGGGAGAGGGGTGAAGCTGTACTGTGTCAGGGAAAGGGAAGAGGCCTTTCTCCAGCTCTTTGATGTTGACTCCTGCTGTTCTAAATGGAACCTTACCCAGGAAAATAAATCTTCCGTTAAAGAATACTGCAAACCACAATGGGGTTTTATCCTGGCAATACCAACCCCACACCAGCTTCTAAAGCTCTTAGTTGAACAGAGGGTGAGCAGCAGCAACACTGTGCTGAAGTCCACATTCCTAAAATTCCCCAGCAAATGCAGGCACGCTCAGAGAAGGCAGCTTAGGGGTTATTAGCTGAGAATTCAGGTTCAGATGTGCCATGGCACAGAGGTCAGGGCAGGGACACAACTCCCTGTCTCTCCTGCACATTCGTTTGAAAACCTTCAAGCGTTCTCAGCATAGCAGTCTCTGTGCTCTCACTACCCACCAGTGCACAAAGCGTATTTTGCTCATGTTCCTTCAGTCTGTGCTGTCTCTGGGGCTGGAGATCCACACGGCAGCAGCCTCCTGGAGATCTCATGAAAACAGCAGCCAGCAGCTCCCACCCTACCCCTGAAAACCACTACATCTCCGTGAGGGAGGAGAGTATCCATGCAGCAGAAATCAACAAGCCTGCTTGTTTCTTATTCCAAAGCGAAGACAAAGGTGGGGTTTGTTCAGCTGAGCAGAACAGCCAAGCATTTCAAGGAGGGCAGGAAAAAATGTGGGTATTTTTGATTTTGGTTTGGACCAAGTACCTTGAAAAAGGGTGGGCATAGGAATATTTTAATAAGAAAAGTTTAAAATTTGAAATGCAGAAGAAAAAATTCTAAATGCTCTACACCTGTTCAGTAACACTGCTCCTCTGGAGACAAAGGGGACTGGGAGGAGGGGATAAAACAGGGGAAAAAATCCAATGCTTCAAGCTTTTATTATCCTACCTTTAGGATAGAACTGAGTCACTAAACCTTTCTGAGTTTTAGAGCAGAAGGAAAATGGAAACAAACACTTGATTTTTTGGGTATATTTTAGAAAAAAATACGGCCCACTAAAAAGCAAAGTTGAAAGGTAGCAGGGACATAGAACAATGAAATGTGACAGTAAAAGGAGATCTGTAAAATCCACATATAGCAACTAGAGGAAAAGAATTGTGAAGGTAGGGAATTAATTCCTATTATTTGGTAGAAGTTTTCTGATAAATCAATTTGCTAATCAAATAACACAATCCATTTTTTTTTAAAAGTTATTAATTTGCAGTGTTTAATAGGAACATTTTCAGCCTTAGACTCTGAGCTGCATTTGGCAGCTACAGTGCTAATAATTAACTGTTAAAATATTTTGCTCCTTCAGCTCACCAGCTCCCTTAAAATGTCCTGTGGCAGAAGCCAATGTGCTGTTTGACCAGGAAATTAGTTGTCTTGGAGACATCTTCACATGCAACAGCAGCTCAGTCAGTCACTTTGAGTGATGCCACCCAGCAATCTGCACATTACCTTCAAACACAAAATGAGGATATCAAAGACACTGAAAGAGAAATCATCACCTGCAAGAAACATGCTATTCTTCTCTCATGCACTGTTAGCTGAAGGAAGAGCTGTAGCAAGATGAGAGTTCTGATCTCAAAATGCACTGCTACCTTCCTGCGTAATTAGGTCACTAAAAAGCTAATGGTGCTCCTGTTCATACAACCATTTATAGGAAAAGTATACTCTATGCTGGCCTTGCAGAATCAGTTTCAGGCCAAACCTGCAGGCACCACTTCTAAATCAGAAAGTTATTAAAAGGTTAGACAAAGAGGTAATCCAGAAGTGTGACCACTAGCTATAACTAAACCTCTTGGATTAGAAAAAAGAGTTACAACTTAAAGCCATTCTGAAGTACCAGGCATCAATTTACAAAGACTACAAATCAGTTATTTCCAAGGTAAACCACTAATCCTACATTATATGACCTGATTAAATAAGATGCTTATCTTCTAGGCACCCTAATGGAATGCTAAAATGGCACTATTCTTGGAAAGAAAATGTGGAACCAATCCTGCCCAGCTTGAAGGTGAAGACAGGGATGCACCAAACTCCCTCTCACCAGCTCTAACACATATGCAAAATGCCAAGGCAGAAAACGAGTCAAATGCCAGACAGATTGCATTCATGCCAGTGCATGTCTGGGACCCCAAACAACATGTTTGGGATTCAGGATTATGAATAATAGGGCATAATGTCCTTAATTGACTTCAAAACACCTCTTACATGGCAATAGGCTTCCGTTGAGCTTTCTCCTGTCCCAAAAGACAGGTTGGTGTGGCCTAGCAGGTGGTGAACCTAGTGCACCAAAACCACCAAGCATCCTCAATTCTCTTCAGCACATGGTGTGATGAACCAACGTAGTCAAAACAAACAGAGCCTTATTCCCCTCCTGAGCCTCAAGGACCACTGGAGATGGTGTTCCCTGAAGGCCTTATGCAAGTACAGAAAGGTGCACTTAATGATGCCACATCTTTGCTAACTCAGTGGCTTCTGAAACCACAAATCTATTAACCCTGAGTCTGCATATTTGTGGCACAAAACATAAAGACAAGTCTCCTGCACATTTTTTTTCATAGTATCACATATGACTTGGGAGTAGTCCAATTCCTGTGCAAACAGGGATACATGCAAATGATTGAAGCCTTCAGGAAGAAAGACACAGGCTCTGTACAGAATATTACTGCCACAGCTCCAGTTAAGGGTAAAAAGAAAAGCCTTGTCCTAGCTGTAATAAAAGGTTCCCCTGGGCTGCAAGAAGAGTAGTTTTGTTCACAGAATCTGTGCATCTCAGCTGAATTAGTTAATGTGTGTTGAACACACTGAAAATTGTGAAGTGGTATATAAATGCTAAGGATTGTTATTTATTATTGTCTTGGTGCACAACAGCGGAAACTAGTGCCATTTACAGACACGAATTAAGAACAACAGGAGGTCTATCAACATGCTGTGGGTCTGGGGATTTTCTTCATTTGTCTCCCTCAGACAGAAATCTCTTCCATAGGACTCCTACAGTCCTCGCCAAGCAGTGCTGGCCTTGGCCCAGTGAAGCCTGTCACACTGGAACAGCTCTGTTGGGAGGGGGTGAGACCTCCATACAGAATAAAATAAAGGCATATACACATTTTAAAGGTAAAGAAAGAGTTACTTAAAAGAAATTGAGAACTTGACATACACAGAACAATAGAGTGATTCATATATATACAAGCAATGTCTTACAAGAATGGTCTCAGCATAAGAGCAGATTTTTAAACATAGAATTCTTTACCTGAATTGTTAAGCAGCTTAGATAAAAAGATGATTCCAGATCTCCTGTATGTGACTTGGGTGAAGGAGTGAGAGGGTTTTTCCAGTTTTTAAAGTAACTCATGAGTGCCCCAGTTCGGAGCCAGAATTTAGGTTTAAGAGGATCATAATAATTATTTTTAACTTTGATTTTCTAGACTAACTTGTAACGTAACTCTGCAGCTCTGATAATATGAAAATAGTTTTGCTTAGTGTTTATATAGCACATATGAATCTCTCCCCAAGACAATGAAAACAACTGCAGAGAAACAGTCTTTCTTTGATGTTACAAGCCTGTGTCAAAGGGGTTAGTTTCACTGTAATGTTGTTGCCTCAACTGTAAAGTTTGCACATCCAAAAAAATTCACAGGATATTGAGAAAAAAAGAGGGTTCAGGGTCAAACTTTTACAGACAAGTTATTACATAATGCAAGCCTCTGAGAGATGCTCAATCAAATTGTAATGGTTCCTCTTTCTCAATGATGCACTTAGATGTGCATTACAGCTTGCACACTGGTAAAAAAAATGGGCATTTAATTCAGCTTGTCAGAGACATGCTGCACTGGCAGAGAGACTTGCATTGCTCTTATTTTCCTCTAGTTACTAATTGCTTAGCACATGGTTGCCCTACTGTCTACAAAATACAGATATTTCAGCAACTCAAGCTTTAAGGGCCTTATATCAAGGGGCCAATACCAATACCTGATCTGCCATTCAGCACACTGTATGCAACTTTAAAAGATGAATTTCAGAGGCCCTGAAGTGCTGTTACAGTGACGTTCCCATCTCTATTTGCAGAGCTGCACTTTTTTTTTTAATACCATTAAACCAAAAGTTTATTTTAAACAGCAATTCACAATCCATGCCGGAACTGCTTTGCTGGTTGTATCTCAAGGACTAACTACTGCAGAGCAGTTTCTCAGCTATCCCTGCATACAGATTTGCATCCACACCCAGGCTTCAGAATCACACAGAATGAAGAGGAGTGGGTTTCAGAGAATCACAGAATATGCTGAGTTGGAAGGGACCCACAAGGATCACTGAGTCCAGCTCCTGGATCTGCACACCACCATTCCTAAGAGTCCCACCATGTGCCTGAGAGTTTTGTCTAAACTCTTCTTGAGCTCTGTCAGGTTTTGTGCTGTGACCACTTCCCTGGGGAGCCTGTTCCAGTGCCCAACCACCCTCTGGGGGAAGAACCTTTTTCTAATATCTAACATAAACCTCCCCTGACACAACTTCAGGCCACTCCCTTGGGTCCTGTCACTGGTCAGCACAGAGAAGAGATCAGTGTCTGCCCCTTCTCTTACCCTCACAAGGAGGAAACTGTAACTGCACTGAGTCTCCTCAGTCTCCTCCAGGCTGAATAGACCCTGTGCCCTCAGCCACCCCTGATACAGCTTCCCCTCAAGGTCCTTCACCATCTTCATTGCCCTCTTTTGGATGCTCTCTAATAGTTTCATGTCTTTCCTATATTGTGTTGCCTAAAACTGCCCTAAGCACTTGAGGTGAGGCCGCCCCAGTGCAGAGCAGAGGGGACAATCCCCTCCCTTGCCCGGCTGGCGATGCTATGCCTGATGGAAAGGTAATTAGGTGGTTACCCTGTCATAAAGGGACATTGGATTCAACAAGCAGGACTTTCTTCTCATGAAGCTGTGCTGGCTGTGACCAGTGACTGTGTTGTCTTTCAAGTGTTTTTCAACACCTCCCAGAATAATCTTCTCCATAACTTTACCAAGCACTGAAGTGAGACTGACAGGCCTGTAGTTTCTGGAGTCCTCTTTCTTGCCCTTCTTGAGAATCAGGAATGTCTGCCAGCTTCTAGACAGCTTGTCTAGACTTGTCTGGATTCCCAAGACCACTCAAAAGTCATTAAGAGAGGTTTTGTAATAACATCAGCAGGTCTTTGGAAATTCTTGGATGAATCCCACCAGGCCCCATAGATTTTTAAGGATGCAGCAGGAGCAGCAGATCCCACACAGTTTCATGGTTGACTGGGAGCAGATCATTCTCTCAGTCATGGTCCTCCAGCTCAGGGCACTGAGACCCCCTTGGTCCATCATTCTCCCTTCCAAACTAGTTTAAAGTCTAGGAGCACCTCTGGATGAATATGACCATGCCTTGCCCTGAATGCTGGCAAAGGAAGAGGTGCATTTAGAAGGAAATGAGGGCATTTCCCCATTGCTCACAAGACAACCCCTATTTCATGTGAAGCAGTCAGGTCCTTCATTTGCTCTCAGCTCCAGACTCCTCGGTGTGCCAGACAATCCTGTACAATCACATTCAAGAGTGGCAATGTACAAAAAAAGTTTACATGAATTGGTCACAAAGTACCTACAAGAGCTTGCAAGATCATGCAAAATGCCCTCTAGAACAGGTTCCTGTTGCACTGAGCTAGGGACAGAGATTAGAGTTATCAGCTTTGACACTCAGCAGGAATGTGTCACAAAGGATTAAATCATTATTTCATGAAGTGTCAGCAAAGGCAGCTTTCCTGCTGTTCTACCACTAACTTATACATTAATTAGTGAGGTACAAAAACACGAAATATCTCCAAGCACGTGCCTGTGGATCGGACACAGCCAGAGCTATTAGCACAGGATTCATTTCCAAGAGGAGTCACCCAAAGCATCACAAAGAAATAGCTCTTCAGACTATTAAAATGCAAGGAGTAGAAGTGCTGAAGGGAAACACACAGAAGCTAATTGCAATATTTGTCTTAGCATTTTTGATAGATGTTTAATACTGCTCCTTCACAGCCTCAGCACCTGATTTTCTAAACCAGGTCAAATGTGCACCACTGAATAAAAACATCCATCCTTGAAAAAGAGTTGTGGAGCAATGCCAAAAGATCCCACAACAGGAACAGGAGAGTTGAGAGAAGACATTTTAGAACAAAAAAAAGCACACTGCCTAACAGATTATGCAGTAAAGCAAGAACTGACTTTGTTATTTCCAGATGAAACTGAAAGGGTTTTCTAGCTGCTCAGCATTTCTGGACCAAATCATTTATGAACTCTCACTCCATCAGTGGGTGGAAGAAATTCTGTCTGGTCTGACTGCAAGCCACAGTAGAGAAGATCTAGGCAGATCAATGACATCCCACACATAAACCTCTACTTTTCTACTAAATTATGACCTTAGAAGTTTGTCATTGGACAAGAAAAAAAAAAAAAAAGATTCACTGCTAAGGGCTATCCAAGCAGGATTTCTAGTTTTGGCCATGTCTTGTATTTTTCTCTTGCCTTCTGTCCCTAACTGATGCCTTCTACTGAGAGACATTGCCTGACACTGCCAAATTGCATCAGTATGCACACTATGGACAGGATGCATTCTTTAAACTAATTTGTCCCAATTTTGCTTTGGGATCCCTTCAGTACAAAATAAGATTACTTGTTAGAACTGGGTCAGGTTGTAATCTCTTTCACAGAGGTTGAATTGTACTTGATCTCAAAGCCACTAGATCAACACCCAGTGACAGGGCAACTATTTGCCTTCATTATTTAAATACCTTTCATAGCAAGACTCTCAAAACCAGACTTCCTTTACATGGGAGGGTTGCATGATTAAACCCTCCTGTCATGAAAAACTGCAGCACCTTGATATTCCACTCTTCCAGTACCACCCCACCTTTCACAGACTGCTGAAGAACAGGAGACAAGGAAGGCTTCTCATAGTACCAAGGCCCTAATACATACCATTATATTCAGAAACTTGTACAGGTCTGTATAAATTTGGGGGCAGTTCAGAACAGTGGTCTAGGGTGTCCTCACTCTGACTCAGTGTTTCACCCACAGAATGATTTTCTTAGATTGAAATAGGTGCCACCCACCTCCTGTTATACCAGCTGAAGCCACCCAATGCTGTGAAAATGTCTGCCCACAGCCCTAAACATGAGTGGGTGGCAGTAACTACCACTGCTGTGTCAAAGACATGGATATTATGAACCTTAGAGCAACCAATCACCCCCACGCAATGGTATGCAAATTGTACTTTTGACACCAGCATGCTTATAACAAAATGCATTAACAACCTACTAATTAAATGCTTTAAATTAGGTTAAAATCAGACTGACAGTTGAAACAATGCATTAATAGGATTGTTATAACTTTCTTAGCATCAAGTGTTTATTAAAAGCTCAAAAGTCAAATATGCTGGGGAGCAGGGAATCTATCTTCTTCAAACTGAATGATTCCTATACAACCACACAGTCACTGGAATAGTGCTTTGAAAGAACTGCAGAAAGTTTATCTAATGCAGAAGTACATGATTCAGAGACCTGTCAGTTTGGCTGAAGGACTAAGGCACAGATTAATCCACTCAGTCCAGGACAATTGCTATTTACAGTAAAAGCGAATGCAACAGAACGGTAGAAATTAAAGCAAACAGTGGAGTTCTCTTAATGAAACACAGCAAAATCCATAGCTGCATCTGTCAATTGAAACATCAGCTGCTGCTGAAAGATTTATTTAGAATGTTTCATAAGCTGCCTTCCGGTTCCATTAGCAAAAAAAAAAACAAAAAAAAACAAAAAAAAAAAACCAAGGCCAACCCCCCTATTTTTGTTAGTCAGACAATAAGAGAGGTTTCTGCTAACAGAAGTCATAAAACTTCACTGGATATAAAATACATAGTTAAGATGGGGAACCTATGAAATATGGTTGTAAGTTCCAATAAAGCTACAGTTCAGCTCCTGAACTCACATCACACTACAAGTCATCAGGACAAGACTTGGACCAATAACTTGAGACATGCAGCTAGAGGTCATTTTCCAGCCCTCTCACCCTTGCTCCCACACAGGCTCACTGTTCTTTTCCCACTAAAGGACATTCTGTGAATTCAACCTCCTAAGCTGCTTTCTGCTTAGCTCCCATGATAGGTCCTCTGCTTTTCCAAGGGAAAAAAACAGGGCAGATACTCCCCTTTGCTTCCCCAGAACTCCATCTACTCTACTGCTTGTTTCATACCCCAAAGACAGGCAAATTAAAGACAGTCTAAATGTAATATAGTATGTTGTACACATGAAGGGACTGTCACTCTCAAGGAATTTTCTCCTTGTTCAGAGGATAGCAGGGCAAGCTACCAGTGGACAGAATTAATGGTTTTCTTTTAGGACATGGAACTTAACCTATCCCAGCTGTTGCTAAGGGAAAATCCATCTCAGGAGATACGTCACCCTATATAATGCATTCAACTCTTAAGCCTCTCTTTTCACAGCAAATGAGCTACAGCTCTTGCTTCCTAAGTGAGCTTCATACACCAGCATCACCCAGACAAAGGTGATGGACTCAATGGAAGGTCATTTTTCTTAGACTCAGAGAGACCTGACAGGTCTGTTCCAGAGCCTCTACCTGCAGCTGGCACCACAGGGTTTCACACAGATATGCTTGAAGGTGCAATTTGCCATCTTAATCACTGTTCACAGTGTCATGCTGAAGCAGCCCTTGCAACTCAAGATCCCATGACTGGAGGGATCTACATCTCTTCCTGGCACTTTCTCACCTAACCAATCCTGCAGGGTCTGACCTGGGCAGAAAAAGATTCCAGAGGTATGCCTGGGAAAAGCATCTTTGCAGCAAAAGGACTGGGACATGCACCTAAAGGTGCACCTAAATGCAAAATGCACATGCCAAGGCCCAAGAAAAGGTGCAAAAGGTTCAGCTGTACAGGAGACAAAGCAGTTTGTCAAATAAAAATTAAGACAGACAATCCCAACTGTCCAAAAAAATTGACCAGCTTGGAGATACCCTTTGAGAAGTCCAGGCTCAGGACTTCAACCTTCTGAGTTTCCTCCAGACTGGACATTGTCTATGGGCTACTCTGGGTCTCTGAGTACACATCCAACCTGCAGATTACCAAAGCTCTAATTAAACACGTCCTCCAGCCTTCCTGAGCAATGTTGGAGTCATCTTTAATTTAGCTTCACCTATAAAAGTAGCTAGCTGCTTAAAAGAAAGTTGAACAACTGGTTTCTGACTAGTATTGCCCCGAATATTTTAGCATTCATGCAAAGTCATGTGGAAAAAAAAGGAAAAGTCAAAACCTCAACAACTCCTGTATCCTGGTTACCATCCTCCACTATAATTATAAAATTGCCCTTAAAACATAATTGCATAATTGGGCTTGGCAAGTATTCACCCAAATCTTTTACAAATATTCCACAGACTGAAGGAACAGGCGGTGGGCAGTCTGACAAGCCTGCCATGAGAATTTGTGCCCTTAGGACATGTTCCTAGCTATTACACTAAATACTTTGCATCACAGACTAATGTTTCAAAACAGTAGTTGAGCAAGTGAAGTACCAGCATCTTAAAACAAATTGAGACAAAGATTTTCAATCTGTTTTCGCTGATGACACATATATGGACCAGCAACCCCTGTGAACAAAGAGACAGAGGAGGCTATCAAGCCTTTTAAACTAATTCCCAATGAGATGAAATTGGTTGATTTCTGACAGGTAGAAACAAATGGAAACTACCAATGCTTTGTAGGCTTACATTACCACTTTAGTATACTGTCCCCTAATTAAGAAAAACCAAAACCACCAAGAAACCCCCATAGCCTAAAGTGCAAATACAGAAACATGTGGTCTGTGGGGAGAGGAGACACAAGTGAAGCCAGAAATGAAATCTGCAATACAGTAAGGTTGTTTTTAACAGCTGTGCATTATGCATTCAGCAGCACAGGGAATGCCAGCAGGGAGCCTTTATTAACACAGGCCTCAGAGTACAGTGTGCTCCTATCATGATTGGCCTCTCTTGAGAGAAGACGCACACACACAAAAGACTTAACCCTAGAGAGATCACTCCAATCCTGTTGCTATTTCATCAGCTCAACACTACAACAGGAACCAGAGAATTTCCATGATGTATCCTAGACAAACAGGCAACACTTCAAACAATGTCTGAAATCTAATCTACAGTAGATTTTATCAGCAAGTTATGGCAGGTAGGGAAGGGGAGAAAAAAAAGCCACCCAAACCCACACAAGAGTCACACTGCCAACGCTGTTCTGCTACACAGACCTCAGGTACAGGGAGGGACTGGAAAATTCTTTCCTTGTAGAAGCTGCTGATAAAAGCAAGCTGTTATGAGGACACCTGTGTTGTCAGCATAGCAATCTGCACCTCCACAGCACATATTTTAGGGGCTCATCAGTCCAAGAAACAGCTGGAAGCCTTGCTACAGATGCAGGGGCTCAGCAGGGTAGCTCACTCCATTTGGGAAGCTGGTATTGGCAGCGGAAATCATTTGCTGATGCCAGCCCTGCTTCCACTCTGAGACTTGCCTCTATCAGAAACACTTGCTAGCACACCCAGCACAGCACCAGGCAGACACCAGAGAATTAGGAAATTATCTCAGAATAGGCTCACCATGTCTCCTGTATCAGGTGCTGAGACAAGTTCTCTAGAGGTCTTGTCAACAGCTCTAACTTGCAGCTGGTTGCAGATGCTCAAAGTATGGCCTGCCCTAGTGGGCACTTCCCACAGAAGTAACCACTGAAGTGACAAAAAGATACACTAGAGGCCTTCAAAACCCAACTTAGCACCAACTTAGTCCTTTCGCTGAATTGATTTCTCAGGAAGGAGAATGGCATGAAAAGTCCTAAGCATCCATCCTCTGGCTCTGCTGAGAAGTCTCATAGTAGGAGATAGAAACAAAACACCAACTCAAAGAGCTTGAAAATTGCTCCAGATGACTGAACCCTGATGTGTACCTGGAGTGGAGAATATAGCTCTATATAGTCTGTACTTACTCATATCTCTCTGTTCCTTTCTCTTGTTAATAAATAAAATTCTAGAGTTAGTATTCCAAATAACATGAGCTGGTTTGAGGCAGCAGTAGCACTAGAAATTTCAAGGGGTTGTTTTATATGCAATGTTCTAGCTCCCAAGAGCATAGTATATGTGTTTTTTAAGCCTACCACATCTGTGCATTAAAGCACTTTTTACTTAGGTGCTGAACAGAAAGAGACAGGTAGTGTCTATTAAAGAACTTCCTGAAAGTACTTGTACTGCAAGAATACTGCAGGAAGAACACTCTCTAGGTCAGGTACCCTTAAAAGGTTTTTAATATGACTGCTATGCACCTCTCATCACAATGGGAGCAACTGCTTTAAAAATCAAAATATCATTGACTGTAATATCATCATTTGATAAAAATACTCCTTTATCACTATTTAAGCACAAAACTGAGTCATCAGGGGAATAAGTAATTAGCTCCTTTCATGACTAGCTGGCAGAGACTTTGTCTCAGCTTTTCTTAGCCAGCCCTCTGCCCAGCACACAAGACTGTCTTTTCTCCATCTTTTTCTTGGTTACTACAGCCGTCCCTCCTCTGAAGCTCAGTTATACCTGAGTCAAAGAGACAAGTATTTATCAGTCATAGCTCAGTGTGAGTTCAGGAAGTTACCCAGCAAAGGCACCAAAATACACCTGTTGTTTTGGTGTAGGGTGTTGGCAAGACCATATGGTCTTGGTGACTGTGAAAGGGACTGTGAATGTCCAGGAACTACCCACATTCAGAAAATACTCACTTCCCCCACCAGGGAGGTAAGTCATTTGCAGTCCTGTTCTAATGCTTGGGGCACACGATTTTGGACAAATGCACAGCAAGTAGTACCTCTCCCTAATTTTCTCACAGTTCAACTCTTTAGATCTCCCAGAGTTCAGTTGCTTATAGCCAGGGCAAGACAACACAGATGAAAAAGAGTTAATACAAATTAAAAGCAAAGTCTGACCTAGAGGGCAAGCCATGCAGAGTACAAACATCTGAGAATCTGCACAAGGTCTCCTCACCTATCATTCATCCACCAATTACACACCAATGTAATTAAATCAGGAAAGCTATGTTTAATTTTCCTATCATCACCCGATGAGATAAGAGCAGTACGTATGGGAGGGATCAGGCACAGGGGAAAGAGCTATTTATTAATAAGTTAAATCCTTTTAGATTTAAGAGCCTCTTTTGCTAAGAAGGATCTGATCCACGAACACAACTCCTGGGTCTAATGCAAACAAATCAGACATCCCATCTCCATTTCTGTCCTGGGCTCGGTCCTCAAGTCTCTTCTTTTATTCAGAAACAAGACTTACTGAAAATTATCGGGTACAACTTAGACAGAAATAAAGCTTTTGTTGAAACCAAAGGTTTAGCTATACATTTAAAACATAAAAAAAAGAATGCTCAACTCCCAGTCATTATATTAACAAAGACAACCACACTAATTTACATTATTTCTAAACAGCCTAAGGCTCACTGTTTCATGAACAGCAAGGCATTAGAATGCATTTGCAGAAATACAAGGCATGCTCCAGTTCATTCTTCTGTCTTTCTTCTATTGCCTTCTCCCACATGAGGCAGGAAGAAATTCTGTGGTCCCTCGACTTTGCAAAGACTATTTATGCTTAAACAGGATCATACAAAGCTTTCTCTACTTGCTAGCCACACTGCAGCTATAGCTGTTTTCTCTCCACTCTTCTTTGCTCCATCCAATCCAGTCATGCTTCCTCAGCCAGTTATTTAAAGCCCTGATTGAAAAATGTATCAGATCACAATAGGGGATGACTTCCACCAGATCAGGTTTTCAAGAACAAAAATCCTACAGGCTATCATGGCTTCACCACATCTTTTTGTTGTTGTTGTTTAACTCAGAAGGAAAAAATATTTATAACTGCAACTATAAATATACATGCTATTGACTTTTCAACTTGTTGTCCTTGTTCTCAGGCTAAATTTAGTCTGCTATATCCTGTCCAGCCCTTGGTGAAAAAGCAACACACACATAAAATTGTGCAAATCCCATACAGCAGGCAATTATACTTATCCAGGTACCTTACAAGATAACCATCAGAACAGGTAGGTAGATTCTCACTACAGAGTGTAGGTATGTTCATGGCTATAGAGGAAGTGATCTATTATAGTGACCATCCTTCGATACAGAAAACGATAATTATTGCAATAGGAGAGCTCTGTGTTTCTGGATGAGAAAAGTGATGTAGGTTATCCAGAGTGTATATGTAGACCATACACTTGGCTAAAATATGCTTTAAGGGTGTATGTGCACCTCTGAGCTACAAAGAACCATCCACTGGCCACAGCAGCTGTTTACGCAAAAATGTTTGAGAGAATGTTTAAGACAATGATTCAAACTTGGATGACTGATTTCAAGGTCTAATCTGCATGTTAAAGAGCATCTTTTTGTATCCTGAAGGCTCTTATTCATCTGAGTGATTTCTTAGTTACTTCAAGGTAAATATTTATCAGAAACTGACTACCTGGAGAATCAGAGCTGTTAGGCATTTTACTATTACTCTTAAGAAACCTTAGTCATGCCATAGCCCAGGTGATTTCCGCAAGGGCCAACACATGCTTCACCCTGGTTTAAGGATCTCTGCCCGCGATTCAAAGTTTCACGCAGATGAGGACTCCCCCGCCACAATCTGACTTGCTCCACTCGCTGCGAGTTTTGCAACATAAGCAAGAAAGGCAGTTCGGGAGATGCTCCTGTACAAGCATCCGCCGGTCTAATAACCAAAATAAGAGGTCAAAAAAAAAAAAAAAAAAGAACTGTTTCCTACGCCTCGACACTTGGGAGAAACAATAAAGGGTCGCGCTCGCTTCGCCTGCAGCTCTGCTGGCTCGGCGTCTTTCTTGAGCACCGGTCAGCTCTGCGACCCAGCCTTTCCTCTGTGCTTATAAATACATCGCTGCCAAAGGCTAGTTGGATAGGACAAGAAAAAAAATAGTTTCCTGGGGGTGAGAGCCGCCCTGCGACCGGGGACCCCTCCAGCCCGGCGCGCCCGGGGCGAGGGGAAAGGTTCCGCTGGTGCCGCACCGCCGGGAGCCCTGCCCGGGGGTCCCCGGCCGGCATCGCCCCCGCCCCGCATGGTCCCTGCCCTACCCAGCATGGAGAAGATGAAGTCTTTCGCCGTGTGGATCTCCAGGGCTCGCTGGTCGTCGTACTCCCTCTGATCGTGCTTGGTGAATTCCTGGATGAGTTTATTTAATTCCTCCACCCTGGCTCCCGATCGGAAATCCAGCTCCGGGAAGGGAGGCTTGCTGGTGGTGCCGGCGGACCCTGCCTTGCTGGCGAGAGGCGCCGCCATCTTCATGAAGAAAAAAAAAAAAAAAAAAGGAAAGAAAGGGAGAGGGAAAAAAAAAAAAAAAGGAGGGGTTTGCACTGTTGCAATGGAAGAATGCGAGCGGCGGCGCAGCGGCAAGCCCGGGCGCGGGGCTGGCCGCCGGCGCGGAGCGCGGAGCGGCGCCGGCCGCCGCGATCAACAAGCGGCCGCGCGGGCTCAGCCCCCGCCCGCGCCGCGCCCGCGGCACCGCGGAGCCGCCCGCCCGCTGCCGCGCCGCGGGGGGAGCGCAGCGCAGCGGGGCCTGTCCGGGCCGGGGCGGCGGGGGGGTGCTCCGCTGCCGGCGTCACGGCGGGCGGGTGCTGAGCCTGGAGCCAGACCGCTGGCTCGGGATAAAATCCCTTTCTTTTTTTTTTTTTTTCTTTTTTTTTTTTTAATTTAAATTTAATTTTAAACTTCAGCAAAACCCTTGTCCTGTAAGTGGATTAATAACTGGCTGGGAACTCTGCTCCTGCCACATATTCCCAAGGCATTCTGTGTTTATTCCTTTTTAGCTTCTTACGGTATCTGGAAGATTGCTTTATATATACATATATGCATATATATATAAGAAGTGATTTTATCGTATATCTTAGGAAAAATGACCAAGATAAAGTACAGTTACTGCTGCGCTTGACACCAACACTGCCTCGAAGCTCCTGGGATCTACATAGACAAAGGGTAGGAGGGAAATGGGATCTCGGAAGACTTGCCTGAGGTCAAATAGCCTGTGGCAAGGAGCCCAGACCTCTGATCTTCATCCATTTCTCTCATCGACAAGACTACACCCTTTTCTTCTGTATGTATTTTTAATGCCTCCTAACTTTTCAATCTGCAGTGGTTTTCTCCCTTCAGCCCGATCTTCTGTGCCTTGACCCACCATTGAATATATACAGCACGATCCATTACATACCTTAGTGTATCCACTGGAAGAGCTGTCCGTCTTCCTGCCCGGGGAGTATACAAATATATTGTGTTTGCTTTCCGTAGGGCATTTAGATGCTATGGCACTGATGCAAACTGCTTGGATATGTATTATCCTCTCAAGATTCTTGGCAGGAAACAAAGCTTTCAGCTCAGTCTCAGACTACGGTAAGATGTGTCTACCAAAATCGGGCGTGAGCATTCAGAGAAATAATTGGAAGATGAAACTAAGCTCAGTGTGAAGAAGTTGCAGGCCGGTGTGAAGAGGTTACAGGCTGGTTTGCCTGATACTTTGTAAATACGGATGCCAGTCTTTAAACCTGAGCTTAGGGATGTTGCTTAGTTCCTCTGAACCATTATCTTGATCAGAAATGGAAGTTCAGAACAAGGGTAGGTTTGGATCCTGTAACAGAAACCACAGACCATTCGAAGCAGAACGCCTGATGCCTCTGGCTTTGTTCTGTAGCCATTTATACAGTTTAGAGGGCACTGATATGCTCATTATCTAAGAAATTATGTCCCAGAGGTAAAGGCAGGAGGGCGTGTGTGTGTGTGTGTGTGTGTGTGTGTGTGTGCACATGCCCTCTGCTGGGTACTCAGGCGCTGTTGTGTTCAGACACTGCTCACAGCCGACTGACACACATCGACTTCATTCACCATCGGAGCCTTGGTGATCATCTGCCTTGTCACATGAACCTCTGACTAGCACCTTGACTGACTTTGACCAAGCACCTCTCCTTTTCTCCGTCCCCAGCAAAGCCTACAGAAAAACAAAAACCCAATTAACTGATAGCACTAGCACAATGCAGGATCTGACTTGCAGAAGAGCAATTAGCAGTGTGCAGTGCTGGTGGCCTGCCCTGGGGGATTAGTTCTGCTAGCCCGGCTCAGCCCATGCCCTCCCATGCTAGGCTGCTGTGGTCACTGCCTGTCTGAGCACTCGGGACCTCTTGCCTCCTGCCCCTCCCAGGGTTTGAGAGCCCTGGTGCTCTTTCCCTGCAGTGTGTGTGGCTGGGGTGACAATCTCATACAGGCGGACAGCTCCCTCTTGTGATAATGCTGCTCCCACAGAAGTCACAGTAGCTCCAGAACCCCAACCCACTTCAAGATCTCCTGTGTTGCCCTGTCCATCTCTGAACACCTCTAAGTCCCCTGTGTGCCTGTCATAACAATTTTTAGCTGTGTGAGTATCCTTGTTTCCCTTTCACGTGGTGCAAGCCGCCAGCAGCTCTGCTGTATGCATTGCTGGCACGACTTAGGCAAAGCAGACCAATCATTTTATACCAGTTACAGTTTTTATCCCCAATCCTCTTGCCTCATCTTTTTCAAGCTGATGATCTTCACAAGCTTCATGGACTGGGTAGCTTTCTTTCCTAACCATGTCTTATTTGCTTCAGCATATTTCAATACTGGAACTGCCAGTCATTTCTTTATGAGCATTTTGTCTCAGATTCTGTCTTTCAGTGGACCTCCAAACAGTCCCATCAACTCTCCACCCACTTCAACCACAGACTTACATTATCATTTTCCTCCCTCTTCATTTAACAGGTTTAAATCCCATTCAGTGACAACTTCATAGCTAGCTTTCGTTGCCTGAATTCACTAAGCACCTATTGACAACACAAAGTACTTCAGATACAGCTAATGCCAGAAGCAATGGCGATTTGTTTGTCTTTTTTAATGGCACCTCTGCTTGAAGTTATAGTGACCTTCATATTTAGGGAAAATTTCCATTAGATCAGGGTGGTAACTTATCCATGCTTCTTGCTCATCTGAATTTTTTTTATTCCTGGTACCATGCATTATTCAGAAACTGCTCAAATCCAAAAATGTGCTTCATTCAGTGTCTGAGCTCAAACCAAGACTGTTCACCAAGAGCAGCATCAAGTAAGCAGTTTTAATTTTCTTCAAGAGTGTCTGACAGGTACTGCACCTCTCTACCTCACCTCAGTGCTAAGAGAAATTTTGCTTCATGAAGAGAAGTTGTACTTGTAAAATATCCTTTTTACTACCTTCTCTAGAAACCTTTGAATGGGCTTGGGTTTCCTCAATGGCAAGTAGGATCTGCCTCACCATCATGTGCTTGTTAATACCCTTGAAACTGCATCAGCTTGCAATTTTACCTCATCACATCAGTGTAATTTAAGATCTCTGAATAAATACACAGTTAATTCAAGTCTTACGTAAATCAAGCACTGGGGATTACTTGAGCAAATAAATGAGAATGAGATTGCAAATAGTGTTGGCCCAGAGTTTTCTACCAAATCTTTTTTCTTTTTGAAATTGAACTCTTGTGGAAAAAATGAAGCATCCTCAAAGCGCCTTTTGTGAGGATTATTTGGGGCCTGGAAGGAACCCATGGCCTCTGCTGTGCTGGCCCCAAGACATGCCAGTGAGGACATTCACCTTATTTGGGATAGGGATTGAAAACCTGGATTACTAAACTATTTGTCACCTGCACTAGAACCTGTGCTCTCCCTCTCACATTCACCCTTGCTTTCTTCCATGTGTTCTCTCTTTCCTTCAAACAGCCTTCCTCTTTTCCTCCTTCAAAACAGACTTCCTCTTCCTTTTCTCTTGCAGAACAGATACACTCCTTTCTTTTCAGTGCCATTTCCAACATTCAGAAATAGAACATACCACAGAGAAATGATGTGAAAGAGAAGAAATAACTGTTCTCACTTCTGTAGCATGAGCTGGGACCTCAAAAAGCTTTTCACACTTGAATAGACTGTCTCAAAAAACTGCTGGATAGCAAGTGAGTATTAATACTATCATCCTGAGACTGGCAAAACAGTACTGCAGTAGCTATGAAGAGCAATTGGCTCAGGATACCAAGGGAGAAAGACCAAGCAACTCATGGCCTGATGCTCAGTGCATTTCATTTAGATGCTGTAAACTGGTAGAGGGAATTAATTGGAACAGGATCCAGAAATAAGATGGAGCCTGAGATACATCATCTTAGAATATTTCACTGCAGTTGGTAATTAGAGCATGATACAAAATGAGCTAAATTCATCCCTCATTTCACGGAAATTGTACCCAGTTTTTTGATTTTAAAAGTAGACTTCAGAAAGATCTCCCTTTTCTGTACTTAGCACTGCAGCAGCTGTAGCTCAAAACTTCATGTGGCATGGGACTTCACCAGCAGGAAAATTGCTGACTGGAAGTGCTCTATTTTCTCCATCTGAGTGGCTGCAATTTCTTCTTCGTATTATTGCGGTACCTTCTAAGCTGTTCAAGGGTCCTTTGTGCCTTGTGTTGCAGAAACCTGGTCCTGGCCTATAGAACAGGCTGTCTGTGCAGATAAGAAGAATGACAGAGCAGGGAAATGAGCTGCTCACATAGAGGGAGTCGCTCAGTGGCAGACCAAGGATCCTGCTGTGCCATCCTCCTCCCTCTCCTTCACTGGCTTTGCAATCAACTGTGCTCTTCCCATAGCTGAATCATGGCCAAGATTTCTCCCTCTTCTTCTGCCTGTACACTTTCTCTGTGGGGCCTCAGTTCCCAGATCTGCACCAGTCCAGTAGGAAGGAGCCCAGAGAAGCACCAAACAAAGTTTCACATTAATCAGGACCTCACTTTCGTTTGGCTGGTGATATCCTAGTGTACTTCAGGTGCTTCACTGCTCTTCAGATCTTTCCCTCCACTAGCAGTCCCTAGTCTGGTTCTGGAGCAAGGAATTTTGGGACTCCTGGACAGAATTGCCGTGATGTCACCAAAGCTCTCTTTGCACTTTTTTGTATCAGGTCTTCCCCTCCTTCTGATGCCAGAAACTGCCTGTATTTCACACACCCCAAAAATATCTTCAAAACAGCACTTACAGGTAGCAGTCTTCAGGCTCCAGAAGGCTGGGATCTACAAAGGCTGGGTTAGTGCAGGCTCAGGGCACGCGGGGTCTTTCAGATGAAGTCTGGACTCATGAGGTCTCCCTGGCTCTGCTAGTCAAGTTACATGCTTCAAAGGGCAAGACTTGGAGGAACTGCAGTCACAGAGCCTCATCACAGCACTCCCAGACTCTGGAGATCTGGAACTGGCAAAGAATTGGGCTCCCACTCTGTATCCAGGATTCCCTCTTGATTTCCGCCACTTGTAGTGTAAAACCAGCTCAATTCTGGCCCATGAACTCCATTCATATCACCACCTGAAGCTGTCTCCACATGGGACATGTGTGGTCACAACTACTATATTTGCCAGCCAAACCAGCATGGATTATACTCAGTTGTGTCCCTCTCCAAACACCTAGTGTCCCCCAGATGTCTCCCAGAGACCATGACAAGCACTGCTACCTCCTTATTCCTCCTCCAGGCACCACAGACTTTGTAGCTAAAAATCTGTGTGATTTACAGGCACAATCTCAATATGCAAAGGATTATGTCAGACCAATAGCATGCAGCACACACCACAATCTTCAGACAGTTCTAAAAAGGTGTGTGTTGCTTCCTTGACAGACTTAAACTTTTTTTCCAGATTAAAAAAAAGAAAAAGCCTTCCCCTGTGAAGAGTTGTGATCTGCACCCTGTCAGTAGAACACAGCATCGAGCCTTCCACGTGGCAGCAGGGGTGTGCTCATTAAAATTTTTTGAAAAATAACATTGCATCTGTCATAGCCAGCCTCAAATTACCCATACTCAGGATGCTTAAAACATTGTCTAAAAGAAGAGCAGATGCTTTTAAGTAAGGTTCTAAGAAGCAGACTCCTGATTCTCAACCAGCTTCAGGCAACAACTATTGAAAGTCCCCAGGTGGATCATTTACTATTTTTGCCTCAGTGTCTTTTTTTGGTCTTTTTTTTGGTGAAAATATACTGGTGATCTGTTTATCTCATTATTGTAAAGTGTCATTAGATTGTAGCCAGACACCTTTGAAGTTGATCTGATAAACTTCACACTCTCTAAATCCGCTGGCTCAGAGCCTCTGTAAGCAATGTTTGGATAGATTGCTGCTGCTCATTTCCTGTATTTATGTTAATTTTCTGTCATTAGTTTTATTTTTAAATTGGAATTTTCTCAAGCAGTAAAATTTGGATTCATATCTGAGCAGTGTTGAGCATTGCAGTGCTGCACTGGAGCTAATGCTTTGGTACAGGGATATGGCCAGAACATTAAACCCCTCATCCATGGGCAAATTCTTCCTACATGGAGAGGATACAGATCTGGTGTTTGGGTTTGGTTCCATGTGTAATAAATAAATTTTGGTGGGGCAGTTTGGGGAACACAAACAGCATGACGTGCTGCCTTACACATCTATATGCATTATATACAGCTTGTCTACTCATTGCTGTTGTTCATTTTTAGCTAATTGCTTGTATTACAATAATATCAAAAGCCACAAATTATAATCAGGGCCCTATTGTACTGGAAAACAGATACAAACATAATGAAGAAGTGGTCATTAGCACTTCTGTTTCAATTCCTTGTATGCTCAGAGACCTCGCTCAGAGACTCTCTTCCCATCCAGGAGCTTAGAAACGTTACCAGTGGGTCTGTGCCTGCAGTGATGTTCAGACCTAGAAGACCCAATTACACCATTTCTCTTGAGCCACCCTCTGCTCACAAGGTGACTACCAGCAACAGTTTAACTCTCACATCATATTCTGCAGCTCTTGAGCAGATTTCAACACAGCACTTTACATGCAAACTCAGTAAAATAGCAGCTGTGATTTAGACATACCTGCTACCTCTTTGGAGCATCATAAGGTACCCGTTGCAGCATCGTTTCTTACTTAAAATCCCACATTGAATTCACAGGTGACTCAGTTCTCCAGGCCATTGTGGAGTGGTCACAGCTGTAAAATGGCTGTAGCTGTAAAAGATGGATATTTTTCCAAGTTTGAAAACAAGAAACACTCCAACACCCAGGCTCTTTTCTGTGGAGAAAACACTTCTTACTAGTTGTCATAAAGGTGTGGGAAAATGGAGGTTTGCAGGAAATGCTACAATTCCCTGTGGCAGCATCCACACAAAGAGCAAACAGTCCCTTGGTCACATGTTGAAAGCGAATAGTCCCTTTCTTCTGCTTTTCCCCACATTCTGCTTCCTGTTAGAATACCCCAATCTGTAAATGATTGTCAACCCACACTGACTTATATATCAATTTCCTTTTCATTAACATGAAGATCTAAGAGATTTCTTTGTGCCTTTATATAAAAATACATTAATATAAAATGAAATCCAGGAGGCCTGAGCTCTGTACTGTATTTAACTGCCCTATTTCACTAAAAACCTCTCTGCATCTGGCCACTGCTGACAGATTTTTAAGAGCTCATTTTTTGTATTGCTGAGAAGCAGCTTTCAGCACAGCTTTGGCTGGTGCATGGGTTCATATATGAGAAAGGGAAAATCTGAGATGGATAAACAAAAAGCAGGAACAGTCTATAATAACAAAAAACATCTCCTGTAATTCTTGTGACAGCCTGAAAATATGTCAGATAAAACATTTTAGAGATCTATAATAATGAGTAGGAGTTTGTGTCCTGAACACAGGACTTGCCTGTCTGCCAAGACAGACAATTGCAAAGGAAAAATAACGAAAAAAATGGGAGGGGAGGAAGGAAAGTTACAGAAAAACAAGGTAATTGTGCTTTTCGTGAAAGATATTAGTGAGCCAGGACTTGGTCAGAACTGCAACACACATGAATGGTTTTTCTAGCTTTAGTTCAACTTATAAATCTAATAACTAAAATAATTTGTTTTCTACTTCCAGTACTGAGTATGCTTTTTTTTCTGCTGTCTGGAATGGTTTGTATTTACTCTTAATTGTTTTGTGTTAGCAGCTGGCATATGAATATCTGCAATATAAATGGGTCCCTGGGAAATGAAAAGCACCTTTTAGTCTGAGATTATCAAATACCTTTTGTCATGTAGACTTTCAATGCATGGGTATGCAATGTTGGGATACCTGGCACAGGTATGCAATGTTGGGATACCTTTGTAACATTTTCCTAATTTAATTTTTCTCAAAAAAAACCCCCTCAGTATCCTTCAGTGCTAGAATCCCTCTGTGACTCCTGTGTGAAAGCTTGGCATGTTGTCACCTGGAAAGTCACATAAAGCCACTGTGTTTCCTCTTCTATCCTCACCTCTTTTGCAGAAACAAGCAAATCCTGAAGTTGCTGCTGACATCTGTCTTCCATTTTCCCTGCTGGGCACTTTCAAGAGGCGACTGAGGATAGATGCCTCGACTTTCTGTGACTTCTGCGAACGCTTGTGTCTGGAAGCCTTAGCTGTACTGCTTAAACCCAGGGCAACTCTGGCAACACACGCTGGAGTCAGGCACCGTTCAGCATGTTCTCCATCAGGTGGTGAAATAACACATCTGTTGAGCTGCACACAACTATGCTCAGCAAGGTCTTTTCCTTCAAGGTTGTATAAGAAGAGAGCAAAAGCTGTTAGCATGAACCAAAAAAAGAACACAAATACCCATCAGAAATGGAAAACTCCCAAAGCAGATATTGTGTAACCCTTACTCCTTACTGCTGACCGAGGGGCTGGAAAAGGAGCTTGGTATCACCCCTAAATACACAAAGCACCTGGCAGTGCCCCACCACACTGCGGTTGCAAGCATTCCTTGGAGGCTTAAGCATGTTAACAGTGAGACCAGATCTGTGTAGCAAACCACTGCACAACTAAGACCCAGTTATCCCTAGGTGACTCTACTGATGTCTGTGAGGTGGAAGTGAGGGTGCAGAGCAGGGTTCAGGGAGTCTTTTTCTGTCAGTGCAACAAGTACTAGGGGAGGAAGAAACAGGCTATCTCACAGTACAGCACAGTCTGCTCAGGAGGGAGCTGTGATTTCAGCTGAAAGAACTGGCTGCTGCTCAGCTGAAGGAAGTAAATGAGGAATTGATCAGTTATTGCTATATTACACATGCAATCATGGGTTCTTGCATGCCAACTCCCAGGGTATGATCAAATTCCACTATCAACTCACCGTGTTAGTTTATGGAGCTGTAATCCAAAGTAAAGCTCTTCACAGCTCCCTAAAGCTGCAGAGTTTAGGTGGGAACAAGGGTCTGCCAGCAGTAACTCCATGCAGGATGAAAACCTTAGGTTTTTTCTGCCTTTCTTGGCTATATGATGCATTTTCACAGGGTTATGAAGATGGTCTCTTCATGCTGTCCTTTTCCCAGAAGCCAGACCACTGGTCTGTGCTGTCTATTTTTGCTTTTCTTACTTTAATCAGTGTGCATTATAAACAAAGGTGCACAGCATAATAAAATCCCCTGGATATATTTGTAAATAAAAGGCTTTAAAAAACCTTTTATAGGGAAGCCCTATAGACATTAATAGATAGTGAACACTTTTCTAGAGGCATTGTTATTCCACTAGTCTATACAATTCAATAGCAAATTATATTCCTGCTATCAAATCCCAAAGGATGATTCAGAAAACCATTGGAAAGGATCTAATTCTCTGTAATTTTCTGCAGTAATTAAGATAAAAGCCTTTCAGGGTCTCCTCTATTACAGTGCATGGGATTTTTCCACAGGAAAACAAATGATCAGTTTAAATTCCCCCTGGTTACTTAAGCAAAGTAAAGCCGGTAAATACTGAAGGTTTATTAAGATAAAATTTCCTTTCATTTCCATGGGAAATTCACTTAATTTCAGGAGACAATGAGGGCCAAGGATTAGGCTCCCTGTATTTTATAACAGGACATCAAACTCCACCTTCTGCTAGAGACAAAGAGTTTCAGTGATTTTGCCACATCTTCCCTTTGGGCTGGCAGGGAATGTGTGCTCTGTGGAGGCTTTGCACACAGCAGCAGGTGCCATTCCATTAACACCAGGAGACTCCGTGCAGCAGTGAACTCGGGGCTCTGAGAGCCATGGCACATCTGGGGAGCTGCAGAGTGCTAATTGAAATACCACTAATGTTTTCCCCATCATGTGCTTGGAAAGCTATCTGAGGACAGAGATGCTGTTTCTAGAATGTAGTACTGAGTTCTTGTGAAACCCATGTATTTTTTTAGCCCTTGTCTCCACATTTGCTGCCCCAGGAGAGGCACTAATGACCTCTGCAGGGAACTCAATGCAGAACCTTAGGAAGAGGTCACACATACAAGAGAAGAATGAGACATAAAAGCCATGGTAACATATTGAAGAGCTTAAAGGCAAATATCACTCCTGTGCCATGCTTTGTTGGAGCTCCCTTTGTGAGGCTGTGACCTATACTTTGAACTACATAAAGCTGAGGTCAGACCTCTGTGAAATCCTGACCTTGATGCCAACAAGAAGAGCCTTTTCACTGATTTTTCTGTGTTTCTGGTGTGAGAGATTTGTCCGTAGCCCTATCGTAAGTCTGCTCCAGGTAGTGCCCTCTCTGCCCATCCTAATGGCTTTTCCTCCAGCCTCCTCCACTGCACCCTTCTCCTCCACCACTCTTTGAGGCTAACAGCGAACTGCCCACAGTATAATGACAGCAGTAATAGCTTCTACTGTGTGGCATTTCTCATTCCCAGATCTCTTCAGGGCCAAGTGCTTTAATATCACTGACCTTTTACATGTGGCTTATAGCTAGCTCTTCCTTGGAGAGACCAGAGCCAAAGCTGGGTACAGAATATAGCACTTTGGATTTAGTTGTCTTCACTAAGTCTTGTACCTGTATCTTTCCCTATCTCATTATCTGTCTCCCAGACACAGTGTGAAAGGAAGCTATTCCAGTTTCCAGGAGCAATGGCAGGACCCTACTGATAATACAGAAAGGTCATTAGGGGCTAGTAGGGCTCTGAGAAATCATCCCTTACCTTAGCAAAGACTGAAAGCCTGCAGAAAATGGCTTATCAAAGGTGTTCATCACCTCTGCTTCCCAGGGGGCGTTTGGAGGTGTTGGATATACTCATCAGTTACAAGACTTCCTGCTGGAATTGCTGCATCAATTAGCCACATGAAAATTGTCATCCTGCTCTCTCCACTTCAAACAGACCTTTCCTTTCAGTATGTGGTGCCCTCTTCATCTTTATCCCAGAGTTATTTATTTCATCTGGTGGCACTTTGCAAAATCTCCAGACCTTGATACTTATTTTGCCTTCATGTACCAAAGTGTGAGTTTGATTACATCACAGTCCCAACCACTCTAAATCCCAGCCACGTATCAGTAAACTTAAAATAAGTCACAATGAGTTCAGAAACAAATGACTTACAAAGATAAATATTCACTCCAACACATCAGTGCCAGTACTGTACCAGCAAGTAAACCATAAATCTTCAGAGCACCACTGCAGAATGTCACTGTACTACTCCAGAGACCAGAGGACAGAGACCACTTTCTGAATTAGCTGATTCTGCTTTTGATAAATGTAAAGCCTTTTGCTTGATAATGTAATTCATGAATGGTACTTCATTTGACACTGTGAGAGTGGGGAAAAGGGATGGAAGGGGTTTTCATTTACTCCAGACTAAGTGGTTCTCTGACCTTAAGCAAGCCCCTACACTGTGGGTACCTGGTCCCCCACTTGCCAAGCAGGAACACTTGAGATGAAGCTGAGTTGAGAGTCACTAACCTTCACTCATAGTGTCCCTCAACAGTCTGCTTACCTTTTGAGTTCTTGTGGAAATCCTTTGGAGAATCTCGATGTGGCTTTTGACCACAGTGGACTTAAGGGTGCTCTGAGCCTCCCTGCTAAACTGGAGGATTCAGACCATCAGAAAATTCACTGTGGCCAAAACCCACCACTAGTAATTTCTTCTGTACGTTAACTTTTATTAGGAGTTTGCACAAGGCTACAAAGTTCTCATTTCACAATGAATATTTTTCCATGTTCAGAGTGACAGAAGTCAGTATATTTTTTTCCAGAGTTTCCAGGGGACTTGTTTTATCTAGCTGTACAGATAGCCATTCAGCTGTAGCCAAACCGTCATAAATCATTTCCTGCTATTTTTACAGACAGGTATTTTGTTCCTATGTGACAGTGAGTCCCCACATTTTCAAAAGCCTTCTGCCCATAAGTGATATTTGCCTTAGTGTACAGTGGAAGCATACAAGAGCTCCCACTGTACTTTTTGTTGATATTTTTGCTGCACACAAGTCTTTTAGAAACCCCTTTACATGAATGAATTTTATACAAACAAAATAGTTTCAAGATTCTGAGCTGAAAAGCGCTGTGTAAGTGCCTAGGGTTATTTTCAATTAACAATATCTAATTCCAAGCACACCATGAATCACATTTTTCTTCTCTCTTTAGAGCCAACATGTTAATCCTTTGAAACAAAAATGGCTGCATTTTAATGAGAGTTTAAAAGGGTGAAAGTTCTGCTCTAGTACACTGAGCATAATAGAATATTTTGGTGATGTATATCTTCCATCCACTCACTTTAATTTTCATAATAATATCTGGAGAGAAGCCTGTTTTATCTCTGGGCTTTCCTCATTCACTCCACTGAGCTTTCAGTGTGTGTAACATGGTTAATTTGAAGTTGATATTTACTTTTCCTTATGGGCACTAGGTTACAATAACACCAAAAAGATTTAGGGTGTTTTCCTCTCCAGGTTGACTTGTACAACATATCTCAGAGAAGTATTCATTTTAATTGTGTTTTTACACTCTATTTCCTGGCACTAGGACATAAGAATTCCTTGTTGGATTAAGTCCTGAGCTGAAGATGTGGGCTATTAACACGCAAAAGCCTTCCAGTGTCTGGCACAGATCCCATGTGGGTCTGTTGTGGGTTGGCTCATGTCCTTCACTGATGTCTCTAGTCATACGATGTAGTTTGGAGAAGAAAGGATAACCTTGTCTACCTGTGAAGCACTATAAAGCAGCAGGCAAGGCTACCAGCAAGGGTAGGAGAGAAGTTGCAAGTTAAGAAGGAAATTTCCTATCCTGTTCATGCAAGGCCAATGCCTTGTCCACAACTCCTCTCTAGTGTGATTTTGTGGCTTTCATAACATGGTTCTCTGTTGCTTTAGCCCATATTCAAGCCAGGAGTGTGGGGGGAAAATGAGGTGTCTAAAAATACCTCTATGTGCCCTTTTTTTCCCTTTGTGTTCTGCTCTAGAGCTGAGAAGTCCAGGTAGGTATTTATGTTGCAGATGGGGAGGGATGGAAGTGCCCATGCAGAAGGTATTCCCAAAGACTTATTTCTTATCCTGAGAGCTCTGAACTGAAGTAGGTGAAGCAGGTGGATGACACCAGACCTTGGCTGTGAGCCCAGTGTGATAGCAGTCTGCTGCAGAGGTTTGTTTTCCACTGATGTATAGACAGCTACAATCTGACTTCAAGCAGCATCCTGAGCTGGGCAAAACTGGCTTCTTCATTTTATGGGAAAAGGGAGATTTAAGGAAGCCTGTATAATATTACTTCAAGGCTTGAGGAAAAAGCCTACCTTTAGGCAGAAAATCCAACTGAATGAATCAGGCATCTCTCGAGTTCCTCTGATTACTCTGATCAGGGCATGTAAACAACATGCTGCTAGAGGAGAAGAAAATAAAGACATTAAGTAGGAAGAAGAAAGGCTCTAACAGCTGCTCAGGAAGGAGTAAAATAGACACATAAAACCAGCAAAATGTTATGGGTAAAGCTACAACAAATCATCCTTTCAGCCAACCCAGCCCAGGTACTGAGTTGTCACCCACTGCATTGTAACAGACAAGCAGAGGTGGGTAGATCCATAATGCAGAGTTGTTATGGAGCTGGATAGACAGCTGGCTGACCATGTTTTGGCTGTGTCTCGGTTTGAAAGACAGGTGTCTGCTAAGGAAGGCAGAAGCCTCCCTTGGAGTGGCAGATGTAACCCCTTTCCCTCTGAGTTATTATAATTTTGAAATCAAGGGTCTTTAGGCAGAGATGTGGGAAAATAGGAATAACAGTTCTTTACTATATATATATATATATATATATATATATATAACTAGTCAAACAAAACAACAACAACTATGACAGTAACAGCAAACACAAACCCAGTCCCGGCCTTTTCGGCTGTCAGGCTATTTCCCCTCGGGTGCAGTTCCGCTCGCAGCCGACAGGGATCGCTGGCGGCTCCCGGTGAGCAGGGCAGGTGCGATGGCTCCCCCGCGGCTGCAGGGGGCGCTCCGGAGCGAGCTCGGGAAGCACGCGGCTGCTCTGATGCCCTGGGATCCCGGGGAAGGATGGAACAAAGGAGCTTCAGAAACCGGTGGGCAGCTGGTCCCGGGTTCTCGGAAACAGCAGGCTGGACTGGTAGGCTGGAGCGGCAGGCACAAACACAAATCCCGGGTGGCAGACGAGATGTATCCAAAAGGGGAACCCCCCGGGGCTCCAGGCAGGCAGGGTAAGCACGGCTACAGCGTAGCGAAGGCTCGAAGCAGCAGCGGGGCGGGCGGCCACAGCCCAGCCTCCAGCAGGGCAGGGAAAAGCAGCTTTGGGATCCCCGGTGTTGTTCCCAGCAGAAAGGAAAGACGCCGAAAACGGGAACCAGCAGCTCTTCTCTCCGCGGCTTCTCTCTCCAGACGCTGAGAGCGAACTGAACTGCCCGCCAGGTGAGAACAAAAGCCTGGCCGGGCCCTTTTGTCTTTCTTAAGTATGGCTATTTATCTCCTAGCAACATGCTATGGGAAAAAATTCCTTTAACAGAAAAAAAACTAGGACTAAACTGAAACCCCAACATTATCCACCCCGAATTTTTTTCCATACTAACATGTTACATGAAACTTAACTTTTTAACCATATAAATACAAGCATCACCTAAATTATATACATATGTACATGCTGATACTGATACAAGTACAGAGCCATGGGTAGTTCACCCTAAAACAAGGTCCCCTTGAGGTATGCATCGGGTCTCTCCATCCCTTTGCATCACCCACCAGGTACAACCTGGTCCCTGAGCAAAAACAACCCCACGGATGGGTTTGTCTTTGCTCAAGGCAGACTTTACCCAAACAGTTTTTCCAAGCATACCTCTCATGTGCACCACTGGAACCTTATCCCCATCTGTTGTTTGTAGGGGTTCGGATTGGGCAGGGCCGGCTCGGCTGGTGGAGCCTCGGGTGTTAACTAACCAGGTGGCTTTTGCTAAATGCACCTCCCAGTTTTTGAAACTCCCCCCACCCAGTGCCTTCAAGGTGGTTTTAAGCAGTCCATTACACCGCTCAACCTTCCCAGCTGCTGGTGCATGGTAAGGGATGTGGTACACCCACTCAATGCCATGTTCTCTAGCCCAGGTGTTTATAAGGCTGTTCTTGAAGTGAGTCCCATTGTCAGATTCAATCCTCTCAGGGGTACCATGCCTCCAAAGGACTTGCTTTTCAAGGCCCAGGATGGTGTTCCGGGCAGTAGCGTGAGGCACAGGGTAGGTCTCCAGCCATCCTGTGGTGGCTTCTACCATTGTGAGCACATGGCGCTTGCCTTGGCGGGTTTGAGGCAGTGTGATGTAATCAACCTGCCAGGCCTCCCCATACTTGTATTTGGACCACCGCCCACCATACCACAGGGGCTTCACCCGCTTGGCCTGCTTGATCGCAGCGCATGTCTCACAGTCATGGATGACCTGGGAGATACTGTCCATGGTCAGATCCACCCCTCGGTCTCGTGCCCACTTATAGGTGGCATCTCTGCCCTGATGGCCTGAGGCATCATGGGCCCATCGAGCTAAGAACAACTCTCCTTTATGTTGCCAATCCAGGTCTATCTGGGACACCTCTATTTTCGCAGCCTGATCTACCTGCTTGTTATTACGATGTTCTTCATTAGCCCGGCTCTTGGGAATGTGAGCATCTACATGACGGACCTTCACAGATAGCTTCTCTACTCGAGCGGCAATGTCTTTCCACTCCTCAGCAGCCCAGATTGGTTTTCCTCTGCGCTGCCATTTTGCCTTATTCCACCTTTCCAGCCAACCCCACAGAGCATTGGCTACCATCCATGAATCAGTGTAAAGGTAGAGCTTTGGCCACTTCTCTCTTTCAGCAATGTCCAGAGCTAATTGAACGGCTTTGAGTTCAGCAAATTGGCTCGATCCACCTTCTCCTTCCGTAGCCTGTGCAACTTGTCGTGTGGGGCTCCATACAGCGGCTTTCCATTTCCGGCTAGCGCCTACAATTCGGCAGGAACCATCAGTGAAGAGGGCATATTGTCTTTCACTCTCTGGTAGCTCGTTGTATGGTGGGGCTTCTTCGGCACGCGTCACCTGCTCCTCTTCTTCTTCAGAAGATAACCCAAAAGTCTCACCTTCTGGCCAGTTCGTAATTATTTCCAAGATCCCAGGGCGACTTGGGTTTCCAATTCGGGCGCGCTGCGTGATGAGGGCGATCCATTTGCTCCAAGTAGCATCAGTGGCGTGATGCGTGGAGGGAACCTTTCCTTTGAACATCCACCCCAGCACCGGTAGTCGGGGTGCCAGGAGGAGTTGTGCCTCAGTTCCAATTACCTCTGAGGCAGCTTGGACTCCTTCATAGGCTGCCAAGATTTCTTTCTCTGTGGGAGTGTAGTTGGCTTCGGACCCTCTGTAGCTTCGGCTCCAGAATCCCAGCGGTCGGCCACGAGTCTCACCAGGCACCTTCTGCCAGAGGCTCCAGGACAGACCATTGTTCCCGGCTGCAGAGTAGAGCACGTTCTTCACCTCTGGTCCTGTCCTGACTGGGCCAAGGGCTACGGCGTGAGCGATTTCCTGCTTGATCTGGGCAAAGGCTTGCTGCTGTTCAGGGCCCCAGTGGAAATCATTCTTCTTGCGGGTAACCAGGTAAAGAGGACTCACAATCTGGCTGTACTCGGGAATGTGCATCCTCCAGAAACCTATGGCGCCTAGGAAAGCTTGTGTTTCCTTCTTGTTGGTTGGTGGAGACATCGCAGTGATCTTATTGATGACCTCAGTGGGAATCTGACGCCGTCCATCTTGCCACTTCACTCCCAGGAACTGGATCTCTCGGGCAGGCCCCTTGACTTTGCTCTTCTTGATGGCGAAACCAGCTTTTAGGAGAATTTGGATTATTCTCTCTCCTTTCTCAAACACTTCTGTTGCGGTGTTCCCCCACACAATGATGTCATCAATGTACTGCAGATGTTCTGGGGCCTCACCCTTTTCCAGTGCAGCCTGGATCAGTCCATGGCAGATGGTGGGACTGTGCTTCCACCCCTGGGGCAGTCGGTTCCAGGTGTACTGCACACCCCTCCAGGTGAAAGCAAACTGAGGCCTGCACTCTGCTGCCAGAGGAATGGAGAAAAATGCATTGGCAATGTCAATAGTGGCATACCACTTTGCTGCTTTGGACTCCAGCTCATACTGGAGCTCCAACATGTCGGGCACAGCAGCGCTCAGCGGTGGAGTCACTTCATTCAAGCCACGATAGTCCACAGTCAATCTCCATTCCCCATCAGACTTGCGCACAGGCCAAATGGGGCTGTTGAAGGGTGAGTGGGTCTTGCTGACCACCCCTTGGCTCTCCAGCTCACGAATCATCTTGTGGATGGGAATCACAGCATCTCGATTCGTCCGATACTGCCGGCGGTGCACTGTCGAGGTGGCAATTGGCACTCGTTGCTCTTCCACTTTCAGGAGCCCAACTGCAGAAGGATTCTCAGACAGTCCGGACAGGGTGTTCAACTGCCTAATGCCCTCTGCCTCCACAGCAGCAATCCCAAACGCCCACCTGAGTCCCTTTGGGTCTTTGTAATAGCCATTCCGGAGGAAGTCTATGCCCAGAATACACGGGGCCTCTGGGCCGGTCACAATCGGATGCTTTTGCCACTCCTTCCCAGTCAGGCTCACCTCAGCTTCCAAAAGGGTCAACTGCTGTGATCCCCCGGTCACCCCAGCAATGGATACAGGTTCTGCCCCCACATGTCCCGATGGCATTAAAGTACACTGTACCCCAGTATCAACCAATGCATCATATTTTTGTGGCTCTGATGTGCCAGGCCATCGGATCCACACTGTCCAGAAAACCCGGTTCTCCCGTGCCTCTTCCTGGCTAGAGGCAGGGCCCCTCTAGCCCTGGTTATCATTCTTTCCCTGGGCATACATACTAGAGGTACCTTCGAGGGGATCTGACATATCATCCTCCTGTCTGTAATACCTGGCAGCTCGGTCACGGGAGGCTGAGGCTACTTTCACCTTAGCGGAACCCCCTCGGTTAGTGCCTCCCTCCTTGAGTTCACGCACCCGCGCTGCCAGGACAGAGGTAGGTTTCCCATCCCACCTTCTCATGTCTTCCCCATGCTCACACAGGAAAAACCACAGCTCAGCTCGTGGGGTGTACCCTCTCTCTCTAGCAGGGGGACGACGGGCTCTGACCTGGGGGCCTGTGACTCGCACTGGTGCCACACTGACCTTCCTCATCTCCTCCCTTATCTCCTTTATCTCCTCTTTGAGGTCCTGGACCACAGCAGAGACATGAGTTTTCAGTGGACCATTGACCATACTGTCATAATTCCTGAGCTTGTTGGCAACAGAGCCCACTGTTTCTCGGTTATTGTCAGCATCAATGGTTGCAATGAAGGTGGTGTATTGCGATGGCCCTAGTCTTGCCAGGTTCCACATCATCTGTCCTGTGCACCTGACCTTATCGGGGTCATTACCGTGCTGTCCATCCCTCCCAAAGAGTACCTCTAATACTGCCACCTCTCTTAGCTGTTGGATCCCTTCCTCAAGTGTCTTCCACTGCATTCTATGATGGTACTCCTGCATTCTCTCTTTGTGAATGAACCTTTCTCTCACACTCATTAAGAGCCGGTCCCAGAGAGAAAGGGGTCCTGGCTCCCTCACAAATACCTGGTTCACACCTGGGTCCTGGGTCAACGATCCCAGATACCTTGCCTCACCACTATCCAGTTGCACACTTGTGCCCATAAGGTCCCAAACCCGAAGCAGCCAGGTGGTATAAGGCTCACGCCCCCTTCGCACAATGTCGTCTCGCATACCACGGAGACTGTCGTACGAGAGGGACTCAATGATGATTTCTGGCTCTGGCTCCCCTGCTGGTTGTGAGGGCCCTGGTTCCCCATCATCATTAACTGGTCGTACTGATTTGGTCTTACACTTCCTCCTTTGCACAGGGGCGACTGCTGCTGGCTGTACTTGTCCTTGGGGTTCAGCTGAAACCTGGGCGGTTGTAACATCTGTGGGTTCCACTGCTGCACCATCGGACTCACCCTCTTTGGGGCAGGGAGAGGTTTTTTCACTAGCTGAGGAGGTGTATTCCCTTAGCAATTGGCATATCCCCTGGTGCACCTGGCCCATCTCCTGGCGCACCTGGCCCATCTCCTGGCATATCTCCTTGCGCACCTGGCCCATCTCCTGGCACATCTCCTGCATCCCTTTCGCCAGTACCCCCACCCATTTCGGGTAGTCCATTTCTGAGGTGGGCTGTTGGGCGGTATCAGGCTGTGGGGCAGGGTCTCTAGTGTCTGGGGCTGTGTCAGGCTCTGGGGCTGAATCAGGCTCTGGGGTAGGATCTCTAGTGTCTGGGGCTGTGTCAGGTTCCGGGGCAGGATCAGGCTCTGGGGTAGGAACTCTACTCTCTGGGGCCATGTCAGGTTCTGGGGCAGGGTCAGGCTCCGGAGCAGGATCTCTAGTCTCTGGGGCTGGTGTCTGGGTAGTTATCCAAGCCAATCTCAACTTATCCTTGAATGCTAAATAGAGTAGGCCTACCAGCAGCAGGTGGTTAGTATTCAGAGGGAATCTAAACCCTTCAAAAATTGATGGGGTGGGTCCAAATAACTGGTTGAGGGGTTGGGGGAAAACTTCCCCTGGTGTCATTTCCTCACAGAAGGTACCATTGTTAACATAACCCCAAAAACATGAGCTCAGTGTGTGATAGCCGTTTATCCACGTGCCCACATTCCGGAGGAAGTTAAAAACCCATGAATTCCTCACCTTCTCGACCCATAGCACAAGCTGGATAACAGCAATGGTAGCCTTAGTGAGAGGACCCATATTCAAGTAGGGAGCTGCAAAGGGGAAGAATATAGCCACGGCCACATGCCACCCGAACCAGGGCAAAGTAGACCACATAGTGCTGCCTACCAAGGTTCCTATATCCAACACACAAACTTAAGTTATTCAGGAACTGTTATTCCTTTTTCACCTCTCTCTCTTAATGCCCTCAGGCCCCACGTTGGGCGCCAAGATCTGTCTCGGTTTGAAAGACAGGTGTCTGCTAAGGAAGGCAGAAGCCTCCCTTGGAGTGGCAGATGTAACCCCTTTCCCTCTGAGTTATTATAATTTTGAAATCAAGGGTCTTTAGGCAGAGATGTGGGAAAATAGGAATAACAGTTCTTTACTATATATATATATATATATATATATATATATAACTAGTCAAACAAAACAACAACAACTATGACAGTAACAGCAAACACAAACCCAGTCCCGGCCTTTTCGGCTGTCAGGCTATTTCCCCTCGGGTGCAGTTCCGCTCGCAGCCGACAGGGATCGCTGGCGGCTCCCGGTGAGCAGGGCAGGTGCGATGGCTCCCCCGCGGCTGCAGGGGGCGCTCCGGAGCGAGCTCAGGAAGCACGCGGCTGCTCTGATGCCCTGGGATCCCGGGGAAGGATGGAACAAAGGAGCTTCAGAAACCGGTGGGCAGCTGGTCCCGGGTTCTCGGAAACAGCAGGCTGGACTGGTAGGCTGGAGCGGCAGGCACAAACACAAATCCCGGGTGGCAGACGAGATGTATCCAAAAGGGGAACCCCCCGGGGCTCCAGGCAGGCAGGGTAAGCACGGCTACAGCGTAGCGAAGGCTCGAAGCAGCAGCGGGGCGGGCGGCCACAGCCCAGCCTCCAGCAGGGCAGGGAAAAGCAGCTTTGGGATCCCCGGTGTTGTTCCCAGCAGAAAGGAAAGACGCCGAAAACGGGAACCAGCAGCTCTTCTCTCCGCGGCTTCTCTCTCCAGACGCTGAGAGCGAACTGAACTGCCCGCCAGGTGAGAACAAAAGCCTGGCCGGGCCCTTTTGTCTTTCTTAAGTATGGCTATTTATCTCCTAGCAACATGCTATGGGAAAAAATTCCTTTAACAGAAAAAAAACTAGGACTAAACTGAAACCCCAACAGGCTGCAATGCACAGTGGCTGGTGTCTCTACCTATTCATGCTCTCTGCAGGTAATTTAGCTCCTGACTCCTCAAGTTATCCTGTTTTACCTTTCTCAGTTCTGTTCAGTTACTGTCAATGAACTATGACTTTTAGTTTGCTTTAAGTATATTTACTCGACTTTCAGCAGGAAAGGTGTAATAGAAGCAGAGCCAGCAGCATCCTAGGAACCTGACACCATACACTGTGTATTAAAGCCAAAAGGTTGGTCAGCCAGTCAGTCAGCTTCTGTCCATCTCTGTACCACCAGCACATTTTACTGTAAAATTTGGGTAGCTGTCACCAGTTCTCCCCATATAGCCCCTACAATGAAAATGTCACGGGTAAGTTAAATTTCATTTTCTTGCTGGCAGATTTCTCTAACTACATCAGTTTGCCTTTTCTAACCAGCGTACAATGTGTTGGGGCATTCCATGCAGTGTGGCTTCCTCAAGCAGATCTATGAGCCTGCAAGAGGAAAGAAGTTTTAAAGTTGTTTATCTGTCTACTTGAGGGTCCTCCATCCCAGAAGGGAACACAGGCAGCAACTATGCACTCTCCAGTGAAAGCAGAGGGTGAAAAGAGGCCCCAAACTTAAAACACAATTTTGTGTGTGCAAATCCTTGCAGATGCAAGAATTTTTACCTGCCTAGTTACAGAAATTAAGGATGGGATGAACTGTAGCTATAATGATGAAGTAGACAATGACAACACAAGAGCACTTGCCAATCTTATTCATATCCATGAGCCATCAGATATTCTGTAGTTATATGTGATGCATGAGCATGAGGTAAGTGGACACATCCTCCATTAACTGTCTGCTTAAATTTTTTAGTCTATTTTGGATTACAGATTAATTTACAGCCTCTTGTATTACAAATGAAACCATAAAATCACATCCCTTCTTCCACTAGATTTACAGATGGGCAATTTGTACAGATGGGCAAATGTACAGATTTACAATTCTCTCCTGGACTGATTCATGGCAGTATCTCTCTGCTTCACTGCTGGGTCAGTACCTCCTGCAATTTCCTTTCTCTGCCACATCCACTTACCCTGGCTGCAATCTCTCCAGATGTGACTGATGTCACTTGTCTCCAAATCAACTCAGGACAGGAGAGAAACAGTAGACAGAAAAGGACAATGCTACCAGTGTTAGTATGGTGGCTGGATTCTCATGGCTCATTCAGACAAAAGCAAAAGAAAATTAATTTGCTAACGAAAATTAATGCTATAGGCATAACAGAGAGCTTGCAACACCTGATCCTGTTATCACTGAGGGATTTCAGATGCAATTTTCACTGAGTTCAATAAAATTTCCCTGGTTTTAGCAAGGAAGATCAGTCCTTACATTCAGCATGCTGTTTAAAATATACATGAGAGTTCTCCTTTCCATTGTGGCAGAACAAAAGCCATTCTCACAGCTCTAGCTGGAGAGGCTTTGGGGCAAAATGCATGTCAGCATGTTACCTCAACTGACTGATTTCTTTGCTGCACAGATGAACAAACTAGGAGTCATCAACTTCAGCACATGACAGGAATCAGAGCACCTGTCCCCTTGCACTCTGTGCTCTGCATGAGATGAAAGAAAAAAGCAAGTAGATCAGTGGTTGTGAAGCAGAGCAGCTAAGTGAGCACTGAAACAGCCTTGCAACACGCCTGGCCTGGCCTGGCCTGACCTGACCACTCCCTCTTGACCCAGATTTACACCTCTGCCAATTCCCGTAATGAGCATGAGTTCAGTGCTTCTGCTGTCTCCTAACCAACATCTTCTCTAACAGCAGAGACAGCTCGCTCTTAATAATCAGGCAGGAGGTTTTATTACTTTGATGGAGTGAAAGAGAAACTGGAAGGAAGACAGGACTCCAGAGCATCACTTCCAGACTGTGTTTCAGTGTATCAAGTGTTTGACAGCCATACTGGTTCCTGCACTTCACCAGTACTGCTGCTCATTCCCTTTCACTTGCTGCAATGAACTCCCTTGGTTGTAGAAGGGTCTGAGACTTTGCTTACCAGGCCAGTAGTGAATATAGAGTTGCATTCTTTAGCCATTTTCTTCTTCTAAAAGCCAGATCAGCTCCCTTTTCTTGTTCTTAACATGGGCCTCAGAAACAGTTGCACTGATATAATTAAGAGGTTATGTGGAGTGAGATGTAGGCTATGAGTATTCCCTAGATTGCTGACTTTGCCACATCCTCAGAACATAAAACCCTGCCCCATAATGAGATCTCATAGGATAAAATTCACCTGTAGACAGAAGCCTAACACAAGAGCAACATGCAGTTTTAACAGTCTAATTTGTTCTTAAATATTGCTCATGTCAGACACGTTTAATGCTAGTTCACAAGAGCTGGTTATGAATTCAAACTTCACTGTGTCAGATGCTGTGCCAAAAAAATAAGAAAAAAAAAAAAAGTAGGATCTCTGCCTCGGAGAGCTCTCACACAGGCATGAGTCTGTGAAGAAACACAGAAACAAGACCGTATATTGGCCAACATGACAGATGGAGAGTTCTGCACCCACATTCACCCAGCATCACATTCCTGGTGTTGCAGGAAAGGAGACTTGCAAAAAAGTGAAAATCACAGGTTTATTTTATTTTTCTCCTTCCATGTGGAAGGCCTATAGAAATATCAGTTTTGTATCATGTCTCCAGGCTCACTGGCATGGTTTTAGTGACCTTCAACATTTCTGAACATTTGGCTGTGATACTCAAGGCATCAGGGACATGCTAGAAATTGTCTTGCAGCCTCACCATATTTGAGTTTGATTACCCTTGACCAAGCTGGGTAACTTTGCAGACATTTTTCTCATCTCTTCTGAATGACACGTACAGAAAAGTACAGAAACAGAGCCAGGCTTTGTCCACAGACAGTGAAAACACACACGTACACACAGACTGAAAGCCCCAGGAAACTTTCCAGAGTCACAAAAGGCCGGTATTCACCTTGCTGTATTTCTGTCATGAAATGCTTCACTTGTATTGTAGAGCAGAAATAAGTGTTGAGATTATGGGCACTAATTATGTGTTTATTCACAGATCTATAACCCATAAATAAATTACAATATTTCCTTATATTATAGACAACAAACCTCATAGCCAAACTTCTGTTCCTGGTGCAAACAAATTTGGACTGACAGTTTCCTGCTCCAAACCAAATGTGTATTTTGACATCTTGGAAACATGGCTGCAGTGTCACTTAATGTCAATTAGCTAAAGCTCTCAGAAAGCTCTGGTGCTTCAGCCAGATGCCAGAAGGAGGGTTTAGAAGACTAACTCTAAGCAGAGACACTTGGAAAAGTTTCCTGTCAAAGTTAACACACATGGTGTTTAGGAAGATCCACCAGTACATTTTGGAGCTGATCCAACACCCACTGAAGACCTCAAGGTAAATTCATTTATTGGCTGCACTCTGCCATGGATGGATTCTCATGATAAAGAGACCAGAAAGAAGTAACAGAGTGTTGTGATTGATAAAGCATAACAGAAGGGGATACACAGGACCTTGAACAATGGAGCAGACATTTCCTTCAGCTTTGTGACCAAACAGTTTCACAGGACTTTTTCCCTGCTCTGGGTCTTTGCCCTTACTATGGTAGTGATGTAGTGTGAAACCTCAGGGCTTGCTGGTCAGTGAAATTTTGAAAGGCAGCCTGCAGTACAGTAAGTTGCAGAATGAAAATGGAAAAGCCATTCTTGATTAGCTCAAGGAGGAAGTGCTAGTAATCCAAAAGCAGAATGTTTCCTTCTGAGCAACCCTGAACCTTATTATGAAACCAAATCAAAATAAGTTGATACTTGGATACATACTTAAATCACCTGAATTTTGAGAGGTGCAGCTCCCATGGATAGTCAAAGATTAATGGATTTGAGAAGGTAAATGTCAGTTGATTTTGGGTGAGCAGAATTGCCTAGAATCAGACACAGGCTATGGAGAAATGTGAATTCAGCATTGAATCGATATTTCAGTCTCTTAACCATCAAGGATGCTCCTGCTTCTCTTTCCAACTGATTAAGCAATGAGGTGAAATGCTGGGATCAAGGGTAGCTGTTATTCACAGCTATGTCATGTGTGTCTTTGCATTCAGAAGCAATTTTATTCATCTGTCAAGAGAAACAGGTCAAGATAAATTTCCAAGTTGTGTGGGAGGATGCAGCCATGAAGCTCACAGCAACAAGGCCCCAGCACAGCAACCTCATGCTGTCATAAGCAGATGGCAAATGGGGAGTTGTGAACTGGGGGCTGGCTGGACAGGACCCCCACTTTTTTCCCTGCACCAAGATCCATAACAATCATGCTGCAACACTGCAGAAGGTTAATTTTGGGAATTTCCCCTGCAAGTCTGACCTAATGAGATATAGAAGTGTCCATGTGCGGCTTCTGCAGCTGCCTTGTCATTAGAGGTGCTCATTTCCTGGGTGGACATGTGATTTCCCGTTTCTCTGGGTTAGGAAAATAACATAATTATACTCTGAATTCAAATCCGCTCCAGTTTAGGGAGAAGCAGGGTCTGATATGCATAATTTTTAAATGAATGGCATATTGCCATTACACAGGCAACAGTATAAATTTCTCTTCTGTGTGAATTTTTATTTCAACATGTCAAGAGTCACTTTCATTTGTACTTAAAGCCCAGAATGAATCAGTGCTAGCACGAACTTTGAAAAGAAAATAAAGGCATCCCCAGTAGAAATGAATAGATAGGTGACCATCCAGCTTCCTAACTTCTGTTCAAGGAGTCAGGCTAGTTGCACTGGTGGCCACAGAAACACTACTGTAATCTGTCAACCGATTTTCACTTTCGTACAGGTATTTTTTTCATTTAATTTTCTTTTCATTTCTTAATTTACTCACTTTGCACTTGACTGTGATTTTGTATGGTGGATATCTTGTATTTAAAACATAAGTCTGTTATTTTACTGTAAAACCATGCAGAACTCTCTTCTTTCTATATCTCCCCCATTAATATTTCACAGATGGGAAATTCAAGCACCAGACTTATGCATAGCTGAGCAATAAACAAAACCTCTGGATTGTAAAGGGCCTAATTTTCACAGAAACGTTATTTAGAAAGGCTTTGGGCTTAAAATGCCTATAGTCAAGAAATGGAAATTAGGTTGTAAGTTGCTGGTTGGAGATATGATAGCTCTGTCCTTATTTGCTTCCCTTTTACTCAGCAAGAAGATCATCAAAACAGTGTGGCCTTGAATTTGGATCAAGAAGTCTCTTCAGCATTTAATTGTGTCCTCTTGCTCATGAGAAAGGGCACAATATTTTAGGGAACTGCAGTGCTCCATAGCCAAGGCAAGGGATGAAGATAACTGAATTTATTGGGACCACATCCCATTTTGGATGGCAGGGGAGGCTACAAAATGCACACTCCTATCCAAATTCTGCTTATATCCCAGCCAAGCTGTTTTGTTCCCTACTGCCAAAGAGCAGCACTCACTGCCCTAAGCCTAACCCTAAGCCTAACCCTAACGCTAACCCTTTCTCCAGAAAGCAGAGGATGTTTTCTTTGCAGTATCACCCCACACTCCTGCCCCATATACATTTGCAAGGATGTTCTAACTGCCTCCTTCATTAGGAGGGAGTGAAAGTCTCCTCTCTGTGCCCTAGAAACAGTAAGTCCCTGCTGGTCCTACAGACTGCCATGATACTGAGTGCCATTAGTCCTGCTGATTCTGTGGGTGACAGAGCTCTGCAGACATTCCCTCAGGCTGTCCCCTCCATGCTAATATGTTATCTGGACTCCTCCAGCTCTAAGTGGATCATTTCCTCTCTAATTTATCTCATCTCATAGAACCCTGGAGGTTTTCTCACATTTATTTTTGGCTCTGGTGGAGCAGATTTGCCTGTTTCAGTTTGATTTACCTTCATCCACAGACATTTATATTTCTCCTTCTTAGAGAGGCCAGTATTAAACCAACCTGTTCTTACTGATAGTACTTTTGTTATCAGCATTTTGCTCTTTATTCACTGGGAAGCCGGATACCCTGTCTCCATCAGTAACCTGAAGCGGCTGGAAAGGTACCCAAACTGTGCAGACACCTGTGTTTTGAGGACAGCTCCCTGTGCAGCTCAGGGCTGGATTGTAGGCTCCTACAAAGCTGAAGCTGGAGGATGGGTTTCAAGCATCAGCAAAGCCAACGGCTCAGCCTTCAAGTAGGGAGCAAACAGTATAGCCAAGGGATATTTGCTCTGGCACAGAAGGAATGCCTGGAGAGCCACTGAGGGTTGTTTCCCTGGGAGTAAAGCATGGTACTGAGACACACTCCACATAGTACAATTTGAGCTCTCCTGCAACTTGGTCAGATACAGACATTATCCCTCACCCTCTAAGATACATCTGTAGGATTCATGGGCTGGGCTGACAAGGATACTACAAGTTCCTTTAACTGGCAAGGGGTAACACTGCTCCCACAGCTGGAAGGCACAGCTCAGGCCCTGCAGGGAGAAATACTGAGCTGAATATCATTCCCCACATCCAGCTGTAACTTAAAGAGCAAGGGAGACCTGCTCCCTCCCCCACCCCGTGCTTCAGGACAGGGATTATGGTGTCTAAGGAACCATGAAGGAGAAACTCTCTCAACAGTATTTCAAGTCTTTTCTGCAGCCTATTCTTGCCACTGTCCTGACAAGTGTAAATCATGTCTCAGTATAAATATACCCAGTACATCTGTCACATCCAGGTGGCAATGTTGGCCACGCTGTTTGTAAATCCACTGAGAATAATGTATTTGTGCTGTGGGATGACATCCCATAATGAGATTGTGATATTCCATAGCCCAAGATTTGCTATTTGTGACAAAGATGGATTTCATGAACAGAAAGGCTGCCGGGAGATCTCCTGGACTTAGGGGACATTCATAAGCTGGGGATCCTTCTAACCTACTCAACCATAACTCAAATACAAAGGAGATACTTTCTCTTGCTTTTGAAACCAAAAAAATAAACACCATTAGCTGCATATCTGGCCATATATTTGCATTCAAAACATGACAAAGTACTAAATAACTAAATGTAAAAAAGCACAGTCAAGAACTACATATATTTACAAGCCAGCCTATCATATTGATCCAATTACACTTAATGTAGCAAGTATAATAGTAAAAAAATTCATTTCCATGTTTAGAACAAGTTTTTCTTTTTTCCTTTCCTCAGAGATTTAGAAATTGAATCCTTTTAATAATGAAATTCTGATTTTTTTTTTTCTTTGCTCCCAGGAGTAGCTTATTTATGAAAAGATTAAAAAAAGTCATCATCCTTTCTTGTGAAAATACATATATGCCACATCCTTCCCTCCTGTTGCGAGCAGAAGCTGTATATGTGTGTATTTATGCATATGTAGAAATCTGCGTGTAAATTCATGCCTCTCTAAGCCTCTTAGCAGCAAAACAACTTACACCTAAGTTGTTTCCTCTATCTCACTGGGAATTAATCATCCTAGACTTAGTAAAGTAGGTGAATTAATACATTTATTAATAGATTTTATAAAAGCAGCCTTGGAAATGCTAGATTGTTCAAGGCCAGACAGTAAGAGAAAAATTGTTAAAAACACAGCCTCTGTGTAGGGCTCAGCAGAATTAGGAACTCAGCCTAAGCCTCTTGAGTCTTGTTCCTCTGTCTCTGAGATCAGCTGTCCTGTCTTTATTTAAATGCATAGTCCTTTGAAATTGCTATTTTATGCTACTAGACTTCTTGTTCTTCACTTACGTCAACACATATACAAACATTCAATAGAATTTCATGTAAGTTAATAAAATAAAAGAGAACCCAGGGTATAATCTGAACTCCAAACCCCCTCTCCATGCAGAGCCCAAGACAAGGGAAGTGTATGGAGCAATGGAATTCCTGGAAGTCCTTACTCATGTTGGTATGAAGCTAATGCTGCCTGCTCTATGGGGAGCTGTACTCAGTGACTCAGGGCATGCTCTTAGCCCTAATTTCCCACAGCTGGAGCAGAGACACCCCATTTTACAGGTGGGTAAAATTATGAAAAAGAAAAGGGAAGCAATCTGTCTGTGGCCATATAACATGTCTGTGACCATGCAGAACAGGTCTCAGTGTCCCACAAGCCTGTCTTATCAGTCCCTGCAGCTGGAGCTGTGTGGGCTTCTGCTGTGCTGGGTACTGTATACTCAGATGTATAAGTAAGTGTATTTCTGTTGGCTATTTGCTTTGCTGTCCACCTCCACATGTTGCTTTATAACATGACCAGGGCTGCAGATGGGTAACAGAGATGCTTACACATGAATTAGCACATATTTAAAACTGCCACTTCCCAGGACTGATCTGGACCTCTGGGGCCAAAACTAGCCCTGGGTGGAGTGGACAGGGTTTCCCTGACATCATCAGTGTTGTGTCTCCTGAGTCACAGTGTATGCTTGGCTCACTCTCTATGGCCTCAATCAGGCAAAGGGCTTGTAAAGTGGTGTAAAAGATGCGCTGATGGGGTTTAACATAAAAGGTAGAATCAGGCCACTAAAACTGACCATTTAAATCCAGCAGGTCACTGGTTCTTTTCTGTTGATCTGAACTGGAATAATCAAAACCTGGCTGGGTTCCCCTTGCAGTCTCTCCATCACACCATCTGAATTTCCCTGCATTCAGAGAACACTCCCACCCCCTCTGTCCTGCTCTCTGAAGGAACAGTTAGTTTGAATTATAGATTCCCTTTTTAACAACATTCTTTCAGAAATCCCAAATGCCAAAGACTGCACGTCAGCCTGTACAGTCTCAGCCATTCACATGCACACATCAGTGATTTTTCCCATCTCTGATATATCAATGTTGTTTAAAAAGTAATACTTACATGTATATTTCTTCCCTTTAAAAAACTATAGTAGTGTGACTGCAGTGACAGCCCCACATAACTACAGAGGTCCTATCCTAGAGATACTGCTGCCAAAGGGTGAGCTTGCTTGTAAACAAGAGGCCCGTGCAGCTCATGGGTATAATTTCTAGCTTGTATTTGCAGGAGAAGTCCTGCAGGTTTTGTAAAGCAGGTAGTGGAAGGGCTAGTTTCCATGTTTTGTGAGCCATATTTCAGGTTGATTATTACCAAAGGACAGAAAGCTCTCCTTGCATTAGTAATCTTCAGAAAAATGTCATGGCCATCAGCACTGAATATGCTAAAACCAAATTTAATGCTGGAATCTGGAAAAATGCCATTCCAGTGGTCTCTCCTTTTCTACCATGCCTGTCCAGACATTTGCCTGGAACTGGTTTCTGCTGCACCAGGAGAGGCAGTGCAGTTGTGCTGGTGAACATCAGGCAAGAGACATCCTGCACTGAGGTTGGTTCTGCAGGACTGGCCTCAGACAGTGTTTTGCAAAGAAGAAAACTGGGGAAAAATTTTAGGAAATAATCCTGGAAGACAATTTCCTAAAACATGGGATGCTGCTGAGGAACTCATAGAGTACTTTGAGCATCTATTTTACTTCCAGTTCCTCTGATTTCTACATCTTATCAATGTACTAGCCTGAAAACTTAGTAGCAGATATCTTTGGGAACTGGAGGGTTCTCCTCTATAAATTATCACCACAAAAGATGTTTGGGAAAGTCTTTTGACAGGATAAGAGGAAATGGCCTCCAGTTGCACCAGGAGAGTTTCAGGTTCAGGCTGGACGTCCAGAAGAATTTCCTCACTGAAGAATATTTATTTGTTTATTTTAAATCAAATTTCACTGGACTCTACCCCACATATTCTGCTCCATTTGCTCTGATCTCCATGCTGGTAGCTCAGCACGGGACTGCAGAAGCTATTCCAGTTGGAGACAGTGGGAACAGGAGGAAGGGAAAGACAGTGAGTGCTAGCCACAGAATATGGCAATTTGGGATGATAAGTAAATTAGCTGGATGGTTCTGTAATATGATCAGTGACAAAATGGACTGCTATGGTAGTAACAGCAGTAATGTGATTGTGATAAGTGCGTATGGATGTCTCAAAACTGGTTTTCCACACTATTTGCCATATCAGAAAAGTCATATTTTATAAATGACATATTTCTGAAGTTTTCTCCACAGCTATAAGCACTTGTGATACCTGTCCTTTACACTGTCTCTGTCTGCAGAGAAATGTCATGTGGCAAGAAACACCAAAGGATTTTGCTGGTCCTAGAGCAGGGCAGCATTGAATAGACAGGCCTGAGTCTCTCAAGAAGCTGCTGCCAACTGCAGTGGGACCTGTGCCTGCTTGCATCAGCACTTGATTCCCCCAGAAAAAAAATCCTAGTAATAGGCTGAATTTGTTCTTAGTACAACTCTCTTGACTTCACTGGAGTTTCCCTTGCAGTGTACTTGTTCTGACACATTCACATTGTGCAGTGAAGCAAAGTAGCAGAGGCTCTGGCTGGCAGGCCATGATCAAATTCCACTTCAAGTAAACCAGGCAGCCTGCTGCCAGGGGTTTGAGCAAGGAGAGAGGCAGTGTGCCAAAACCATCTCCTACAGAACTGTGTTCTTCCCTATTATTTAGTTATACTGATGCTGACAAATGTATTTTAACATAATAGTAGAAAGACTTGGGTTGAAAGGGACCTTAAAGATCATCTAGTTCCAACCCCCTGCAGGGATGTCAGCCCTTAGACCAGGCTGTTCCAGGCATCATCAAACCTTGAGCACTGCCAGGGATGGGGCATCCACAGCTTTCCTGGGGCAGCCTGTGCCAGCACTTCAGAAGCCTCTGAGTAAAGAATTAAAGAAGTTAGTTCTAACATCTGATCTAGATATCTCCTCTTTTATTTTAAAGCCATTTCCCCTTCCTATCACTATCTGCCCGTGTTAGAAGACACTCTTCCTCTTCTTAAAAGCCCTCTTTAAGCAAAGGCTGCAATAAGGTGTCCCTGGAGCCTTTTCTTCTCCAAGCTGAGCAACCCCAGCTGTCTTAGCCTGTTTTCGTACGAGGAAAATGTAGGCTCAAGACCTACACTTTGTACTCTTTGTGGCTATCTCACCAGTGTTCAAAGCTCAGGGTGGCTTCTGATTAAGCAGCCAGACCACCATCCATGGAGCTCAGCATCCAGTCCCTCAAAGCGTTTGCTGTGGTCACGAGCAGCACCAGGACTGCTGGGAAGGAGTTTGTGCTGGCTCCTCTCCAGGTGCCGTTTGCACCTCTGGCTTTGAGAGGCACTCTCGCTCTCCCCTACAGACGCACTGTCGCTCTCCTCTCCTCACAGCTCCTGCTACTGAGAGTGGCAGTGCCTGCCTTAGTAATAGGAGGACAAGCAGAGCCTGTTCCAGGTTGCCAAGGAGATGCTGAGTAAGATATGCAAAGTCAATTACTTTGCCAGGAAATAGCAGCATGAGGAAGAAAAATAAACCTAAGCTCTTCTGGGATGAGCATGCTTATTTCTCAGAGCATGGGACTAGAATGCTAGAATGACTAGAATCATTAGCCATTTGTACCTCAAATTCTAGTAGGATATTGTTGGGAAGAAATAAATGTACACTGTATTGTGCCCTGTGACAGGAAATTTTATGTAGAAAGTGTTGGGAACAGGTAGGCACAAGTCTACTGTAGGCCTGGTATGAATTACTCTATTACTTTTAAAATGCTGGAAGAAATCCTCTTACCGTGATTTGTAAGAGCTGAGGAATAAGAGCACTTCCCTTCACACATTTTCACACAAAAATTCTCTTCAGAATTTCCCATGAATAAGGTTCTTCCTTTCCTCTGACAAATTGTGACCAGCTTTCTCCTTACGCTTAAGAAAGGGAAGTTGGCCATTGCCAAAGTACTAAATGATGGACGTCAGTTGTGGATTTTGATGAAAATAAAAGGAATATTTTTCATGAGAAGATAAACACTTCCATACACTGAAAATATTTGTGGGAAGTTTTACCTTCCCCCAGCCAAGGAAAAAGCCCTCCCCTGTTGCTTCTCCCTCCCTTCTCCCAATTAGCTCCAATCACAAAACAAACCAAATCCCATAAATAAATTCCAAATCCAATAACAAACTACCATGGCATTCTCTTAACAGCCTGATGGGTGCACAGGTCAGAGGAGGCTGACTTGGTTGAGTGAGATTGCTCTTTGATGAAGAAGTGATTCTTTTTCTTCCCTGCTTCCTAGCATAAGTGGACTCAGACACTGGTATCTCAAGGGTTGCTTAGTTGCTGTGATTGCAGAGGGACTGGGTTTGGTCACTTTGGGGCTCCCTCCACATCAGTGTTTCTTTTTCTGTTGCTGAGAAAAAATGAGATTTGGGAAACTGAACCTAAACTTCCGTAATTGTAGCAGTGGGTGTCTAAAACCTACTCCTGCATTCTTGGCAACATTCTGCAAATACTGTATCTTGTGTGAATCACAAGTCTTGACTGAGACACCATTCAATCTGCTCTGCTACGTCTGATTTGCATTCAGATTTTTTGTGCTCTGTTTGTTTCTCATGAATACATCAGAGTAGTCTGTGTGCATCCCAGGGTGGTGTACTGAATGCTGTATCTTGGAGCCTGTTACTTAGAAAAAGCAAGCAAAATACTTTTTTTTCACTGGGCTGAGATCAGGTTCTGCTTTGCTCTAAAAAAAGGTCTGTAATTTTTGAGTATTTTCATTTTTTTATTACTTAAATTTAATTTAGCTGGGGCTGAATAGCCTGATTTTGTAGCTGGTAGAAATGTCACTCTCCAGTATTGCTGGTGCAAAGGTGAAGCTATATAGTAGCTAAGTGATAATGTTATCTTCTAGAGAAGTGCAATTGTGATTTATAAGCTTGTAAAGCTTGAAAGTTCTTATAACAAAGGATTGTTTGTGGGTCTGTTGTTGTGGGAGTGGCCTTTCACAGGATATGAACCACATGGCTGCTGTTTCTCACGGCAGCCCCATAGTCCCCACCGATTGCTAGTCCCAGCCCAGTCAGCAAGGATTACACACTGTCACCTCCCAGTGCAGCTGAGCAGGGGCTGTGATTTGATTGCTCTTGGAAGTCCAGGGGAAAGACTTCAGTCCTTCTTAAATTAAAATCATAGATACTGGAGGCAAACAAGTATGCACCAGAACATTAAAATCATCTTGGCTAAATGGCCTTCAGTGGAAAGGAAAGATCTTTTATTTGTCTAAAATTACAGTCAGAAGGAGATATGGCAACAGGCTTTGTAGGATAATGAATGTTCTTTGTTGTAGCCTGAGATAAATGAAAATGATGATTACATCTGTCACAATTAGAATCACAGAATGGTTGAAGTTGGAAGGGACCACAGGAGGTCATCTAGTCCAAGCTTCCTGCTCAAGTAGGGTCTCCTGGAACATGTTACTCAGGGCTGTGTCCAGACAGTCTTTTGATATCTCCAGAGAGTGAGACTCCCCAACCTCACTATGAAACCCATGAGCAATCTATCTGGTGAAGAATCTCCAATAATTGGTTTCCGAGCATTCTTGCAGGAAAATGTGATGGCCTGCTACAGTCTGGCAACAGTTTGGACTCTTTTCTTTCACCATCCCTCCATCAGCATTTTCAAGAGAGATTCCCACTGGGCCAGTTCAGGATGTGGGGAGACCAGAGCCTAGTTGGAAGTGGGCTGAATCCCTTCCACATATGTGTTATTATTATGAGACTTCATCTTATTTTCTTCTTCTCTTACTCTGAGGCTATTCATCTCTACTGATGCTGGTTCAGTGTATCCCCACTTCTCTGAGACTGAATGAATCCAACTGGCCTATCCTCCATAGCGTGATAGAGTGCTATCCAACAACATACAACTTTACTGCAGCATCAGCAGGCCCAGCTGAGGCTGGGATAGTCATATGGCTTGTTTATACAGTGGTGTTTCTGTTGTTATTACATAATGGTCATTAACTGGAAGGCTGTAGAACAGAGGTTATTTGAGAGAGCTGATGTCTCCCACTAGGGGCCCAAGAGAGAGATTTCCTGATTACACAAATGTCTGTCAAATGTCTGCCTCTGTCAAAGGCTTATACAGCCAGTACTTTCTTATGATTACAAATTTCTTTTAAAGAAAAATATATTCTAATGAGCAGGTCTTAATCCTTCAAGTACTGCTATAAAGAAGCCTTAGAATAAGAGTTCCTGCAGTATAACACTTTGGAAATGTATGTGCCGAGAGTGATAAAAAAACTCTTATACTTGGAAAACAAATCTGTTTCAGTTGTGTGCATTCAGACATTTCTTCTGATTTGTTTAACATGAATCTTCTGTCCAGTCCATCTGAAAAGAGATCGACTTAATGAAGACCGAAGATGTAAAGCTTTCAGATCTTTTTGTTACATTGTGGATGAAGGAAGAACTGTGGGGTGGTGAGCATCAGACAAGAGAAATAACATTGATATGTGTCTTGATTTATTGTAAAGCAGCCATATGGCAAAGTTTTTAGTTTCTGAATAGACAGCAGAATTCTCTCAGAAGTTTCCACAGAGGAAATCCCTGAGGAATCCTTACAGCAAAGAGACAGGTGGCCACGAGCTGTCCCACCACACATGTTGCTGTCAGAATGGAAATACAACCATAACAGAGCTGCAGCTCTCTGCCCCACAGTAGCAATCAATTCCTGCCTGCTTCATCTGGTATCACTTTCTTTAGGAAGGAACTGCTCTTTCTGCTGTGCATTCCTGCTCTCTGGTTTGGCTTGGCTCCAGGGCAAACAGGAATTTGTGGAAGTTGGCAGCACCTTCAGCTGCAATCACTGAGTACCTTCCTCATCTTTAGGCAATGAATTTTGTCATCTCCTCCTTTTCTGTTGGCATCATTTCTTGATAGACAGTGAAAATTTCAGTCATCTTGTGGGTAGAACATTTTCATGAACATTAAACAAGCTAAATCCAATTTAAATACTAACATTTATCTGACTGCAAAAATAAGCTCCCCACACCCAATGACCTGTGCTCTATCCCACCCACAGACAGAAGTCTCACCCAAAACACAATTCGTGTTTCTTGACCCGTCAATCTAGAGAGTCTTGTTCAATCAAGGGAGGATTTGATGGTCAAAGGCAAGGCTCTCAGCAAAATTCTTTTGGCTCCCCAATGGGCAGGTCTAGGGGAGACATTCTGCTTGACCTCTGTTATGATGACACACTGGCAGATAAGCACTCTGTAAGGCAGACTGGGTCTGGACCTAAAGGTTTCTGAGATCAAAGTCAGTGGGTAAACTGCTGGCAAAACAGAAACTGGTTAATTTTATTGAGTCATGATAGGGTAAAGGCTAATTATGACATTAATTAGGCAAGGTTTTATTGCCACCCACAGACTGTGTGTCCCAGCTAAGATCAGGCTTCACGTCAGAAAAGGTGTAGTACAAAAGTGCATTGATAGATGGGCAGGGCCTGGAAGACCTTGAGTCCTAACAGATGAAGATGAGAGAAAGAAAGGGGTTTGTCTCTATGCTATAGGCAGACAATGGAGGATCTCCAAAGTGCACACTGCTGCTCAGGGCCCTGAACCAGCTGATAACACTTGGTGTTACTTAGCATCATCATTTGGACAGGCAAAGGCAGCACCCTTTGACATTGCCTTGAGTTGGCACATCTCTCATCCTGTCTCCATAGAATCATGGAATGGTCTGGGTTGGAAGGGACTTTAAAGATTATCTACTTCCAACCCTCCTGCCATGGGCAAGGGACATCTTCCACTAGACCAGGTTGCTCAAAGCCCAATACAGCCTGGCCTTGAACACTTCCAGGGACGGGGAGTCCACAACTTCTCTGGGCAACCTGTTCCAGTGCCTCACCACCCTCACAGTAAAGAATTTCTTCCTAATATCTAATCTCAATCTATTCTCTGTCAGTTTGAATCCATTCCCCCTTGTCCTGTCACTACATGCTCTTGTAAAAAGTCTCTCTCCATCTTCCTGTCACTACATGCTCTTGTAAAAAGTCTCTCTCCATCTTCCTTGTAAACTCCCTTCAGGTAGTGGAAGGGCACAAATAGGTCACCTCTAAGCCTTCTCTTTTCCACATGGAGCAGACTTACCAGATCTGTGCTCTGTGAGCACACTTAGATTGTTGCCAATCTAGATTGGTGATTGCACAGCCAGTCTGGCTCTCCAACCCCCAGGTTTTGTCAATTTCTTGGTATCAGATTTAGTATGGCCAAATCAACATCTGGATGTACACTGGAACATCCACCCTTCGCTGTGTGAACAGGCTGCAAGGACCAGGATTTAACCATGGGTCTTCTGCCCAGTAGCTAACTGCAGTACCTAACTGAAGAGAAACTTTGAAGTTGGCCTTCAGTAAAAGGCAAGTATTTCAAAGTGGAAGAGCTGGCAGAGGGCACCTAGTAGCACACATTTCACCATCTATTTGTTTTAGTCTGAGAAGGATTCAGGGCTCCTGCAGGCAATAGCTGGGCAATAAAACTGTGGTGTTTCTTTAGCAACCACTTCAATAAGAATGGATAAGTAGATTTCATTGTTCAGTGTCATTCACCACCCATAAGTTACTCAAAGAATCCTGATATAGAGAGATGATGAAACAACCTTGAAGAAAAAGTTAATTTTCTGCAAAGTGTAAAATCCTTTTGGAAATTTGAGGGAATTTTCTAATTGGCCTTTTATAAAGTCCTTCTATATTCCTAAAGAATATTTTAGGTACCCTCTTTCATCTGTATGTACCTCAGAGTATGTCTCCTCTGTACTGAGATTAGTTTTTATCCACAGGTTTTGTGAAGGGTTTGTGATCTGTGATGCTCCTGTCTAAGGACCCTACCTTGTTGTACCTCAAAATGTTGAATATTGAGCTGTCTAAGCTGCACCACCCATCACTTTCAGATGGGAACGACTACAGTCCCCCTGTTCAGCCTCTACTCTGCACCATTAACCTGAGAAGCAGACAACTCCTAAGATTTCATTTACAGGACACTCTCAGTCATGCAATGTCAAAGGGCACCAGTTGGAGGATCCCACTCATCTTTATACTTTTTACAGCTACAGTCTGAGGCAATTAAAGAACATGACTCAGGACATGTCTAAACAATGCAGTGCAAGGCAGAGATTTTCAGCTACCACTGATTCATCCCATAGTGGAAGTTCTTCTGACTCACAGAAATCATTAAAAAAAATGAGACTATGTACAGCTTCCAGAGATGAAACTTCTGTTACAAGAGTTCAGATCTTTCTGTGCCTTCAGAAGTCCCAGAGATTATGTTAGTTAACTGTGAAGAGTAAAAATATTTTTATGTGTGGACAAACATTTAAAAGACACCCATTTGTAGTTCCTAGTCAAAGGCAGCCTGAAAGACCAACAGATAACTGGTAGAAATTGACAATCTTCCATTTTTCAGTGTCAAGTCTTCAGGATACTTCACTTCTCCTACCTAACTTAATAATACCCTGAAGAAGCTTGGTTTTCAGAGAACTCAGCAGCTGAAAGTCTTGAAATGGAGGCAGTCAGAACAAACACTCACTTTTGAGAATCTGAGCAATTAAAAGTAGAACTCTTCTGCTATCTTTAGTTACGAATGATATAGCCAAGCTGAACAGTTTGGGAGAAACCGAGCCTCAGGTTTGGCTTTTCTGACAAAACACCTGTCATTTAAAAGCACCTCCCCCAAAATGAGCCAAAAATTCTATTTGGTTTGTGCTTTAAAATTCTAGTGACCTTTTCCTTGTTAGAGGCTAGTATGTCCTCCCTTTAAAAAGTAATACTAATTTGCTTGTGGAGAAGTGCATTTAATAGAACTGTGCTTTTTAACACCCCATCTGTTCAACTTCACTATAGATTAGTCAGATTCCTGCAACTGAATTTCCTCTTCTGGCTGCACTAAGTGCATTTAACAAGCTCCAGACCAACTATATGTGAGCAAAACCTTATTCACCCAGCACCAAAGTGCTGCTAAGGATTAAACAGGTAAATTATTAGGAACAAGATACAGCATCTAACTTCCTCTTCACTATCAAGCTTGCTGCCTCAATACCACTGGACAGACACGTAGGAGAATGCCAGCAGCCTAGTCAGAGTGACAGGAATAGCAGGACAGCTCAGGCACACAGAAGGTGGAACAAAGTGCTGTGCTCTGATCCTAGAAAGCAGTGGCCAAAGCAGTGGCAGATCAAATAGATCATTTATCTGCAAGTACTGAAACAGCTGACGTGTAAGGAACTAATAAAAGCCACTGGTAGTGCTATGATGCAGCAGAGACAGTGAGTCCCATGTTGCTGATAACTTGAAGGTATCATTACAAAGCTGAGGAAATGCTTCTTTTTTTAGCATGTTTTAACAAGAGAGGAAATTATGACACACAGGAAAATTATTTCACCACATGCAAAACAGTGTTAAAAAGAATCAAAAACAAACCAAGGAAACCTCATACCTTTATACAACCTATAGAATCCAAGATTAAGTAATTTCATAATGACAGAATTTAAAACTATCTGTGTTGCTTCCTTCACTGTACTCTCATTCTCTGTAGGCATCATGCCATTTAAGTATATTTATGAATATTATTTATTATTTATCCAACAATACAATGTTTTTAAATATTCTTAGCTTCTTATACCTGCTCTCTTCCAAATAATTTCAGTATTTTCAGCAAGTTTCTTGAGCCTTTGACTCCAGACTAAAATACCATGGTTCAAATGAGCAAAAACGTTCAGTTGATTATAGCTCCCACTGCTGACTCAGTATTCCCAGCCCAAATCATATCAGGCCTTCTGTTTATGATATTGAATTCTGCTGATTTTACCCTGTGAACAGCTAGTCCTTTGGAAAACTTCTTTAGCCCTGTCACCTTTCTTGAATTATAGCCTTTATTTTGATAACAGGAGTACGACTGTATTTCCCTTAAGTGAACATCCATGTACATTAAGAGCACTACAGATCTCTGTAGCACAATTCTATAAGTTTCATTGTCTAATATATCCATAAATGTCTCATCTGAACACCCAGTCATGATTTTATGGCTTCTTCCACATCATTGCTCAGACTATGAAACAGCATATACCCAAAACCTGAGCCTAAGTTACACACCCAGACTGCAATAATCCCTTGTTTATAGTTACCCACTGGGGTTTAGCAAATAATTCAGCTGGGAAAGGAACTCCTCAAGAATTAAAACATTCTCACAAAAACATTTGCCACAGTGCAAGTAAGATGTGGCTTTTCTAGAGAATTGCACTGACTTCCAACTGTACTGGCTGCCAGGTAGAGACCATGTAAAAATATTTTTACTTACAACGTTTACTCAGGTATTCACAGCATGTGAATGGCCACACAGATGTATCTTAGATGTCAGTTCTACAGAAGCAGAGCATCTCTTTGAAAACATCCTCAGATATCTCTACAGCCTAAGACATCAGCAAGTCTTTAATTAAAGGACCACAGCACACTTTGAACACAGCCATCATGTGCAGCACTGGGATTATCCAGGCATTAGTGCAGACAGGACCTAATAGTTGCCCCCTCCCCATACTTTTACCCTTGCTTCATTTTAGGCAGCCTTCGCAGTGTCTGGTGGTCTCTGGAGATAGCAGAGGTGACAAAAATGAGCAGGAATAGCATCAAACAAGATTGAAGAAATTACTGTCTTTCTTCTGTTGTTGCCCACAATTTTGGTGCCAGGTTGTTTAACTCCATGAGTTTTGCTTCAATCTAGTGCAGACAGAGAATTATTTGTGAAATCCAGCCCTAAAGTTTGGAGGAATAGGAAGAAAGGACTGTGCCTAAAGATATGTGCAAGTGCAGAAAAAAAATGGTTTGCTAAACATTGAGGGGTTTAGCCTCAGTTTCATAGAGTTCCAAGTCTGGAGTCTGCAAAATGTCCAAGAAAGCTCAAAAGCATCTGAGGCCTTGGCTAGGCTTACTGAGATCAATAGGGCAAAACATAGGGCTGCCAGAAGATGTTCTTAAACTCTTATTGAACTGGTCTGAAAGATGAAAGATTGGATCTGATCTTATCCAACCTCAGGAAATTAATCAAAAGCCAAAGACCATGGTAGCTGGATATTTGACTTCACAAAAAAGCCCAAGATTTTCAGGTCTGTGCAAACCTAATACCAACATTAAAATCTAGAGGGATAACTGAAACAATTCTTTTCTCATTTTCCTCATTTTTTCTGCAGATATTAAATCAGTTGACAGCTTTGTACAGCCATCAAGATGAAGTGACTTGCAATGAAGAAGTAATTCCATGGGTCCACAAGCAGGAACAGATGCTGGACCCCAGCCAGTTACATGCCAGGCCGTGCTGTCACAGTGCACATCAGAGTTCATTCTTTTAACACCTGGTATTGTGAAAATGAAGTTTGGACTCAAGGAAGAAATCAATGCCATCAGCTTGCTCAACAATTGAATTTCCCACTTATCAAAATCAGACCAGACATGAGAACCAAACTAAAGACCAACTCTGGTACAAATAGAAAATTGCTATGGCATTACTGCAGGTTGCCCTGGTTGTGTAAGCCCCACAGGGGACTGTGTAAAAGGTAAAACTGTCTCAACCTGGAGAATCTCTTTCGGCGAGGAGACAGGTGGTATGACACACTGGGGACCTGCCCACCATGGCTTCCATCCATGTACCAGCCTCTTCCTTTTCCCTGTTCGTGGGGGCACCACACCACAGCCCCAGCTGGCTGCAGCACGGGCCCCTCATGCACCAGCTCTGACCCCCGGGCCCAGGGAGGGGAGCCAGGCCCAGGGAGGGGAGCCGGGCCTGGATGCAGCAGAGGCTCTGTGGGCAGCCAGGACCCAGCCTACAGCTAGGCAGGGCTGGGCTGCTTCAAGGCCAGAGGGTGGCCCTAGGCTGGGCTGCTTTCTATTTCAGGTTTTGAGTACCAAAATCAACTCCTTGCTTCTGTTACCACCTGTAAGCACCAGCTTCTGTTACCGCATCTCTGGCACATGCCTCAGGCGGAGGGAATGTCCTGAGCAAGGCCAGCTGTCCCAGTGGCTTACAGTGGTGGCTCCCACAGTGTGAGCATCCTCTCTCCTAAAGCGCATATTCTCCTACCAAAACCAGGGAATCCCAGCAGTGCCTCAGCCACTTGCCTTAAGGAGAGAAGCCTCACCCTTCACTGCACTTTCTAATGCACAGTTTTTCCTTTCCTCGATGGCTGTCACAATGCAATTTGGTTGCCTTCATGCCTTAAGGGCTGTGACCTGCTCCTGTGCCTATAGCCTCCATCAATGCTGCTGTTTCACTTTGGTGAAACCTGGGTGCTTTATAAATCATGAGTACTCCAATCTCTGAGCTAACCAGGTAATTTCACTCACATTTTTCCTCTATAGGCTTGCTCATTTCCTGTGAAGAATTTAATACCCCCAGTCCAGAAATCTAGGCTGACTCCCATGGGATGCAGGAGACCAAGGTACAAGAACTCACTCTTCACCCTCAATTGAGATAAGGGAAAAGCCAGGTTTCCTTTCCAGTCTGTGACGTCTGGCAAGCCCTATCATCTCATACTCCACCCTGAAAAACAGGAACAAAGTGGCAGCTCTAAAACCTAACTTTGAGGAGAAAAAAGATCAGGAATAAGGGGAAACCTCGTATGGCTTCACTGAGTGAAACCAACTATAGTAATTCATTGCACCTGGTCCCTTGAGCACAGTGGTTTAGAGACCTGTTTCTGGATGTCAGCATGCAAAGATAGCCCAGAGCAACATTTTACAGCCCATGGTTGCTTAAAAGATTTTTCTAAGTATATTATCGTATTATTTTCTTAATTTTATTTCTCTTCTGGTTTTACATGTTAACATAAAGCAATGGAAGAACTGTGGAATAAAATGGAAGTCATTTTCCACAGTAAAATCTTAACTTATTAGTATGCTTAATTTTTATTTTGTTCTTTTTCCTAAAGCTTTTCTCACAGATTATCCTCTGCTATATTTCTATAGCAGGCCTGGAATAAAGGGAACTTGCCAGGACTTGGGGTGTCATGCACTCCATCTCTAAAAGGCTTATTCAAAACTACAGGGAAGATTTATGGGTTTGTTTTTCTTCAAAGCTCTGTACTTACAACATTATCAGTGAGAAGGGAATTGCCTCTGCTTCTGTTTCCCAGCTTTACTTGGATGTTTCTCTAACCTTGCTAATTCTCTCATTTTGATCCTAGTCTTAAGAAATTGTTTCCATAAAGTAAAAATCGTGGAATGAAGTGAGTATTTTTGATTTACAGGTGGCATTTTGCTTAAAAACAAACAAACAAACAAACAAACAAACAGAGGAGAGAATAATTCTAGTTCTTTCAAAATCTGATAACATAAGCCAGTGATGACGTGGAAGCTTAGAGCTTAGGGCACTGAAGAAAAAGCAGAGTTGTGAGCTTTGTGATTATTAAGCCATCACATGATTACTTCTGAAGTCCAACACAAAATTTTGACACAGTTTTAAGTCCTGCTGATGGCACAGATGCACTATGTAGTATCCAGGTAAATCTCATATTCTCTCTTGTCTGGTTTGACTGTCAGAGAAAGGTCTGTCTGCTCTGTAAGTTGTTATTCCTGACTAGAGCACATTTATAGACACTTCTGCATGCATTGCTGAATGCAGGTGTGAAGAGAAGCTCATTTCAAGATGGGTATATACTCCTAATTATATTTTTAAATCTTCATAATGGGGATGGTCAAACACAAGAATCAGAGAGGGACCCAGACTTGTTGTGGCATTTCCTTCTTGACTGCACAACATCCAGACCAACCTAATATAATTGTGGAGTTACTTAGTCTTTCAGCAGGGTGTGAACCAGGTAACTTCCAGAGTTTCCTTCTTCTTTTGATAATTGGGCAATTTGTATGCATTGCCATGGGCCTGCCCAACTGGGGAGTCTTGACTGATATAATTCCAGATGAATCAAGATATTGTCATAATTTTACTCATACAATTACACACTTGGGCATACTATCCTGAAATAAGGGTAGAATATTCTGATATTATTGATCTGCTTTGCAAACTGTAGTATTATTGTTCAGTTTCCTTATGCACAAGAAAAGAGAGAAGAACAAAGATTGTATGTGGAAGATAAGTTCTCAATAAGGCATCACTGCAGGTGTCTAGTAAAAGTTTTCCAGCTCTGCATTTTAAATCAGTTGTAAGGACAATTTATTTTATCTTTCTGAATCATGTTAATAGCTACTTATATCCTTGCTCTTATGATTATAACACAGTGATGCTTATCAAGAACTATCTCATAAATCACTGACTTGATTGCAATGGCTTTGGCATCCTTGTTTCCAAGAACTATTTGTTTCCTTCATTTAATGTTCATTTCCCAGCCCACATCCTCCATTGAGGCTCTTCCTTTCAGTAGTGAGATGCTACTTTGCCAACCCCTTCTGTCTACTAAATACTGAAATAACATATCCAGTGGCTTTTCTCTTGGGTCCATATGCACTGCTGTAGGCACTTTTTCTCTACAGATTATAGATTATATTATATTTAAAGTTTGAAAAATAATTCCTTAATCTAGATCTTAAAAGCAATTTATATGCATGTGTTCTTTTTGATAATTAACATTTCAATCTACAGCATCATGATAATTGATATTCTTCATCTTTTGCCTATGTGTGTTTGATTTCAGGATTTAGTGTCAAACAGAGAGAAGCTCAGAGAAAATGTGTAAAGTTTGAATTTTGACCAGCAGAACCCAAACAGAAATATTTTCTCTTGATCAAAATACAGTTATGTTTTCTAGAATGTCACATTTTGAGTGGACTCAATATGTTAGAAAATGCTATCCAACTGTCCTTGGTTTCTGAAAATGGAAATCACAGTCACTCACTTTAAAAGAATTTTCAGTTGAGGTCAGCTATATGTCCTAAACTTTGTTCACACAGGTTTTTATGTGTATATAAGCATGCAAACACACCCAGGTATCATCTGGAGTACTAAATGCCTTGCTGATAAGGAACCCTGTGTACCTCAAAAGACATGAGCCTTGTTCTCCTGCATAGCTTAAAACTCAAGTCCTCTTGTGTAAATACAGTTCACTCCAAAGCAAACAACAGAATTACTCTGCTCTGAACCCATTAATGACACAAGTGAATTCCATTTCAGTTTTGTACATTTCAGGTGTAGAACTTGCAGAACAAAGTAAAAGTAGCAATGCATTTCACAACCTTGATACTTTTCTAGGGTCCAGAGTGGGTTTGGTTCATGATCTGGGGACAGACTGAGCAACAGGTTAACTTTCCTGTTTCTCTGATTGTGAAAGTGGCAGGAGCTGCTGGACTGAGACTTTTCTTAGCTGAACTCAGTCACTTTTCAGTGAGTTTTTCTGTAGAGTGGGCAGGGAGGTGTCTGTGATCTAGGTAATGGAGAGTAGTGCATAGCTCCAGTTGTCATGGGAAGTGTAGGATTTAGATCAGAAAAGGCCATATGAATAGATTTGGACAAGTTTCCTAATTTTAAAATAATTTATAATTGTATATCTCTAAATATTCACATAAAACCGAAATTGTACTAGAATTTTTTGTGAAGCAACTGTAGTAACAAGTTATAATAGCTTAGTTGCAGGAACCATTTGATATTCAGAGGGCTCACTTACAGAAGGGGCTCTAAGAAGTTACCATAACTTAGGACTGTAACCTGAGAGGAAGCAGATTTATCCAGAAGACAAGGAACGGGAGAAGGCATCCTTTGTGAAATGACCAGGAAGAGTTAAGAGGCTTGCAGGATTACTCAGTTCATGAGGAGGGGTTGGAAGGCAAAGAACTGCACCAATTCATTTGAGATCTGTAGCCAAAATAATCAACCAGACACAGACAGCTGTTTAAAATTGTGTTCAAGTAAGTGAAAGGCTTGCTGAAGCCAGAGTGCTGATGACAGGAGAGACAATGCAGGCTTCATCAGCACCAAAGGAGTATGCAGTGGTGAACTGAAAATTCAAACAGACTTCAGCATTCATTAAGCCAAGCCTGAGATTGCTAATTTTAGACACAGCTGCTGCTGTAATACAAGTTATATTTAAAGAATGAGCCAGGAGCCCCTTTTGTTTAGACCACAATGAGCTAGGACCAGCACCACCAGCTTTGACAGTAGAATACTGAAATTGAAACAGTGTAATAGTGGAATAATACCCTTGTCCATATAGGTAACTTGGATTTACAAACCCATGGACAGAAATAAGGAGCAGCACTCTGCCTCTGAAAGAAAGTGCTGTTGGGGTGTGGTCTCTGCTCACCACAGGTTTGTTGTGTACTGTAGATGCAATAATAAATGTAAAATATATAAAGGTGCAGATACGAAATTACTGAACTTCAGTGAACCAGAGACAGTTGCTTAGATTATTACTAAACCAAAAAAACCCCAACCCTATATAAAGAAGGCAGGTAAAGAGATAAATATCATCTATTTCCTCCTGCCAGAGATCTACTCCCAAAACACACATTCAAAATTGTCTTTTACATCTTATCTATTATTAAGAGACAGACTTGGAAAATGTCTGAGCTTTTATGAACTGATTTAGTAATCTCATGATTGTAAGTGGGGCCCTCAAAATTAAGAAGAGTTTTACCTAAGATAGTCTTTCTTTAAATATCCACTGGAATACCAGCAAACCCTCTTTATCACATTAATTGGGAGAAATATTATGGTCTTTACCTCAGTATGCTAGAAATAAAACCTACTGAAATGTATTTCAGCTGAAAGATAAGAAAGGCTTTACAAGTTCCAGATTTAAGTATACATTATCCATACAGTACACATTTGTAAGCACTGAATAAACTCATGAATGTTACCTTGAAAATTAATTGCTTTTAGATCACAGTATAAGAGCACTATTTGCCCCCAGGAATTTTGTCCATAAGCAGTTGACAACAGAAAATACTGGCCAAAAAACTGCTATCTTTTTATTTCTATTATCTCTGCATTGTTCAAACCATAAGAAAGAGAATGAAATTTGAATCTGGCATCTGTGCTCTAGTAAGAATGCTACAATGCTACAAGAATATTTCATTTCCAATATTATTACAGCTTTCAGACCAGGAAAGAGACAGCTTGAGTTTCAAATTGAAGCTTCAGTTTGGAGAGCCAGCAGTTAAAAAACAGCCTCAGCTTGTGCTCAAGAGAACATAAGCACTTTACTCATCAAGCAAACCTCCAGCCATAACAGACATTTTTTGTGTCCTATCAGCCTATCAAAGCATGTTACACAACAGAACAGAAGTGAGATAATCACACTCCCATATAATCTGTCTGTTTATAGATTTATGGGTGTTGTTTGTTTGTTTTATAACTCCTTGGTGGATGTTTTTCAGGGCAGCGATTTCAGTGTAGCTTCAAGAGGAATCCAGCATAGAAAGATTTCCAGTAAGAATGGGAGGTCTGTCTGTGCCTTCTCACCCCCAACGTCAGTAAGGGCAATACGGAGCCAGAGGTCAGTGGGAGTTCCAGAAACAGTGACAGAGGTAATACATGCTCCAAAAACTGACTTAGTCATTTTTTAGGGTAGAGGAAGAAATTATTAGGTGAATAGAAACAGGATGATACTTTTACTCACACAAATCATATCAATTAAACTGAAATTGATGCAAAAAAAGCCAGTGCAGTTAAATTTGTGCAAAGACTAATGAGATACAGTCATACTGTCTGAAAATCAGATAAAGATCTTTAGTTTTTATGTGCAAATTTACAGAAATTAATGTATTCTAAATTAAGGGAATCTGCACAGAATTCTGCCATTTAAGAGCAGCCATTTAGTTAATTAATTTAAAATTTCTTCTAGGTACAGCCTCAGATAGAATAAGCCCTGAGATGTACACGTGCTGCAAGCAAATCCCAACAAGACAGCAGCATTTCATATCAGGCCTCTCTGCTTTGTGCTAGGCAGCAGGGTAGCGGTCTCCTGTAGTGACACTGTGGGGCTCAACTGGCCTCAAACTGATGCCTTAGGAGAAAGAGGTTTTGTGTAATTTCCCCCATTCTTTAAGCTTTTCAAGCCCCTGGCTTTGACTGATTACAACACCACAGACTGAGCATTAGCTACATGGTGAATTGCAATTGCTATTCATCAGAGAACACTTGGATTCAAGAAAATGGGAGGAACCAGATTTAGGTACTTGAGGACAATTACATGAGTTAGAGTATCTGTGTAGCAAAAGCTGCACTAGACAGCACTGACTAGAATGGGTGAACTGCTGAGTTTGCTTCTTTTATTGTTTGATTCATCTTGTTTGGGACATTTATTTTTTTTGTTATTATCTTCGTTGTTCTGTCCCTCTGCATACATATCAGGTTGATTCTGTCTCTTTGGAAACATAACTTTATGCTTCAAAAATTAAGAGAGTCCTTGAAGGGCCCCATTCTGACCACCAGCCAGAAATATAGTTGTATGCAGTATTATCTGTCCAGGTGTTGCACGTCACACCAATCATTGACAAGCCCTGTTATTGGCATCTTCTGCTGCAGATTTTATGTGGGAAGTCTCTTGCAACACCTAAAAGCAATTAGTCCCCACGAGCAGCTGCAGTGTGCCTTGTCAATAGGCAGCAGGTGAGGTTTCTAATGCTGGCTGCAGATGGGGTGAAATTTGCTGTCAGAATGAAACACAGCAGTACAGAACACTACCAAGCCAGTCATAAGCACTAGCAACCAGGTGTGCATTACTCGTATCCTGGACTTAAGGCAGAAGTAAAACATAAATTGTTGGTGTGATTGCTTGCAAATACCCTTCCTTAGAAAGAATTTTAGCTTCACTGTATTAGAAATTAAGAACTGATCTTGCTTTTCTTCCTCAGATTGCTGTGCAGTCCAGCCCAATATTTTTATACAAATGGCAGTGTCTCCCAGGTGCCTTTCAGAGATACAAAGCATGCAAGTAGAGGGGAGAAATAGTAGGCCTGCAAAGTGATCAATTTGACTGTCAGGAATGTGGGATACTGTCACATCCCAGTGGAATAAAATGACAAGTCATTTCCTTGTCATCCTTCCCATATGGAAAAGAGGTTATTAATATTTGTCCCTCACTGGAAAGCCTTAATCCATACTTTAGTTCACCTTTCACAGACAACCTGAGATGGCAGTAAACAGGAGTGACAGAAAAGTCACAGGAAAGGTCACACTGCATGGCTGGAGGAGTGTTCATGGTGCTGCAGGGCCTCACAGCCCTGTGGGTGAGGAGGGGTCAAAGAATGTGTGGATGAATGGCTGGGTTTATCAGAGGGCTGCTTTCTTTCCAAGATGGACTCACATCTTGTCAGAATTGTGCAGAGCAGCACCAGATTCAGGGCAAATGCCTGGTCTGCAGAAAGAAAGCATCTGAGTACCTGGAGGGCCCCCTGCTCCCCACTGCAGTGCTAAGCTCATCTATTACCCACATTACCACCTGCTGGACCAGCATCTCAGGTGGTAAAGGGATTCATTCAGCCCTGCTAAAAACACAGTGTGCACAATGCATCTGTATCTGATGGTCACTTGTATTCTCCCCCTCCCACCGAGCTCTCCTCAACTGAACTAGAAAGTGTGGTCAAGGGTTTTGTGCAGAGAATGAGTCTCTTTTGTCTCTAAATCACAGAAATCCTCTTCCCTGTTTACTGGCTGGCAAAAGTACACACATTTTCCTAGGAAAAGATTTGCACTGGAGAGGGATTATTACCAGTCAAATGAGCATCTACCCTCTTGCTTTGGGAGGGGCTTGTGTGGGGCACGAGCTTGTGACAGAATGCAGAACCAGGCCCATTGTCAACACATCAGTTAACATCTAACTCAAAATATTTTTGTGTTTCTCCTTAGCTGCCCTTGATCTGCCCCTATTTCTCTTGTTTCTGTAAGTTGCCTCCTTAGTTAATGAGTAGGGCAAAAAGAAGTTGAAGAAATTCCAGACTTAGTTTATGAAGGCTTAACTATCTTAATTATCAGAATAGAATCACAAAGAGAAAGTGGTTGCAAATAAGATGCCACTTTTAGAGAAAGCCCCACTCCCAGACACATCCTCCTTTTAGATTAAAAATAATAGAGCCATGGTCTGGGGTTTCCAGGTAGTCCAAGGAAACTCTGTACACTTTATGATACTCCTTTGACTCTCATCACTCATGAAATCCAAGTGCAGTAGGAATTTTTCTGCCTTTGAGCTGTTTGTTGCAGACCCCAGTGTAAGAAATGCTGCAGAAGAACAGAATGGTAGAGGCCCAAGTGGGAGTGGGAATTATTCTCCTGCTTTTTCTGGTCTGCCAGCAGTCAAAAGAGACTTCATGGAAGCCCAGAAAATTATCCTTTATTTTTAAGCAGGAGCGATATGGTATCAGTAATATTTCAACAAGTTCCTGAATTATGCCCATGACAACTTGACTGTTGTGAATAAATTGAAATCTTGTTATCTGCTCTGCTGACTGCTAGTTTCAGAAAGGGAGAAAATTCATTCAGAATGAGAAATCTCAGACTAGCACTGAAAGCTGGGCAGGAGTTTTAAAATGGAAAAAGTTGTCTTGCTATCTATGTCAGAAAAAAAAAAACCCTTTAAATTTCCAGACTCCTTTAATGTACAAGAGCAGCAACAAAAATTTGCAAAATCACATCAATTTCTCCAGCAAAAAGATAAGAGTGTCAAAGAAAGTGACACAGAGTATGAGTATTCAGTTCATAGGTGCTTTTCTCAAGGAAGGTAGCCCAGGGAACATGATGCATGGTTGAACAGATTTTTATGAGCGCCTCCACCCTCTCGTCGATATATTCACCTGCTTCACCGTCAGTCATTGCCATTTTCTCCTTGCTCAGTACAGCTGGTGGATTACTATGCAAACTGCACCACACAGAAGACTTAACTCTGTCTTCTAGTATGGGAACCCTCTGGCACTTACAATGCACTTTAATTTTAATCTGTATTTCAGTGCTGAATACCACGGGGTAAGTAGCATGCTACTGAATGTAGTTTAATTCAGGAATCTCAGCTGTTAATGATACATATCCTTTCTTCACTTTTAGAATGTGGAATGTTTCTCTCCTTTTTAGATGTGGAATGTTGTACAATTGAATCATGTCATTTTTTAAAAGAAATAATTTAAATTTGTGGTTGACTAATTCTGCTCTGGCTTCTGAGAGAGAAACCTGTAACACATGAATTTCTAATAGCACATCTGAATAGATCTGGACAAATAACCAAAATACTTATAAAACTCTCTTGTCTCTGAATATACCTGCATTAACCTGTGCTTTAGGATTTGCCTGATGTATAACTGTTTAAAGATAGCACTGAATAGAGACTAAGTGGCAACTTGTCATGGCCTTCCCTTTCTCATGGAAGAAATCCAAGAAGGACTGTGAGGAAAACTTTCTTACTTTATTTGTCTTTACATATTTTTTTCCTCCTGAACCTGAGCTCAGTCTGTTTTCCAGTTTCTTGATACATTTCATTGTATCATTTCACAATAAATTGATGGTGATATTTGCTCCTAATCTCCCTAGTTTCCTGAATGTCATTCCTTGGATTTTGAGCAGTACAGACATTCCTTTTGCTGCATTCACTTAAGGACAGATCTTCTATACTGTGTCAAGTACAATAAGGATAACAAAGGAGGGAGCACCACCGAGTTTGTAACTGAACCCTGCTTCCAGAAACTGGGGACCATCCCTTCCCTATGCAAAACACCCAAAGAGCAGAGCCATTTGCATTGTGATCTGCGGTGGGATTTTGGTCTTGTGTCAACTCATCTCTGCAGGACTTTGTAGCACACAAGGACTGTGCATTTGTAACTGCTTTTGTTTTACATCATTTTCAGGGTAAATTAGAAGAGCTGGATGAAATGAAAGCTTTGTGTCATGAGAGATTTGCAGGGGTTAAAGGAAATATATAGCCTTCCAACAAGTAACCAAGTTACACAGTACACTGGTTTACTGGCATTTACACACTTTGCTTTGCAACAGTGGGGATAATAATGCTATGATCAAGTTAATAGGAAGTCTTTGCTATTATCCTGGTGTTGTCCGAGCTGAGATGTACCCATCCATCCCTCTGCAGCTCTCTGTGCCCAGGAGAACTCCTCTCATTCCAGTTCAGTGGGATACAGAGCAGAGGAGCCTTCTCCCCTTTGACTCACTCTCAGAGCTCTGCCATGAATGAGTAACTTCCACATGGGAAGAGAAAGTCAGACATGGATGAAACCCTGGGTCTATTCAGTTATTCAGTGAAAGCCCCAGAGGCATAAGCTGAGGTCCCAACATTCTTTCTTAAACAATTTTTGAGTAACTAATTCCACAAGGGCTTCACTCCATTTTTTTTCTTGATAGGATCAAGCAAAGACCAAGAGGTGGCTTGAGGACATGGGATCCTGAAACAGGTAACTGCATGTCATTAGTGCTGATAACCATCCAAGGTAGATTTTGGACATGCTGGCTCCTCTTCCTCACTTTAATGTGTTGTATTTCAGCTTACCTCACCAGATGTGATTTTAACAATAACTCAAGGCCATTCTGTGACTGGACCCAGCCTTGCAATGTCAACCAGGGATTGTGGATACGAACCAAGCATGACACTCCAACTGATGGAACAGGTCCTGATGGAGACTATCCTGATGGAAGTAAGTGCTTGGTTGTGGCCTTGCTGATTTTCCTTTTTTGAAGGCAGGTTGACTACCTTTATTCTTTTTTCTTTGAAAGAGAAAAGAGATTCATGAAGCCCCTTGAAATGTATTGGGTTTGTTTCATGCTGACACCTGTCTTTGACCTTTCACCATATCAGAGAGGAGTGAATTAAACTGGCTTGCCCATCATAAATTGGATATCTTTATCAGTGCATGGAAGTAAAAGAAAACTAATTATATCATGCTAAAGGCCTTTTAGAGAATGTAGTGACATGGAACAGGTAATTTTTCAGGAGAGGGCTTCTGGCCAAATTACACTGATACCAGTTTATGGCAACAAACGTAATGATTACTGCACTGGCACAAGATAAAGTTCACACTAGCTAGTTATAAAATCAAGTTTGAAATTGAAGAATATTTTTTTAAAGGCTTGTTCTCTGATACCTGTGATTTACAAACTGGAGTCTAACATTGTCACTGTATCAAACAAATACTCCATGGCTCCATCTCTGTGTGTTTGAACCGCTATCCTTACCCCAGCCGATCCATTTAGGGACATCAGTCTGCAGTCATACAGCTTCCTGTAATTATCCCAAGACCGAAAGGTCAGCTACTGTCAGAGTCAGTAAGCAGATTAGAACAGTATTAGTTGGGATTGTTGCTAAATAATTTTCTGCATTTATACTATTTTGATAATAATAATTAAAATTGCTTGTTGGAAGAAGAAAGGAAATATTTTTATTTGTATTAACACAAATTATAATATAATTTATAAATTTTTTAATAGAATATAAATTATAATGTTTTGCTTTTTGAACTGACACAGGCCATATCACTTTAAATGCGATTTAGATTTTCTTGCCAACCTAAATCAATGACTGAATGTTAGATGCTATGTGTGGAGCCATACTTTACCATACAGAAACGGTCATTCATTTATTTTTGATTCTTTTCCATAGTCAGATGGGAGAGGCTTGACTTTAGCTACACTGGGGAAATGTAATTTTGATCTTAGCACACTTGAAGCAAAAAACTTCAGCCCTAGTAAAGCAAAATCTGATTTCATATCGAACCAAAGTGAAGCATTACAAATCCTAAAGAAACACTGCAAGTCTCTGAATTTTTAAAAACTTCCTTCCTTTTCATAATGCCAAATATAAATATTTTGAAGGAATATATCAGCATTGCTTTCTATTTCTTTCATTTTGAGACAAACCCAAATGCTGACAGTTTAGAATTTTCCTTATGCCAGGGATTTATTCATCTTGAGACCAAAATATTTATGAAAAATATATATCCCACAAAAGAAAGTGTATAGCAGATTGCATTATTTTCCTTTGAGGAAAGTGGAAACAGAACATGGATCAGTGTGGGAGTGTCTGGAGGTGCTGTCTCTTGAAAGAGTCCTATGTCTTTAATTGTGATCCCAAAATAACTCTTCTTGTGAGATGAAATATATTTGCTTTGCTCTCAGGCTCACATTCTACTTTGGATAATTACATGGATTAACCATTGCAATGTGAAGTCCAAGCACCTTTTGTTTTGCTTCTTTACACTGATAATGATGCCCTTAATTTCTTCCAGAGTTGGGTTGCACTTCAGTTTTAGATGATACCTAATAAGTTATCAGAAGATTCAACTTTTTTTTTTTTTTTTCACTCTGCAGAAGGTTATTTTATCTACCAAGAAGCAAGTAATCTGGTCCCCTTTGACACTAATAGGCTGGAGAGCCCAGATACTGTAGTTTCTGGACAGATATGCATAGACTTCTGGTACTACATGTTTGGATCAGAAGAGATGAATGAGCTGAGAGTGCTTATCCAAGATGGCACAAGGGAGTCTCTTCTGTGGTATCGTAAGGGAAACCAGAGTTCCTTGTGGACCTATGGTGCCATCACTCACACTTTTTCAACACAGAGAAAGATAAAGGTAATATATTTGCAGAATATATTTCTTTGTACAGTGACAGCACTTCTCTCCTTGCAGGCTGCAAAATATTGTGCATGTAAGCTAGAAAATATAAGCAAGATTTGCTTGGTTATATTTTTTGCTTGGTTTATATTTTGTAAATAGAATGGTCTCATGATTTCTGTCAATGAGAAGAAATAAACAACCTCCTAGTTTTACCAGTGTTGTTAGTTAAGGGATAAAATTCAGTTTAGTTTTCTGTCTTTTTCCTTCCTTTCCTCCTTAATTTTATCATGAAGTCAAGGACTTAATTAAATGCAGGTTTATCTGCTGTGAGTTTCAAGGTTTGAACTTTGGGATGGTGCCTGCATTGAACTCCTCTGTAGACTCCAGACCACTAATTCTCATAAATCATTTATAAGTCAGTGAAATAGAGGATGATGTTTTTTGCAGTCCTCACCTTATTACAGAATATATGTTCCTTTAGCTGAGGGGAGCTAAGAAATCTGTTATAACCTCATCTTGTTGATTTCTATTTTTAGCAATAAAACAGAGAGATTAGTTTGAAAACTTGCTTAGAGAAATGGTCTTGTGTTTGCCTAAACATCTCTGATGCAGGAATCACTTTGTGTCCTGCCTAGGTGATTTTTGAGGCTGTCCGAGGACTGACAGAGTATGGGGATACAGCACTGGACAATGTGAGAGTAAGGGATGGACCCTGTGGTAAGTCTGTGTTTGCACCTGAGTCAATGCTACTTCCTCGTCTCTGTTTAAGCTGCTGACCATTACTCTATTCCATATACAATATAGCAACCCCTCTGAACTTCAAACCACAAAACAGAAATGGCAAAAACTTTACACCTCACTTCATTTAAATGTTACGTGTTTTGCTGTAATTTCTTCCTAAATCTTTCCTCATCACCTCAAACATCCAAGACAAGCTATCCCTTTCTCTGCAAATGTGACCTTTTTCACCAGGTCCAGCAAAATTTAGCTTCACTTCTAAGTCTGAAGTGCATCTCTAAACCTAGACAAGGCTCTGCACATTGACCTTGGATTCCAGATTAAATGGTCTAATTGGCATTTGACAGCAAATATCAGTTCATGCAAGCTCATTAAATACACGGTACAACCATATGTCACAAAATGAAATAACAAGTCAATAACACTAAGTGGCACTGCCAGCTTTGACTACAAATCAGCAATTTGAGCTTGATCTCTGACCCTGTAACAGATCAGCCGAGACTGGCACAAGCTGTGCACGGCTGGAATCCATTTTTACTGACAAGCATGCAATACCTACAAAATGTGAATTGAAAGAAATTTGCTGAAAAACGTGCAGAAAGTTTCATTAGGTCTTAATAGGTGCTGTTCTCTGTGAAATACTACTCATATAATGACATGACATGTTTCAAATTTACACTATCTGTGACAAGGATTTCCTTTCAGGTCCTCATCCTCTGATAATACGATTTTACTTAAAATTCTGTGAAAAAGACTTGGGGTCTTATTTTGTTTGAGGGCTAGGGAGAGCCAGTTCTTCATTTTCCCAGTTGCATTAGCACATGATCCAGCCACCGGATGGTGCACAAAGGTAACTCTGAGAGACAAGAGCTTCTGCGTTCATCTCACTCTCATACCTGCCAACACTCACTGACAGCAGGACCTTCATGTGTCTTAACATACACCAGAGGGAGTCACATACCCAATTGTAACTGCACTTCCAGCTCCTGAGAAGAGCCCTAGCTCAGTCACTGTGATCAAACTAACAATCAGATGAGCTTTCCTAGGAGCTAAAAAGACCCCTACATCCCCGATTTTAAACACAGGCAGTTCTACTTGCTTCACTGAAGAACTTCTAACTTTATGCTGGTGAAGAGTAAGTGAAAGTTCCTGTATATTGGTGAGTAAATAGTGTTCACCCTGTAATGTTAAAGCTCATTGTATTGCTTTGTCTTTTCCACTAACAGAAGCTGTCCCTACACCTGTACCACCAACACCTACACCAACAGAACCTACACCACCTCCAGTGACAGGTAATTTTAGCCAATCACATATACTACTCAACAGGTTGTAGGACACTTACATTTTTTACTAGCAGCACTACTTCTTCAGTTAATTTCTATGGGTGTTTGTCTATGACGTTGCTTTATGGCATACAAATCAGCCTTTTCTGTTTCAGTTCTTCCACATCTAATCTACAAAATGAGAGGGATTGTGCGGTGGGAAAACACAATGAGGTGGGCTTTTGGGATGTGTCTGTATGTTAATAAGAACTTTTTCCTGTCTCCAGAAGCTATTTGCAGTATACATGGGGATCCTCACTACAACACCTTTGACAAGCAGCGTCATGACTTCATGGGCACCTGCACCTACACCCTCTCCAAGCTGTGTGAGAGCAACAGCTCCCTGCCCTCCTTCAACGTGGAAGCGGCCAATGAGCACAGGGGAGGCAACACCCGCGTGTCCTATGTCCGATACGTGGATATCAATGTCTATGGCTACAGGATCAACCTCGGTCAAAAAAGAGCTGTTAAGGTAAGGTTGGAGCCTGCTGTCTATCATTTGTAACTCATAGCATGAATGAAGAAACTGTTGTACAGTGACTACAAATTTCCAGCATCTGTAGAGTAATATTTAGAGGGCAGTCAAATATTTAGGAGCAGGAGTAATGTGTAGTTCTTAAACATGGGAATTTCAAAACTGAAAGCATAGGCTAAAATTCTGTGCCACTGAAAGGTGGGCTTAGAGCTGACACTCCAGATGGGGTTGGTGGGCTAGACTACCTTTCTAACCTGCTCCCCATGCTCAAGTCAGGCATGCAACAGGGAGAAAAGAGGTTCTGAATTAGCTGAGTTCATGCTGGTAGTCATTTCCCAATCCTGTGTAGTGGCCTGTAACACTGAACACTTCTCATTGATTTCTACTTATTCCACCTCACTGTTAACTTCATTTAACACCTGGCCTTTGCCATAAAGCAGGGCCAGGTGGGAGTCCTGGAGTGACAATCTGATGACTCTCCTTACACTGTCTGTACACTTGGCAAGTTCTTGCATCCTAGGACTCCTTTATGGATCCTTTCCATAAAGGGTCAAGATGGTAGAAATGGTTGAGCCAAACCCACAGGAAATGAACAGGTCACCTTGCTTCATTACCACCTTTCTTATAAGAAAATACTACAGTGATTTAAAACAGGCAAAGGTTTGAAGGTACACTGAAACCTTTCCCATCTGGTCTTAGAGACACAGAGAACTCATATGTCCTCATTTGTCAATAGCCTCTCTCTTATACCTTTCCCCTCCATTTACCGATTTTATTATAAAAAGAATAGGTCTGTAGGCAGTTGATGTAGACAGACCATGCTAAGTCTTGAGCTTTTGCCAGCTGTGTCTGGCTCACCAAGACCACACTTGTAAGCTATGTTGTAGACACATTGTTACGGCCTCAAGCCCTAGATTGTGTGGCCATATACACTGTTCTTGGTAAGTAATACTAGCACCAAGTGAGTTCTTACTGCTCACTGTGTCAATACAGGAATCTAAGAGGGTCACCTTTAAAAATACTTCTTTTCAAGTGCTTACAAGTCCTTCTCTGTGCCTGCAGGTCAATGGAGTCAGCCAGGTGGTCCCTATGACCTTGGCCCCAGGTGTCAGTATTTCCTTCAGTGGACAGTATGTTGTGGTTACTACTGACTTTGGCCTGAAAGTCAAGTTTGATGGAAATCACAGAGCAGAAATCACTCTTCCCAGTACCTATATGTCTAAAGTCTGTGGAATATGTGGAAATTACAACGGGCACAAAGCAGATGACTTTCTCAACCCAGATGGAGAGATGGAACCAAACTCAACCAGCCTTGGCAACAGTTGGCAGGTTTACAATGACTCCAGGTAGGACTCCAGCCAGGATGTCAGGTCTTACCTGTTGGCTATGCAATGACCAGTGTTTTATGCAACTGTTGCACGGGAGTCAAAACTGTCAGACACACATGGGATAAAATCTATTCTTGTCAGTGTACTTACTTTATCCATCTGGGTAAAGTTTCACAGAAAATTTAACTGTGCTTAAAAAGAGAAAATTTGTTAGAATCCTAGAATTTTTTAGGCTGGAAAAGACCCTTAATGTCATCAAGTTCAACAGCTAACCCAGCACTGTCATAGCCACTGACAAACCATGTCCCCAAATGCCACACTTAGGCATCTTTTCAATACCTCCAGGGATGGTGACTCCACCACTTCCCTGGGCAGCCTGTTCCGATGCTCAGCAATCTTTTTGGAGAAGAAATTTTTCTTAATATCTAATCTAAACCTCCCCTGGTGCAACTTGAGGCCATTTCCTCTCACCCTGTCACCTGGAAAAAAGACTGTCCCTCATCTCACTACAACCTCCTTTCAGGGAGCTGCAGAGAGCAAGGAGATGTCCCCTGAGCCTTCCCCTCCTCAGGCCTAACAACCTCAATTTCCTCAGCCACTCCTCATAAGGCTTGTGCTCCAGACCCTTCACCAGCTCTGTTGCCCTTATGTGGATACAGCCCAGCACCTCATTGTCTTTCTGGTAGTGAGAGGCCCAAAACTGAACATAGGAATCAAGGTGTGGCCTGAAGAGTACCAAGGACAGGGGAGCAATCCCTTCCTTCTTCCCCCTTCAAATCTTACTGCACATATGCTTTGTGCCCAAAGAGAGTCCAGCTGGAGTGAGGGGGTTGTTTTTGTTCCCTCATATCATAATATTTTCTCAACAAAAGCTCAGGCTTCTGCTGGGCTCAGGCAGCCAGTAACATCCCTGTGGCCTCACCATTGGGAAGGGCTTTGTCCCTGTTGCTCAGGACTGGATCCTGCCACGTGCTGGGCACTGCACACACAGCACCCTTATCTTCACATCACATACTCCTCTGGGCCTCAGTTTTAGGGTTACTTACTCATTGGGGTTTTCAGGAACAGCAGCCAATTAAATCAGAAAAAAATACGGTTTTGTTCATGTCTCCATAAGTGGTCTCTTTAGGCATCCTGATGCAAGCCAGGGCACACAGCTGCAAGCAAACAACACTCCCATACAAGAGATACTGCCTTTATCATTTGCTTTGCCTTGCTGATAGGAGAGAAAGGTCTTGGGGGCTGCTTTTGTCCCCTACTGCTGTTTGAGCAAACAGAAAGAAAGAGTATGTTAATTACGAACACAGGCCAGACAGGGAGAATGATCTGTGAGTTTTAGCACTGACTTGGCTAAATTCCTGTTTTACATTTAAATTTAAATATTAGTACTTGAATAAAACACTGAAGGTGCCCACTAAGATTTCAGTTATTGTTTTAGTATATGAGTGCTAATACTTGAAGATATTGTTTCAACTCTTCTAAGATACTTGACTTGTTCTTAATTATTTCCCAATATGTTATTAAATAACGATAGGAGTTGAACTTTGCTTTCACTTTCTAATTCCCCTTCCATGTAAACAGCCTGACTTATTGGAAAGCCAAAAATAAATACTTGGGTTTTGTCCAGGCTCCTCAAATATTATCAGGTTGAGATAATTTTCAAATCTGAATCTCTATCCCAAGAGTTTGAACCAGAGGGATTAGAAATATGTCACATTTAGTCTGGGAAGAGACCTGTGATTTTGGTAGATGTGATTTCAAAAGCATCTCAGGTGCTAGTGAATCCAAAGTCGATCTGTTAAGTTTTCCACATCTTTTTTCTTTTTTTCCACATTAGGTGCTCAGCAGATGATGGCCATACTCCAAACTGCACTGATGATGAAAAACACATGATTCAAAGCAATGCCTACTGTGGTCTGATCACAGATCCAAATGGTCCATTCCAGAACTGCCACTCATTAGTTGATCCACAGAGTTATTTTGAAGATTGCCAGTATGATCTCTGTGAACTTCATTTGAACAATGCAGCCCTCTGTGAAAGCCTACAGGCTTATGCAGACGTGTGCCAAGCTGCAGGAGTCCAGCTGGCACCATGGAGAAATGCAACCTTCTGCCGTATGTATCAAAGGTTGCTAAAAATTGCCACTTGTCAGGAGGGTATAATGAGGATTTCCTGAAGACAGAGCGTTACAACACTGTTTTGAATTCATCTAACACTGAGAATCTTGTTTGGCCTTGATCAGGCCAAAGATTTCAGGGTTATATGTAGTTCCTCAGTTTGATTTCTTTGGGAAGATACTAGTGAAAATAGTTCAGCTGCTTTGAATGAAAGGAAAAAATACCACCTATTCCATCTTAAAATAGAAGGGAGACCTTGCCATTGAATTTCTCTCTGCAAAGAGAGCAGGATGAAGGAGGAACACATCTGACAAGCTGAGCAGCAGGTCTGGGAAAAAGGGAGGAGAGTGTTGTTATCACTATCAGTGGCACAGACTCCCACATGTATAAGAGAGTAGGGAGTGCTGACCATTCTTCCCTATTGGATGTGGAGGAAAGCATCAGAGTGTCCTGTATAAGCGTAGTCATTCATGGTTTCAGATGGGAGAGGAGGCAACACGGATAGGCAGCCTGGAATTAAAGGCCAGGACAGAAGTCAAAAGTCTGTGCAATGGAGATTGTAACAATGCTACTGAGGGTGGAGAAGGCAGGGAGAATAGGGACAAGATGGAAGAGACAGAAATGCACAGAGGCACAAGACAAAAGGTGTCAAGTATTGAAGTAATAGATAGATGTCTGTGCTAGGGAGTAAATAGGAATAATGACCCTTCTTTTTTTAGTATTGGTAAAGAGTAAATAAAGAACATTTCTCAAGAATTCAGGCATATATTATAAGAAAAAACATCCATATTATTTTCAGAACAAAATTTAAATACCGTCTGAAATGCCTGAACAGATCTGTTCCCACCAGAAACAAATAAAAGAAACAGGAAATAGTATTTCAGTGACCCATGTGCCTTCCATGTTGAAAGAGGTGGGGAGACTAAAAAGCTTGTGTGAAAACACTGGAATTACTGAAGCCTAATTTCTTTTCTGACTTTTGTTTCACATTTGACTTCAGTCTCTATGTGGAGCGACTTCTTGTCTGGGGATGCTACTAAGGCTTTCCCTCCTAGAGGTTCCATGGTTTCTAAGCAGAAGTGAGCTGTCTCTGCATCTCTTCTTTCTGCTGAAAGAGTTTGCAGGATCTCTTCTCCTTGCCTTGGGCCGATTTCATTTAATGAACCTGTATATATTTTTATCTTCTGCCAACCTCACCAACTTATTTTCTGTAGATCACCTGGTTCAAATTAAGTGAGAGGATGGGCAAAGAAATGTACAATGTCATTGTACTATCTCTGTCTCCTTAGAAAACCAAGCTAAAGACAGAGTGAGAAAATATGTCATTAAAAATTGTTCCACTTCACATAAACATCTAGAAGCTGAAAAAACAGTGCTTAGGAAGCTTCAGTTCTCAAACCTTCTCGTCAGAATATGACAGTGTTTAAAACATCTAATTACAAAAGAGTATGTCATGCATGTAGCAAAATATAAAAATAGAATAGAGCACTTCTGCATCCTGATTATTGAACAAACCTTAAAGATCTCAGCGAAGTGAGAAAATAAGAGTTAAGACATTACAATATGACTGGAATTAAATATCAGAACTATAAACTAAAAATAGCAGGTCTAGGACAAATAGCTAATATGACACTGATATCCTATGTGCAATGCAAGAATTCAAGAAATCATCTTCATGTCCTAGGAAAGGCTCTCTCTCAGTAAAAGTATAGGTAGCCAAATCTCAAAAGAAATGCAGCTGTGGTAAGACAAAAAAGACATGCCTGAGAATGCTGCTAATCCCAAGATTCACAAACATTTCAAAAGAAATCAGAATATGATATTAAACAAACCCAAATGCTGAGTAATTAAAAAATATTAATACATATCTTTATCTTTTGTTACACAGCATTGGCCTGTCCATCCAACAGTCACTACGAGCCCTGTGCTGCAGCCTGCCCTGCCACCTGTGTTGACCCAATGGCTCCTGTTACCTGCAGCCTGCCGTGCGTGGAGGGCTGTGTGTGTGACAGTGGGTACCTGCTCTACAATGACCGCTGCGTGCCCAGCCAGCAGTGTGGGTGCTGGCACAATGGGCAGCACTACCCCGTGGGCTCTGAGTTCTGGACGGACGACACCTGCTCCTCCAAGTGCACGTGTCCTGCACGGGGAAGCAAAGTCCACTGCTTCAATGCCTCCTGCCCTGAGGGCCTGTACTGTGGGGTGCAGAACGGGAAACCTGTGTGCCTCGAACACTCCTACGGCATCTGCCACGTCCACGGAGACCCCCACTACAAAACCTTTGACAAGGTGACGCACAACTTCATGGGCAACTGCACCTACACGCTGGCCAAAGTGTGCTCCAACATCACCTCCCTGCCCTACTTCAACGTGGAGGCCAAGAACGAGCACCGTGGCAACACCCGAGTGTCCTACGTGCGCGAAGTGGTGGTTGAGGTGTACGGACAGCGCGTTGTCATCCTCAAGCAGCAGAAGAGCCACGTGCTGGTAGGCAGTGGGGCTGGCATGGGCATGATGCGGCTACAAGGCAGGGCTGGCTTCTCCTGGCGGGGCCTGGCACGTACCAGGTGGGAGTGGGCTCCCCTGAAGGCACTGGGTCGCTTTGTTTTCCCTTTCAGGAGAGGCTGGGGGAGGAAGAGGCAAATGGGAATCATGGGCCATGTTGAGCAGAGTGCAGAACACAGCACACAGCTCTGCGAGTCCCAGGGGTGTGGGGGTGTGAGGACATCCCAGGCAGCTGTTTGCCGTGCCGGGGCCGGCAGCTGCTTTCCCTGGGCAGGAGCAGCCAGGAAGGCCGGGGACAGGCTCGGGGCCCACTGGGGTGTGTGTCCCGTAGGTGAACGACGTGCGCCAGACGTTGCCGGTGAGTGCAGCGGGAGGGGCCATCACGGTGAGCAAGAGTGGTCGCTACATCGTCCTGGAGACAGACTTCAACCTCAGAGTGTCCTACGACACTGACCACTCGGTGGAGGTGAAGGTGCCCACCACCTACTTCAACCTGACCTGTGGCATGTGTGGGAACTTCAACAACCGCAGAGACGACGAATACATGATGCCCAACGGGCAGCAAGCCGCAGACTCCAATGCGCTGGGGGAGAGCTGGCAGGTCCCAGACAGTGACCCCTCCTGCGGTGTCCCTGTCCCCTCCCCACCCTGCAGTGCAGAAGAGGAGAAACTCTACAGGTCCGACCGGTTCTGTGGCATACTGACCACCAGGCCTAGCTCTTTTGAGAGTTGCCACGGCGTGATCAACCCCCAGGACTACTTTGACACCTGCTTGTATGACCTGTGTGCCCTGAATGGTGGCCAGGAGTTCCTGTGTGCTGCTCTGGAGGCCTATGCTGACGCGTGCCAGGCAGCTGGTGTGACTTTGCTTCCCTGGAGGAATGCTACCTTCTGCCGTGAGTACCTGCCTTGCCATTGCCAAAAGGGAAATGGGCCACACCCTGTGCTCTGAACATCTGGCCAAAGCGAGTCTTTGGTCTTCCCCTTCCCACAAGGCTGTCCGTGGTTGAAGCCTTGCTGGTCCTAATTTTCCCCTTCCCATTGCAGCCCTTCAGTGTCCCCCCAACAGCTACTATGACCCCTGCATGACCGGCTGTCCTGCCACCTGTGCTGACCGACAAGCCCCACAGAACTGCTCCAAGCCTTGTGTGGAGGGCTGTGCATGTAGCTCTGGTTTCCTCCTGAGTGGAGACACCTGTGTGCCCGAGGCCAACTGTGGCTGCCTCTTTGAGGGCAACTACTACACTGTGAGTGAAAACCCTGCCCTGGTTTGCACCCCTGCCAGAGCACTCCCCTGCCTGTACCTTCCTGCCTCATATGCTGAGGTTTGGTGTTTCCCCACCTGCAGGAAGGCGAATACTCAGTGAATGAGAACTGCACTCGCCGGTGCCGGTGTGAAGCCAAAGGCCAGATGGTTTGCTCTGCCTTGTCCTGTGGCGAGGATGAGGTCTGCAAGATCCAGGATGGCCAGAGGGGCTGTTACCCAGCCAGCACTGCCCTCTGCCACATCTACGGTGACCCACATTACAGCACCTTTGATGGGAAGCTCCACCACTTCCAGGGCTCCTGCAACTACACGGTGGTGACGGGCTGTGACAACTCCTCCATCGGGTTCAGTGTCACCACCCGCAACAAACATCGCGGCAGCCAGAGCTGGACAGCTCTGAACTCTGTGGCACTGTCCCTCGAAGGCCTCCACATTGCACTGCGCGAGCACAAGGCAGTCTACGTAAGCCCCTCATTTCTACATCTGGGAACACCAGATGCCCTGGACACCCTTAAATCCCCCTCTGTCCCCAGGGAGAGCTTGCTATTCCCTGAGCCTGCTGCATGACCACAGAAGAGCATGGCAGGGCTCTGAGAGGGGCAGATATGGCTGCTCGTTCAGACACAGATTCTTGGTTACTTTCTTGAGCTTCTGGTGTCCCATCTGTACAGTTGCTGCTGCCCTCATAGGCCTGGGCAGGGTTTCTCATGCCAGCAGTGCTTCTGGCTCACTGGCACTGGCACTACCCCAGTGAGGAACCGTGACCTCTCAGCAGAGGGCACCTCTTTATGCTTCTGTCTCCCTCTGTCCCCCTTCTCCAGATCAACGGTGCTCCGGTCTCCCTGCCTGCTTCTCCTGCCCCCGGTGTGACCATTTCCCTGAGCGGCTCCTACGTACGGGTTTCTACCAAGCTGGGCCTGCAGCTGCAGTTCAATGGGGACCATGAGCTCCTAGTGAAGGTGTCTGAGAAGTACAAGGGCAAACTCTGCGGGCTGTGTGGGACATACACTGGGAGCCAGCAGGACGACTTCATGCGACCCGATGGGGTGGTTGTGCCTGACTTCAATGACTTTGGAGCCAGCTGGATGGTGCCGGATGAGGAGTGGCTGTGAGTCCTTGTTCCATCATGCAGATGAAGGACAGAAGGGAGTGTGGGAGAGGGGAGCTATGAAGGGCATCAAGACGCGGAGGGTTGGTGATGGCAAGCACGGGGCAAGGGAGAAGAGGCAGGTTCCTGACCCCAGGGAGAGTGGGCCAAGCCGGGGCGGGATGCTTTTCCTAAGCTGCTTGGATCACAACTGCCTCAGTCACTTGTTTCTGTCCACATGAAACCAGGGATGGCAATGGTACCTGTGGGCCGTGTGTTCCGCCCTTCCAAGTGACAGCTATGGGTGCCTGTCTTAGTGAGGGAGCTGGACTGCAGAAGCTGAGGTTTTGGCTGGGGAGAAGGTCAGGAAATGCAGTGGCTGCTGTCAACAGGCTGCAGGGAACTCAGGGCCGTCTGTCTGCTTTGTAGGTGTGACCCATCCATCAGTCCACCTGCATCCTGCTCCCCTGATGAAGAGGAGGCAGCTAACAAGCAGTGTTCAATCCTCACACACTTCGGTGGCCCGTTCCAGCCTTGCCATGCAGTTCTGCCACCCAAGACGTACTTTGAGAGCTGTGTCTATGACCAGTGTGCCACGGGTGGCAGCACAGAGCAGCTCTGCAATGACCTGGGGGCCTATGCTGCAGCCTGTGCTGAGGCAGGCATTGCTCTGGGAGACTGGAGTGCTGGCACTGTTTGTGGTAAGTCTTCTGTCAACCTCCTTTGATTTCCTTGAATCTCAGAGTCAAGGCATGGGGCAGTTCCGGTGCAGGCTTCCCCACGTACCACATAACTAACCACTTTGCTGGGCTAGCCCTTGCGTGAAGAGACTCTTCCGGACAGGTGGAATCCCTGTCCTGCACTTCCTTTGCAATGGTGTGGGGGTGTTTGGGAAGCGTGCCACATCCCCATTTGGGAATAAATCCCCCTTATTAAGCATACCTTATCCACTTCTCTTTCACTCTGTTTCATCCACCAGCTCCTACAACCTCGCCCCCCTTGCCAGGCACTACAACGCGGCCTCCACATACAACAACATCACAGTCACCTGGGACAAGCACAGGTACTGTTGTCTCCCATCCGTGTTTCTTAGTGGCTGTGCTAAGCACTTCCCCTTGGCTGGCCACCCTTGCCTGTCCACGGGCATGCCACAGATGTACATGGATGTACCTGAGCCCTGCTGGACACCAGGAAAAGGTGGCCACACCCTCACTCTACAATTTCTGCTTTCCTTTCTGCACCATGTTCAGCTCCACCAACTGACTGCAATTTTGCCTGCACATTTGACAAGGACCTCTGTGGGTGGGTCCAGGCAGATTCCAGCAGCATTGACTGGATAAGGAACAAAGGCCCAACGCCCACGCCAAATACCGGCCCCTCGTCTGACCACACAACAGGAGGTAGGAACAGCAATCAGGACACTGGCAGAGGGGTGTCCCAGGGAAGACGGCAACAAACTTCTACAAGCGAACACAGGCCACATCTTTCCTGGCCTTCCTCCAGAGCAGCTCACCCAGTGTTGCCAAGGGCCAGAGGCTCCCTTTGGGAGGATTTCCAGCCCTGGCAATCAGTCCGTGCTACCCGCAGAGCAGGCGGGGACCTGCCATGCAGGGGAGAATGTAATGCACAGCTGGATGACCTGTCTATCTCTCAGGAAGAGGAATGGGTCTGTGTCTCTGTTACTACATACTGGCTTTTCCAGAAGCCAGAGATGAGGGTTCTCCAAATCTGCAGAGTCATGTGGAGACTGTGGCAATGCTTTGGGGGTGTTGCCATTGCCCAGTCCAAGGCCTACAGCTGCCATGGCCCTGAGAGCACATTCGTAGAGGCACTTGGGTCTGGGGAGGGTTGTGAAGGAGCTGTGCTTGCTCCCCCCTCCTTTTGCCTGCCTGAGACTGCAGCTGCGGTGCTCCCAGAACTGTGCTTGGGTTGTCCCTGGCTGCCTTGGGTAGCTCTGATGCATCTGTGACAGTGTGGCTCGTGCTTTGTTTCAGAGGGCTACTACATCTTCCTGCAAGGGACTGCTGATGCTCTCCCCGGCTTTGCGGCTCACCTGGTCAGTCCGGCATGTAGCTGGGAAGGAACACTCTGCTTCCGCTTCTGGTACCACATGTACGGAACTGCCGAAACAATGGCCCTGCGGGTGTATGTGCAGAAGGATGATGAGCTAGTGCTCGTCTGGCAAGAAGTTGGGAACCATGGAGACAGGTGGCACTTGGGACAGGTCACGGTGCAGACCACAGGAACCATGCAGGTAAGGCCACAGGCTCTCACTGCCACCTCAGAGGAACCGTGCTTTCTAGCAGCTCTTCACACATGCAGCAGGAGCTAATGCTGGGAACCATTCCTTCCCTCAGATTTTGCTGGAGGGAGAATGGGGTGAAGATGAGCGGAGCAACGTAGCATTGGATGATCTCTCCGTTGAAAAGGGATCCTGTGCAGGTACAAGGCTTGGCTTGGGGAAGGGCAGCTTGAGACATGTCACCGACTGAGGTGGCAGGCTGTGCTAGAGGCAGGAGCACAGCTTGTTTCTGGGCACAGAGGCAGACTGTGCCCGAGTCGGCTTTCCTCTGGGCGGCTGGAACTATGGCAATGCCTGCCGTCACTGTTTTAGTTCATGTGTTACAAGGCCCACAGGCAAGACATTGGCCACAGGTACTGAAGTGCCTTACCTGCTATTGTCACCCAGCTAAGCTGGTGGCAGAGCCCTTGAGTGGGACGGCTCTGCCTGAGATGGCACTCTTCAATCCCTGTCCTGGGCATGCCTGGTCATGGTGTTGGATACTTCAGAAGCGTGAGGGAATCAGCTGCCTGCAACAAAACTTCCCTGCTGGTGCACATCTCCTCTAACTCTCTCTTGTGCTAGGTCCGCCAACACCAACGTCCACGAGCCCTGTGCCAGGCACCACAACGCAGCCTGTACTCACCACCTCACCAACCAGACCCACTCCCACATCAGGTACTGCCACCTCCCATCCCCATCAGATTCTGCTTGTTGAAATATCTCATTTTGCTTCCTCCAGTGCCCACAATTCAGGATGGAGTGTCTGTACTGAAGGGGGGGTGTGTCTCCTCCTATATCCCAGCTCTGCTGGCGGTAGCATTTTTGCAGAGGCATAACAGTGCCATCCGTGCCCTGTGTCTCTTAGGTCAGAGTGTTGGCTTTTTCAGGAAGGGTGGGCTAGCTGCTTGCAACAAAGGCCCATGTTGACACTGACCACTTCTTCCTCTATCTCTCCATAGGTCCACTTCCTACAACACCCTCTACCCCACTTCCTAACATTACAACACAGACAACACCAAGACCACCACCAACAACACCTGGGATGACCTCAGGTACTGCTATTATTGGTAGAGTTCTGAGTCCTCTTCAAAACCCACACTGGGTATATGGTGCATTTGCATTTAAGGGCTGATATGTGACTGATTTCAGTCTCCCTCGATATTAAGACACATATAGAATCCTCTTCCCTTTCTAAAGGTTTGTGTGGCACAGCTGTGCTTCTAGCATGAAGGTGTTTGAGTAGCTTTGAACTGTATGTCTGTTAAAATTAATAGTCTGATGATATAGATCGATAATAACTCTGCTTGTCCATAAAGCCAATAGACCAGTCATGAACCAGATGCTCTTTGAGCAAAGTGAGCTGGGGAGAAGAGGCAGTAGGAGGTGCTCAACTGAAAGTTTCCTCTGGTCTTTCCACTGTCAGGCACCTGTGTGGTGGAAGGAGATCCTCACTATCACACGTTCGACAAGCAGTTACACCATTTCATGGGCACCTGCACCTACACCCTCTCCAAGCTGTGTGAGAGCAACAGCTCCCTGCCCTCCTTCAACGTGGAAGCGGCCAATGAGCACAGGGGAGGCAACACCCGCGTGTCCTATGTCCGATACGTGGACGTTGATGTGGCTGGCCAGCGGATAAGGCTGGGGCAGGGTGGAGTGGTGACGGTAAGCTTGAGGGGGAGACACTGTGGGACTGTGGAAGAGGAGAGAACTGTGCCAAATGGGCTGCTCCAATCCTGTCTCGATTCTTGTTCTTCCAGGTCAATGGAGTGGCAGAGATCCTGCCTTGCAGCCCATCCGCGGGCGTGCAGGTCTTGTCCAGCGGGTTCTACACCATGGTCATGACAGACTTTGGCTTGAGAGTCAAGTTTGATGGGAAGCATCGGGTGGAGGTGACACTTCCGAGCACCTTTGGGCAGAAGGTTTGTGGCATGTGTGGGAACTACAACGGGCTGGCAGCAGATGACTTCCAGAACCCAGAAGGGGCAATGGAGCCAGACTCCACCAGCCTGGGCAACAGCTGGGAGGTGTCCAACAACAGCAGGTGGGTATGGCCCCCAGCAGCCCTGGGGACACACTGGGCAAGGGAAGGAGGAGGAGGCACCAGGAGAAGTCCACAAATGACTCAGGGCCCTTCTGCCTGTCTTTCCACAGCTGCTCAGCCGGACCTCTGCCCACCCCAGCCTGCAACGAGACCGACAAGCAACTCATCGGCAGCAGCCAATTCTGTGGGCTCCTCACTGACACCAGTGGCCTGTTTCAAGCGTGCCACGCTGTGCTGAACCCCAGCAACTACTTTGACACATGCTTCTATGACCTGTGTGAGCTGGGGCTGGACCGTGAGGCCCTGTGCAAGAGCTTGCAGTCCTATGCAGATGCCTGCCAGTCACTTGGTGTCCAGATACCTGTGTGGAGGAACGCAACCTTCTGCCGTAAGTCCAGACAGGGTACCACGGATCAGTACACTCAGGAAAACACAGGACAGGATTGGAAGAGTGAGCTGGGGAATAAGATCTATTCTCCCTATTGGCTGTAGGGATTTACAGGTAGTTATCAGTATTAGAGGCACCATTTTCTGTTTCATTCTGATCGGGTGGGACTGACAACACAAGTGGAGCCAAAGGGACCATAGAGAAAATAGAGACAGGTACTTCCTCAAAGGGGAATATTCAGCAGAAAGCAGTATTCTGTTCTCCAAGTAATTGCCTGGTCTTCTGTCTCGGCAGCGATCACTTGTCCATCCAACAGTCACTACGAGCCCTGTGCTGCAGCCTGCCCTGCCACCTGTGTTGACCCAATGGCTCCTGTTACCTGCAGCCTGCCGTGCGTGGAGGGCTGTGTGTGTGACAGTGGGTACCTGCTCTACAATGACCGCTGCGTGCCCAGCCAGCAGTGTGGGTGCTGGCACAATGGGCAGCACTACCCCGTGGGCTCTGAGTTCTGGACGGACGACACCTGCTCCTCCAAGTGCACGTGTCCTGCACGGGGAAGCAAAGTCCAGTGCTTCAATGCCTCCTGCCCTGAGGGCCTGTACTGTGGGGTGCAGAACGGGAAACCTGTGTGCCTCGAACACTCCTACGGCATCTGCCACGTCCACGGAGACCCCCACTACAAAACCTTTGACAAGGTGACGCACAACTTCATGGGCAACTGCACCTACACGCTGGCCAAAGTGTGCTCCAACATCACCTCCCTGCCCTACTTCAACGTGGAGGCCAAGAACGAGCACCGTGGCAACACCCGAGTGTCCTACGTGCGCGAAGTGGTGGTTGAGGTGTACGGACAGCGCGTTGTCATCCTCAAGCAGCAGAAGAGCCACGTGCTGGTAGGCAGTGGGGCTGGCATGGGCATGATGCGGCTACAAGGCAGGGCTGGCTTCTCCTGGCGGGGCCTGGCACGTACCAGGTGGGAGTGGGCTCCCCTGAAGGCACTGGGTCGCTTTGTTTTCCCTTTCAGGAGAGGCTGGGGGAGGAAGAGGCAAATGGGAATCATGGGCCATGTTGAGCAGAGTGCAGAACACAGCACACAGCTCTGCGAGTCCCAGGGGTGTGGGGGTGTGAGGACATCCCAGGCAGCTGTTTGCCGTGCCGGGGCCGGCAGCTGCTTTCCCTGGGCAGGAGCAGCCAGGAAGGCCGGGGACAGGCTCGGGGCCCACTGGGGTGTGTGTCCCGTAGGTGAACGACGTGCGCCAGACGTTGCCGGTGAGTGCAGCGGGAGGGGCCATCACGGTGAGCAAGAGTGGTCGCTACATCGTCCTGGAGACAGACTTCAACCTCAGAGTGTCCTACGACACTGACCACTCGGTGGAGGTGAAGGTGCCCACCACCTACTTCAACCTGACCTGTGGCATGTGTGGGAACTTCAACAACCGCAGAGACGATGAATACATGATGCCCAACGGGCAGCAAGCCGCAGACTCCAATGCGCTGGGGGAGAGCTGGCAGGTCCCAGACAGTGACCCCTCCTGCGGTGTCCCTGTCCCCTCCCCACCCTGCAGTGCAGAAGAGGAGAAACTCTACAGGTCCGACCGGTTCTGTGGCATACTGACCACCAGGCCTAGCTCTTTTGAGAGTTGCCACGGCGTGATCAACCCCCAGGACTACTTTGACACCTGCTTGTATGACCTGTGTGCCCTGAATGGTGGCCAGGAGTTCCTGTGTGCTGCTCTGGAGGCCTATGCTGACGCGTGCCAGGCAGCTGGTGTGACTTTGCTTCCCTGGAGGAATGCTACCTTCTGCCGTGAGTACCTGCCTTGCCATTGCCAAAAGGGAAATGGGCCACACCCTGTGCTCTGAACATCTGGCCAAAGCGAGTCTTTGGTCTTCCCCTTCCCACAAGGCTGTCCGTGGTTGAAGCCTTGCTGGTCCTAATTTTCCCCTTCCCATTGCAGCCCTTCAGTGTCCCCCCAACAGCTACTATGACCCCTGCATGACCGGCTGTCCTGCCACCTGTGCTGACCGACAAGCCCCACAGAACTGCTCCAAGCCTTGTGTGGAGGGCTGTGCATGTAGCTCTGGTTTCCTCCTGAGTGGAGACACCTGTGTGCCCGAGGCCAACTGTGGCTGCCTCTTTGAGGGCAACTACTACACTGTGAGTGAAAACCCTGCCCTGGTTTGCACCCCTGCCAGAGCACTCCCCTGCCTGTACCTTCCTGCCTCATATGCTGAGGTTTGGTGTTTCCCCACCTGCAGGAAGGCGAATACTCAGTGAATGAGAACTGCACTCGCCGGTGCCGGTGTGAAGCCAAAGGCCAGATGGTTTGCTCTGCCTTGTCCTGTGGCGAGGATGAGGTCTGCAAGATCCAGGATGGCCAGAGGGGCTGTTACCCAGCCAGCACTGCCCTCTGCCACATCTACGGTGACCCACATTACAGCACCTTTGATGGGAAGCTCCACCACTTCCAGGGCTCCTGCAACTACACGGTGGTGACGGGCTGTGACAACTCCTCCATCGGGTTCAGTGTCACCACCCGCAACAAACATCGCGGCAGCCAGAGCTGGACAGCTCTGAACTCTGTGGCACTGTCCCTCGAAGGCCTCCACATTGCACTGCGCGAGCACAAGGCAGTCTACGTAAGCCCCTCATTTCTACATCTGGGAACACCAGATGCCCTGGACACCCTTAAATCCCCCTCTGTCCCCAGGGAGAGCTTGCTATTCCCTGAGCCTGCTGCATGACCACAGAAGAGCATGGCAGGGCTCTGAGAGGGGCAGATATGGCTGCTCGTTCAGACACAGATTCTTGGTTACTTTCTTGAGCTTCTGGTGTCCCATCTGTACAGTTGCTGCTGCCCTCATAGGCCTGGGCAGGGTTTCTCATGCCAGCAGTGCTTCTGGCTCACTGGCACTGGCACTACCCCAGTGAGGAACCGTGACCTCTCAGCAGAGGGCACCTCTTTATGCTTCTGTCTCCCTCTGTCCCCCTCCTCCAGATCAACGGTGCTCCGGTCTCCCTGCCTGCTTCTCCTGCCCCCGGTGTGACCATTTCCCTGAGCGGCTCCTACGTACGGGTTTCTACCAAGCTGGGCCTGCAGCTGCAGTTCAATGGGGACCATGAGCTCCTAGTGAAGGTGTCTGAGAAGTACAAGGGCAAACTCTGCGGGCTGTGTGGGACATACACTGGGAGCCAGCAGGACGACTTCATGCGACCCGATGGGGTGGTTGTGCCTGACTTCAATGACTTTGGAGCCAGCTGGATGGTGCCGGATGAGGAGTGGCTGTGAGTCCTTGTTCCATCATGCAGATGAAGGACAGAAGGGAGTGTGGGAGAGGGGAGCTATGAAGGGCATCAAGACGCGGAGGGTTGGTGATGGCAAGCACGGGGCAAGGGAGAAGAGGCAGGTTCCTGACCCCAGGGAGAGTGGGCCAAGCCGGGGCGGGATGCTTTTCCTAAGCTGCTTGGATCACAACTGCCTCAGTCACTTGTTTCTGTCCACATGAAACCAGGGATGGCAATGGTACCTGTGGGCCGTGTGTTCCGCCCTTCCAAGTGACAGCTATGGGTGCCTGTCTTAGTGAGGGAGCTGGACTGCAGAAGCTGAGGTTTTGGCTGGGGAGAAGGTCAGGAAATGCAGTGGCTGCTGTCAACAGGCTGCAGGGAACTCAGGGCCGTCTGTCTGCTTTGTAGGTGTGACCCATCCATCAGTCCACCTGCATCCTGCTCCCCTGATGAAGAGGAGGCAGCTAACAAGCAGTGTTCAATCCTCACACACTTCGGTGGCCCGTTCCAGCCTTGCCATGCAGTTCTGCCACCCAAGACGTACTTTGAGAGCTGTGTCTATGACCAGTGTGCCACGGGTGGCAGCACAGAGCAGCTCTGCAATGACCTGGGGGCCTATGCTGCAGCCTGTGCTGAGGCAGGCATTGCTCTGGGAGACTGGAGTGCTGGCACTGTTTGTGGTAAGTCTTCTGTCAACCTCCTTTGATTTCCTTGAATCTCAGAGTCAAGGCATGGGGCAGTTCCGGTGCAGGCTTCCCCACGTACCACATAACTAACCACTTTGCTGGGCTAGCCCTTGCGTGAAGAGACTCTTCCGGACAGGTGGAATCCCTGTCCTGCACTTCCTTTGCAATGGTGTGGGGGTGTTTGGGAAGCGTGCCACATCCCCATTTGGGAATAAATCCCCCTTATTAAGCATACCTTATCCACTTCTCTTTCACTCTGTTTCATCCACCAGCTCCTACAACCTCGCCCCCCTTGCCAGGCACTACAACGCGGCCTCCACATACAACAACATCACAGTCACCTGGGACAAGCACAGGTACTGTTGTCTCCCATCCGTGTTTCTTAGTGGCTGTGCTAAGCACTTCCCCTTGGCTGGCCACCCTTGCCTGTCCACGGGCATGCCACAGATGTACATGGATGTACCTGAGCCCTGCTGGACACCAGGAAAAGGTGGCCACACCCTCACTCTACAATTTCTGCTTTCCTTTCTGCACCATGTTCAGCTCCACCAACTGACTGCAATTTTGCCTGCACATTTGACAAGGACCTCTGTGGGTGGGTCCAGGCAGATTCCAGCAGCATTGACTGGATAAGGAACAAAGGCCCAACGCCCACGCCAAATACCGGCCCCTCGTCTGACCACACAACAGGAGGTAGGAACAGCAATCAGGACACTGGCAGAGGGGTGTCCCAGGGAAGACGGCAACAAACTTCTACAAGCGAACACAGGCCACATCTTTCCTGGCCTTCCTCCAGAGCAGCTCACCCAGTGTTGCCAAGGGCCAGAGGCTCCCTTTGGGAGGATTTCCAGCCCTGGCAATCAGTCCGTGCTACCCGCAGAGCAGGCGGGGACCTGCCATGCAGGGGAGAATGTAATGCACAGCTGGATGACCTGTCTATCTCTCAGGAAGAGGAATGGGTCTGTGTCTCTGTTACGACATACTGGCTTTTCCAGAAGCCAGAGATGAGGGTTCTCCAAATCTGCAGAGTCATGTGGAGACTGTGGCAATGCTTTGGGGGTGTTGCCATTGCCCAGTCCAAGGTCTACAGCTGCCATGGCCCTGAGAGCACATTCGTAGAGGCACTTGGGTCTGGGGAGGGTTGTGAAGGAGCTGTGCTTGCTCCCCCCTCCTTTTGCCTGCCTGAGACTGCAGCTGCGGTGCTCCCAGAACTGTGCTTGGGTTGTCCCTGGCTGCCTTGGGTAGCTCTGATGCATCTGTGACAGTGTGGCTCGTGCTTTGTTTCAGAGGGCTACTACATCTTCCTGCAAGGGACTGCTGATGCTCTCCCCGGCTTTGCGGCTCACCTGGTCAGTCCGGCATGTAGCTGGGAAGGAACACTCTGCTTCCGCTTCTGGTACCACATGTACGGAACTGCCGAAACAATGGCCCTGCGGGTGTATGTGCAGAAGGATGATGAGCTAGTGCTCGTCTGGCAAGAAGTTGGGAACCATGGAGACAGGTGGCACTTGGGACAGGTCACGGTGCAGACCACAGGAACCATGCAGGTAAGGCCACAGGCTCTCACTGCCACCTCAGAGGAACCGTGCTTTCTAGCGGCTCTTCACACATGCAGCAGGAGCTAATGCTGGGAACCATTCCTTCCCTCAGATTTTGCTGGAGGGAGAATGGGGTGAAGATGAGCGGAGCAACGTAGCATTGGATGATCTCTCCGTTGAAAAGGGATCCTGTGCAGGTACAAGGCTTGGCTTGGGGAAGGGCAGCTTGAGACATGTCACCGACTGAGGTGGCAGGCTGTGCTAGAGGCAGGAGCACAGCTTGTTTCTGGGCACAGAGGCAGACTGTGCCCGAGTCGGCTTTCCTCTGGGCGGCTGGAACTATGGCAATGCCTGCCGTCACTGTTTTAGTTCATGTGTTACAAGGCCCACAGGCAAGACATTGGCCACAGGTACTGAAGTGCCTTACCTGCTATTGTCACCCAGCTAAGCTGGTGGCAGAGCCCTTGAGTGGGACGGCTCTGCCTGAGATGGCACTCTTCAATCCCTGTCCTGGGCATGCCTGGTCATGGTGTTGGATACTTCAGAAGCGTGAGGGAATCAGCTGCCTGCAACAAAACTTCCCTGCTGGTGCACATCTCCTCTAACTCTCTCTTGTGCTAGGTCCGCCAACACCAACGTCCACGAGCCCTGTGCCAGGCACCACAACGCAGCCTGTACTCACCACCTCACCAACCAGACCCACTCCCACATCAGGTACTGCCACCTCCCATCCCCATCAGATTCTGCTTGTTGAAATATCTCATTTTGCTTCCTCCAGTGCCCACAATTCAGGATGGAGTGTCTGTACTGAAGGGGGGGTGTGTCTCCTCCTATATCCCAGCTCTGCTGGCGGTAGCATTTTTGCAGAGGCATAACAGTGCCATCCGTGCCCTGTGTCTCTTAGGTCAGAGTGTTGGCTTTTTCAGGAAGGGTGGGCTAGCTGCTTGCAACAAAGGCCCATGTTGACACTGACCACTTCTTCCTCTATCTCTCCATAGGTCCACTTCCTACAACACCCTCTACCCCACTTCCTAACATTACAACACAGACAACACCAAGACCACCACCAACAACACCTGGGATGACCTCAGGTACTGCTATTATTGGTAGAGTTCTGAGTCCTCTTCAAAACCCACACTGGGTATATGGTGCATTTGCATTTAAGGGCTGATATGTGACTGATTTCAGTCTCCCTCGATATTAAGACACATATAGAATCCTCTTCCCTTTCTAAAGGTTTGTGTGGCACAGCTGTGCTTCTAGCATGAAGGTGTTTGAGTAGCTTTGAACTGTATATCTGTTAAAATTAATAGTCTGATGATATAGATCGATAATAACTCTGCTTGTCCATAAAGCCAATAGACCAGTCATGAACCAGATGCTCTTTGAGCAAAGTGAGCTGGGGAGAAGAGGCAGTAGGAGGTGCTCAACTGAAAGTTTCCTCTGGTCTTTCCACTGTCAGGCACCTGTGTGGTGGAAGGAGATCCTCACTATCACACGTTCGACAAGCAGTTACACCATTTCATGGGCACCTGCACCTACACCCTCTCCAAGCTGTGTGAGAGCAACAGCTCCCTGCCCTCCTTCAACGTGGAAGCGGCCAATGAGCACAGGGGAGGCAACACCCGCGTGTCCTATGTCCGATACGTGGACGTTGATGTGGCTGGCCAGCGGATAAGGCTGGGGCAGGGTGGAGTGGTGACGGTAAGCTTGAGGGGGAGACACTGTGGGACTGTGGAAGAGGAGAGAACTGTGCCAAATGGGCTGCTCCAATCCTGTCTCGATTCTTGTTCTTCCAGGTCAATGGAGTGGCAGAGATCCTGCCTTGCAGCCCATCCGCGGGCGTGCAGGTCTTGTCCAGCGGGTTCTACACCATGGTCATGACAGACTTTGGCTTGAGAGTCAAGTTTGATGGGAAGCATCGGGTGGAGGTGACACTTCCGAGCACCTTTGGGCAGAAGGTTTGTGGCATGTGTGGGAACTACAACGGGCTGGCAGCAGATGACTTCCAGAACCCAGAAGGGGCAATGGAGCCAGACTCCACCAGCCTGGGCAACAGCTGGGAGGTGTCCAACAACAGCAGGTGGGTATGGCCCCCAGCAGCCCTGGGGACACACTGGGCAAGGGAAGGAGGAGGAGGCACCAGGAGAAGTCCACAAATGACTCAGGGCCCTTCTGCCTGTCTTTCCACAGCTGCTCAGCCGGACCTCTGCCCACCCCAGCCTGCAACGAGACCGACAAGCAACTCATCGGCAGCAGCCAATTCTGTGGGCTCCTCACTGACACCAGTGGCCTGTTTCAAGCGTGCCACGCTGTGCTGAACCCCAGCAACTACTTTGACACATGCTTCTATGACCTGTGTGAGCTGGGGCTGGACCGTGAGGCCCTGTGCAAGAGCTTGCAGTCCTATGCAGATGCCTGCCAGTCACTTGGTGTCCAGATACCTGTGTGGAGGAACGCAACCTTCTGCCGTAAGTCCAGACAGGGTACCACGGATCAGTACACTCAGGAAAACACAGGACAGGATTGGAAGAGTGAGCTGGGGAATAAGATCTATTCTCCCTATTGGCTGTAGGGATTTACAGGTAGTTATCAGTATTAGAGGCACCATTTTCTGTTTCATTCTGATCGGGTGGGACTGACAACACAAGTGGAGCCAAAGGGACCATAGAGAAAATAGAGACAGGTACTTCCTCAAAGGGGAATATTCAGCAGAAAGCAGTATTCTGTTCTCCAAGTAATTGCCTGGTCTTCTGTCTCGGCAGCGATCACTTGTCCATCCAACAGTCACTACGAGCCCTGTGCTGCAGCCTGCCCTGCCACCTGTGTTGACCCAATGGCTCCTGTTACCTGCAGCCTGCCGTGCGTGGAGGGCTGTGTGTGTGACAGTGGGTACCTGCTCTACAATGACCGCTGCGTGCCCAGCCAGCAGTGTGGGTGCTGGCACAATGGGCAGCACTACCCCGTGGGCTCTGAGTTCTGGACGGACGACACCTGCTCCTCCAAGTGCACGTGTCCTGCACGGGGAAGCAAAGTCCAGTGCTTCAATGCCTCCTGCCCTGAGGGCCTGTACTGTGGGGTGCAGAACGGGAAACCTGTGTGCCTCGAACACTCCTACGGCATCTGCCACGTCCACGGAGACCCCCACTACAAAACCTTTGACAAGGTGACGCACAACTTCATGGGCAACTGCACCTACACGCTGGCCAAAGTGTGCTCCAACATCACCTCCCTGCCCTACTTCAACGTGGAGGCCAAGAACGAGCACCGTGGCAACACCCGAGTGTCCTACGTGCGCGAAGTGGTGGTTGAGGTGTACGGACAGCGCGTTGTCATCCTCAAGCAGCAGAAGAGCCACGTGCTGGTAGGCAGTGGGGCTGGCATGGGCATGATGCGGCTACAAGGCAGGGCTGGCTTCTCCTGGCGGGGCCTGGCACGTACCAGGTGGGAGTGGGCTCCCCTGAAGGCACTGGGTCGCTTTGTTTTCCCTTTCAGGAGAGGCTGGGGGAGGAAGAGGCAAATGGGAATCATGGGCCATGTTGAGCAGAGTGCAGAACACAGCACACAGCTCTGCGAGTCCCAGGGGTGTGGGGGTGTGAGGACATCCCAGGCAGCTGTTTGCCGTGCCGGGGCCGGCAGCTGCTTTCCCTGGGCAGGAGCAGCCAGGAAGGCCGGGGACAGGCTCGGGGCCCACTGGGGTGTGTGTCCCGTAGGTGAACGACGTGCGCCAGACGTTGCCGGTGAGTGCAGCGGGAGGGGCCATCACGGTGAGCAAGAGTGGTCGCTACATCGTCCTGGAGACAGACTTCAACCTCAGAGTGTCCTACGACACTGACCACTCGGTGGAGGTGAAGGTGCCCACCACCTACTTCAACCTGACCTGTGGCATGTGTGGGAACTTCAACAACCGCAGAGACGACGAATACATGATGCCCAACGGGCAGCAAGCCGCAGACTCCAATGCGCTGGGGGAGAGCTGGCAGGTCCCAGACAGTGACCCCTCCTGCGGTGTCCCTGTCCCCTCCCCACCCTGCAGTGCAGAAGAGGAGAAGCTCTACAGGTCCGACCGGTTCTGTGGCATACTGACCACCAGGCCTAGCTCTTTTGAGAGTTGCCACGGCGTGATCAACCCCCAGGACTACTTTGACACCTGCTTGTATGACCTGTGTGCCCTGAATGGTGGCCAGGAGTTCCTGTGTGCTGCTCTGGAGGCCTATGCTGACGCGTGCCAGGCAGCTGGTGTGACTTTGCTTCCCTGGAGGAATGCTACCTTCTGCCGTGAGTACCTGCCTTGCCATTGCCAAAAGGGAAATGGGCCACACCCTGTGCTCTGAACATCTGGCCAAAGCGAGTCTTTGGTCTTCCCCTTCCCACAAGGCTGTCCGTGGTTGAAGCCTTGCTGGTCCTAATTTTCCCCTTCCCATTGCAGCCCTTCAGTGTCCCCCCAACAGCTACTATGACCCCTGCATGACCGGCTGTCCTGCCACCTGTGCTGACCGACAAGCCCCACAGAACTGCTCCAAGCCTTGTGTGGAGGGCTGTGCATGTAGCTCTGGTTTCCTCCTGAGTGGAGACACCTGTGTGCCCGAGGCCAACTGTGGCTGCCTCTTTGAGGGCAACTACTACACTGTGAGTGAAAACCCTGCCCTGGTTTGCACCCCTGCCAGAGCACTCCCCTGCCTGTACCTTCCTGCCTCATATGCTGAGGTTTGGTGTTTCCCCACCTGCAGGAAGGCGAATACTCAGTGAATGAGAACTGCACTCGCCGGTGCCGGTGTGAAGCCAAAGGCCAGATGGTTTGCTCTGCCTTGTCCTGTGGCGAGGATGAGGTCTGCAAGATCCAGGATGGCCAGAGGGGCTGTTACCCAGCCAGCACTGCCCTCTGCCACATCTACGGTGACCCACATTACAGCACCTTTGATGGGAAGCTCCACCACTTCCAGGGCTCCTGCAACTACACGGTGGTGACGGGCTGTGACAACTCCTCCATCGGGTTCAGTGTCACCACCCGCAACAAACATCGCGGCAGCCAGAGCTGGACGGCTCTGAACTCTGTGGCACTGTCCCTCGAAGGCCTCCACATTGCACTGCGCGAGCACAAGGCAGTCTACGTAAGCCCCTCATTTCTACATCTGGGAACACCAGATGCCCTGGACACCCTTAAATCCCCCTCTGTCCCCAGGGAGAGCTTGCTATTCCCTGAGCCTGCTGCATGACCACAGAAGAGCATGGCAGGGCTCTGAGAGGGGCAGATATGGCTGCTCGTTCAGACACAGATTCTTGGTTACTTTCTTGAGCTTCTGGTGTCCCATCTGTACAGTTGCTGCTGCCCTCATAGGCCTGGGCAGGGTTTCTCATGCCAGCAGTGCTTCTGGCTCACTGGCACTGGCACTACCCCAGTGAGGAACCGTGACCTCTCAGCAGAGGGCACCTCTTTATGCTTCTGTCTCCCTCTGTCCCCCTTCTCCAGATCAACGGTGCTCCGGTCTCCCTGCCTGCTTCTCCTGCCCCCGGTGTGACCATTTCCCTGAGCGGCTCCTACGTACGGGTTTCTACCAAGCTGGGCCTGCAGCTGCAGTTCAATGGGGACCATGAGCTCCTAGTGAAGGTGTCTGAGAAGTACAAGGGCAAACTCTGCGGGCTGTGTGGGACATACACTGGGAGCCAGCAGGACGACTTCATGCGACCCGATGGGGTGGTTGTGCCTGACTTCAATGACTTTGGAGCCAGCTGGATGGTGCCGGATGAGGAGTGGCTGTGAGTCCTTGTTCCATCATGCAGATGAAGGACAGAAGGGAGTGTGGGAGAGGGGAGCTATGAAGGGCATCAAGACGCGGAGGGTTGGTGATGGCAAGCACGGGGCAAGGGAGAAGAGGCAGGTTCCTGACCCCAGGGAGAGTGGGCCAAGCCGGGGCGGGATGCTTTTCCTAAGCTGCTTGGATCACAACTGCCTCAGTCACTTGTTTCTGTCCACATGAAACCAGGGATGGCAATGGTACCTGTGGGCCGTGTGTTCCGCCCTTCCAAGTGACAGCTATGGGTGCCTGTCTTAGTGAGGGAGCTGGACTGCAGAAGCTGAGGTTTTGGCTGGGGAGAAGGTCAGGAAATGCAGTGGCTGCTGTCAACAGGCTGCAGGGAACTCAGGGCCGTCTGTCTGCTTTGTAGGTGTGACCCATCCATCAGTCCACCTGCATCCTGCTCCCCTGATGAAGAGGAGGCAGCTAACAAGCAGTGTTCAATCCTCACACACCTCGGTGGCCCGTTCCAGCCTTGCCATGCAGTTCTGCCACCCAAGACGTACTTTGAGAGCTGTGTCTATGACCAGTGTGCCACGGGTGGCAGCACAGAGCAGCTCTGCAATGACCTGGGGGCCTATGCTGCAGCCTGTGCTGAGGCAGGCATTGCTCTGGGAGACTGGAGTGCTGGCACTGTTTGTGGTAAGTCTTCTGTCAACCTCCTTTGATTTCCTTGAATCTCAGAGTCAAGGCATGGGGCAGTTCCGGTGCAGGCTTCCCCACGTACCACATAACTAACCACTTTGCTGGGCTAGCCCTTGCGTGAAGAGACTCTTCCGGACAGGTGGAATCCCTGTCCTGCACTTCCTTTGCAATGGTGTGGGGGTGTTTGGGAAGCGTGCCACATCCCCATTTGGGAATAAATCCCCCTTATTAAGCATACCTTATCCACTTCTCTTTCACTCTGTTTCATCCACCAGCTCCTACAACCTCGCCCCCCTTGCCAGGCACTACAACGCGGCCTCCACATACAACAACATCACAGTCACCTGGGACAAGCACAGGTACTGTTGTCTCCCATCCGTGTTTCTTAGTGGCTGTGCTAAGCACTTCCCCTTGGCTGGCCACCCTTGCCTGTCCACGGGCATGCCACAGATGTACATGGATGTACCTGAGCCCTGCTGGACACCAGGAAAAGGTGGCCACACCCTCACTCTACAATTTCTGCTTTCCTTTCTGCACCATGTTCAGCTCCACCAACTGACTGCAATTTTGCCTGCACATTTGACAAGGACCTCTGTGGGTGGGTCCAGGCAGATTCCAGCAGCATTGACTGGATAAGGAACAAAGGCCCAACGCCCACGCCAAATACCGGCCCCTCGTCTGACCACACAACAGGAGGTAGGAACAGCAATCAGGACACTGGCAGAGGGGTGTCCCAGGGAAGACGGCAACAAACTTCTACAAGCGAACACAGGCCACATCTTTCCTGGCCTTCCTCCAGAGCAGCTCACCCAGTGTTGCCAAGGGCCAGAGGCTCCCTTTGGGAGGATTTCCAGCCCTGGCAATCAGTCCGTGCTACCCGCAGAGCAGGCGGGGACCTGCCATGCAGGGGAGAATGTAATGCACAGCTGGATGACCTGTCTATCTCTCAGGAAGAGGAATGGGTCTGTGTCTCTGTTACGACATACTGGCTTTTCCAGAAGCCAGAGATGAGGGTTCTCCAAATCTGCAGAGTCATGTGGAGACTGTGGCAATGCTTTGGGGGTGTTGCCATTACCCAGTCCAAGGCCTACAGCTGCCATGGCCCTGAGAGCACATTCGTAGAGGCACTTGGGTCTGGGGAGGGTTGTGAAGGAGCTGTGCTTGCTCCCCCCTCCTTTTGCCTGCCTGAGACTGCAGCTGCGGTGCTCCCAGAACTGTGCTTGGGTTGTCCCTGGCTGCCTTGGGTAGCTCTGATGCATCTGTGACAGTGTGGCTCGTGCTTTGTTTCAGAGGGCTACTACATCTTCCTGCAAGGGACTGCTGATGCTCTCCCCGGCTTTGCGGCTCACCTGGTCAGTCCGGCATGTAGCTGGGAAGGAACACTCTGCTTCCGCTTCTGGTACCACATGTACGGAACTGCCGAAACAATGGCCCTGCGGGTGTATGTGCAGAAGGATGATGAGCTAGTGCTCGTCTGGCAAGAAGTTGGGAACCATGGAGACAGGTGGCACTTGGGACAGGTCACGGTGCAGACCACAGGAACCATGCAGGTAAGGCCACAGGCTCTCACTGCCACCTCAGAGGAACCGTGCTTTCTAGCGGCTCTTCACACATGCAGCAGGAGCTAATGCTGGGAACCATTCCTTCCCTCAGATTTTGCTGGAGGGAGAATGGGGTGAAGATGAGCGGAGCAACGTAGCATTGGATGATCTCTCCGTTGAAAAGGGATCCTGTGCAGGTACAAGGCTTGGCTTGGGGAAGGGCAGCTTGAGACATGTCACCGACTGAGGTGGCAGGCTGTGCTAGAGGCAGGAGCACAGCTTGTTTCTGGGCACAGAGGCAGACTGTGCCCGAGTCGGCTTTCCTCTGGGCGGCTGGAACTATGGCAATGCCTGCCGTCACTGTTTTAGTTCATGTGTTACAAGGCCCACAGGCAAGACATTGGCCACAGGTACTGAAGTGCCTTACCTGCTATTGTCACCCAGCTAAGCTGGTGGCAGAGCCCTTGAGTGGGACGGCTCTGCCTGAGATGGCACTCTTCAATCCCTGTCCTGGGCATGCCTGGTCATGGTGTTGGATACTTCAGAAGCGTGAGGGAATCAGCTGCCTGCAACAAAACTTCCCTGCTGGTGCACATCTCCTCTAACTCTCTCTTGTGCTAGGTCCGCCAACACCAACGTCCACGAGCCCTGTGCCAGGCACCACAACGCAGCCTGTACTCACCACCTCACCAACCAGACCCACTCCCACATCAGGTACTGCCACCTCCCATCCCCATCAGATTCTGCTTGTTGAAATATCTCATTTTGCTTCCTCCAGTGCCCACAATTCAGGATGGAGTGTCTGTACTGAAGGGGGGGTGTGTCTCCTCCTATATCCCAGCTCTGCTGGCGGTAGCATTTTTGCAGAGGCATAACAGTGCCATCCGTGCCCTGTGTCTCTTAGGTCAGAGTGTTGGCTTTTTCAGGAAGGGTGGGCTAGCTGCTTGCAACAAAGGCCCATGTTGACACTGACCACTTCTTCCTCTATCTCTCCATAGGTCCACTTCCTACAACACCCTCTACCCCACTTCCTAACATTACAACACAGACAACACCAAGACCACCACCAACAACACCTGGGATGACCTCAGGTACTGCTATTATTGGTAGAGTTCTGAGTCCTCTTCAAAACCCACACTGGGTATATGGTGCATTTGCATTTAAGGGCTGATATGTGACTGATTTCAGTCTCCCTCGATATTAAGACACATATAGAATCCTCTTCCCTTTCTAAAGGTTTGTGTGGCACAGCTGTGCTTCTAGCATGAAGGTGTTTGAGTAGCTTTGAACTGTATATCTGTTAAAATTAATAGTCTGATGATATAGATCGATAATAACTCTGCTTGTCCATAAAGCCAATAGACCAGTCATGAACCAGATGCTCTTTGAGCAAAGTGAGCTGGGGAGAAGAGGCAGTAGGAGGTGCTCAACTGAAAGTTTCCTCTGGTCTTTCCACTGTCAGGCACCTGTGTGGTGGAAGGAGATCCTCACTATCACACGTTCGACAAGCAGTTACACCATTTCATGGGCACCTGCACCTACACCCTCTCCAAGCTGTGTGAGAGCAACAGCTCCCTGCCCTCCTTCAACGTGGAAGCGGCCAATGAGCACAGGGGAGGCAACACCCGCGTGTCCTATGTCCGATACGTGGACGTTGATGTGGCTGGCCAGCGGATAAGGCTGGGGCAGGGTGGAGTGGTGACGGTAAGCTTGAGGGGGAGACACTGTGGGACTGTGGAAGAGGAGAGAACTGTGCCAAATGGGCTGCTCCAATCCTGTCTCGATTCTTGTTCTTCCAGGTCAATGGAGTGGCAGAGATCCTGCCTTGCAGCCCATCCGCGGGCGTGCAGGTCTTGTCCAGCGGGTTCTACACCATGGTCATGACAGACTTTGGCTTGAGAGTCAAGTTTGATGGGAAGCATCGGGTGGAGGTGACACTTCCGAGCACCTTTGGGCAGAAGGTTTGTGGCATGTGTGGGAACTACAACGGGCTGGCAGCAGATGACTTCCAGAACCCAGAAGGGGCAATGGAGCCAGACTCCACCAGCCTGGGCAACAGCTGGGAGGTGTCCAACAACAGCAGGTGGGTATGGCCCCCAGCAGCCCTGGGGACACACTGGGCAAGGGAAGGAGGAGGAGGCACCAGGAGAAGTCCACAAATGACTCAGGGCCCTTCTGCCTGTCTTTCCACAGCTGCTCAGCCGGACCTCTGCCCACCCCAGCCTGCAACGAGACCGACAAGCAACTCATCGGCAGCAGCCAATTCTGTGGGCTCCTCACTGACACCAGTGGCCTGTTTCAAGCGTGCCACGCTGTGCTGAACCCCAGCAACTACTTTGACACATGCTTCTACGACCTGTGTGAGCTGGGGCTGGACCGTGAGGCCCTGTGCAAGAGCTTGCAGTCCTATGCAGATGCCTGCCAGTCACTTGGTGTCCAGATACCTGTGTGGAGGAACGCAACCTTCTGCCGTAAGTCCAGACAGGGTACCACGGATCAGTACACTCAGGAAAACACAGGACAGGATTGGAAGAGTGAGCTGGGGAATAAGATCTATTCTCCCTATTGGCTGTAGGGATTTACAGGTAGTTATCAGTATTAGAGGCACCATTTTCTGTTTCATTCTGATCGGGTGGGACTGACAACACAAGTGGAGCCAAAGGGACCATAGAGAAAATAGAGACAGGTACTTCCTCAAAGGGGAATATTCAGCAGAAAGCAGTATTCTGTTCTCCAAGTAATTGCCTGGTCTTCTGTCTCGGCAGCGATCACTTGTCCATCCAACAGTCACTACGAGCCCTGTGCTGCAGCCTGCCCTGCCACCTGTGTTGACCCAATGGCTCCTGTTACCTGCAGCCTGCCGTGCGTGGAGGGCTGTGTGTGTGACAGTGGGTACCTGCTCTACAATGACCGCTGCGTGCCCAGCCAGCAGTGTGGGTGCTGGCACAATGGGCAGCACTACCCCGTGGGCTCTGAGTTCTGGACGGACGACACCTGCTCCTCCAAGTGCACGTGTCCTGCACGGGGAAGCAAAGTCCAGTGCTTCAATGCCTCCTGCCCTGAGGGCCTGTACTGTGGGGTGCAGAACGGGAAACCTGTGTGCCTCGAACACTCCTACGGCATCTGCCACGTCCACGGAGACCCCCACTACAAAACCTTTGACAAGGTGACGCACAACTTCATGGGCAACTGCACCTACACGCTGGCCAAAGTGTGCTCCAACATCACCTCCCTGCCCTACTTCAACGTGGAGGCCAAGAACGAGCACCGTGGCAACACCCGAGTGTCCTACGTGCGCGAAGTGGTGGTTGAGGTGTACGGACAGCGCGTTGTCATCCTCAAGCAGCAGAAGAGCCACGTGCTGGTAGGCAGTGGGGCTGGCATGGGCATGATGCGGCTACAAGGCAGGGCTGGCTTCTCCTGGCGGGGCCTGGCACGTACCAGGTGGGAGTGGGCTCCCCTGAAGGCACTGGGTCGCTTTGTTTTCCCTTTCAGGAGAGGCTGGGGGAGGAAGAGGCAAATGGGAATCATGGGCCATGTTGAGCAGAGTGCAGAACACAGCACACAGCTCTGCGAGTCCCAGGGGTGTGGGGGTGTGAGGACATCCCAGGCAGCTGTTTGCCGTGCCGGGGCCGGCAGCTGCTTTCCCTGGGCAGGAGCAGCCAGGAAGGCCGGGGACAGGCTCGGGGCCCACTGGGGTGTGTGTCCCGTAGGTGAACGACGTGCGCCAGACGTTGCCGGTGAGTGCAGCGGGAGGGGCCATCACGGTGAGCAAGAGTGGTCGCTACATCGTCCTGGAGACAGACTTCAACCTCAGAGTGTCCTACGACACTGACCACTCGGTGGAGGTGAAGGTGCCCACCACCTACTTCAACCTGACCTGTGGCATGTGTGGGAACTTCAACAACCGCAGAGACGACGAATACATGATGCCCAACGGGCAGCAAGCCGCAGACTCCAATGCGCTGGGGGAGAGCTGGCAGGTCCCAGACAGTGACCCCTCCTGCGGTGTCCCTGTCCCCTCCCCACCCTGCAGTGCAGAAGAGGAGAAGCTCTACAGGTCCGACCGGTTCTGTGGCATACTGACCACCAGGCCTAGCTCTTTTGAGAGTTGCCACGGCGTGATCAACCCCCAGGACTACTTTGACACCTGCTTGTATGACCTGTGTGCCCTGAATGGTGGCCAGGAGTTCCTGTGTGCTGCTCTGGAGGCCTATGCTGACGCGTGCCAGGCAGCTGGTGTGACTTTGCTTCCCTGGAGGAATGCTACCTTCTGCCGTGAGTACCTGCCTTGCCATTGCCAAAAGGGAAATGGGCCACACCCTGTGCTCTGAACATCTGGCCAAAGCGAGTCTTTGGTCTTCCCCTTCCCACAAGGCTGTCCGTGGTTGAAGCCTTGCTGGTCCTAATTTTCCCCTTCCCATTGCAGCCCTTCAGTGTCCCCCCAACAGCTACTATGACCCCTGCATGACCGGCTGTCCTGCCACCTGTGCTGACCGACAAGCCCCACAGAACTGCTCCAAGCCTTGTGTGGAGGGCTGTGCATGTAGCTCTGGTTTCCTCCTGAGTGGAGACACCTGTGTGCCCGAGGCCAACTGTGGCTGCCTCTTTGAGGGCAACTACTACACTGTGAGTGAAAACCCTGCCCTGGTTTGCACCCCTGCCAGAGCACTCCCCTGCCTGTACCTTCCTGCCTCATATGCTGAGGTTTGGTGTTTCCCCACCTGCAGGAAGGCGAATACTCAGTGAATGAGAACTGCACTCGCCGGTGCCGGTGTGAAGCCAAAGGCCAGATGGTTTGCTCTGCCTTGTCCTGTGGCGAGGATGAGGTCTGCAAGATCCAGGATGGCCAGAGGGGCTGTTACCCAGCCAGCACTGCCCTCTGCCACATCTACGGTGACCCACATTACAGCACCTTTGATGGGAAGCTCCACCACTTCCAGGGCTCCTGCAACTACACGGTGGTGACGGGCTGTGACAACTCCTCCATCGGGTTCAGTGTCACCACCCGCAACAAACATCGCGGCAGCCAGAGCTGGACGGCTCTGAACTCTGTGGCACTGTCCCTCGAAGGCCTCCACATTGCACTGCGCGAGCACAAGGCAGTCTACGTAAGCCCCTCATTTCTACATCTGGGAACACCAGATGCCCTGGACACCCTTAAATCCCCCTCTGTCCCCAGGGAGAGCTTGCTATTCCCTGAGCCTGCTGCATGACCACAGAAGAGCATGGCAGGGCTCTGAGAGGGGCAGATATGGCTGCTCGTTCAGACACAGATTCTTGGTTACTTTCTTGAGCTTCTGGTGTCCCATCTGTACAGTTGCTGCTGCCCTCATAGGCCTGGGCAGGGTTTCTCATGCCAGCAGTGCTTCTGGCTCACTGGCACTGGCACTACCCCAGTGAGGAACCGTGACCTCTCAGCAGAGGGCACCTCTTTATGCTTCTGTCTCCCTCTGTCCCCCTCCTCCAGATCAACGGTGCTCCGGTCTCCCTGCCTGCTTCTCCTGCCCCCGGTGTGACCATTTCCCTGAGCGGCTCCTACGTACGGGTTTCTACCAAGCTGGGCCTGCAGCTGCAGTTCAATGGGGACCATGAGCTCCTAGTGAAGGTGTCTGAGAAGTACAAGGGCAAACTCTGCGGGCTGTGTGGGACATACACTGGGAGCCAGCAGGACGACTTCATGCGACCCGATGGGGTGGTTGTGCCTGACTTCAATGACTTTGGAGCCAGCTGGATGGTGCCGGATGAGGAGTGGCTGTGAGTCCTTGTTCCATCATGCAGATGAAGGACAGAAGGGAGTGTGGGAGAGGGGAGCTATGAAGGGCATCAAGATGCGGAGGGTTGGTGATGGCAAGCACGGGGCAAGGGAGAAGAGGCAGGTTCCTGACCCCAGGGAGAGTGGGCCAAGCCGGGGCGGGATGCTTTTCCTAAGCTGCTTGGATCACAACTGCCTCAGTCACTTGTTTCTGTCCACATGAAACCAGGGATGGCAATGGTACCTGTGGGCCGTGTGTTCCGCCCTTCCAAGTGACAGCTATGGGTGCCTGTCTTAGTGAGGGAGCTGGACTGCAGAAGCTGAGGTTTTGGCTGGGGAGAAGGTCAGGAAATGCAGTGGCTGCTGTCAACAGGCTGCAGGGAACTCAGGGCCGTCTGTCTGCTTTGTAGGTGTGACCCATCCATCAGTCCACCTGCATCCTGCTCCCCTGATGAAGAGGAGGCAGCTAACAAGCAGTGTTCAATCCTCACACACCTCGGTGGCCCGTTCCAGCCTTGCCATGCAGTTCTGCCACCCAAGACGTACTTTGAGAGCTGTGTCTATGACCAGTGTGCCACGGGTGGCAGCACAGAGCAGCTCTGCAATGACCTGGGGGCCTATGCTGCAGCCTGTGCTGAGGCAGGCATTGCTCTGGGAGACTGGAGTGCTGGCACTGTTTGTGGTAAGTCTTCTGTCAACCTCCTTTGATTTCCTTGAATCTCAGAGTCAAGGCATGGGGCAGTTCCGGTGCAGGCTTCCCCACGTACCACATAACTAACCACTTTGCTGGGCTAGCCCTTGCGTGAAGAGACTCTTCCGGACAGGTGGAATCCCTGTCCTGCACTTCCTTTGCAATGGTGTGGGGGTGTTTGGGAAGCGTGCCACATCCCCATTTGGGAATAAATCCCCCTTATTAAGCATACCTTATCCACTTCTCTTTCACTCTGTTTCATCCACCAGCTCCTACAACCTCGCCCCCCTTGCCAGGCACTACAACGCGGCCTCCACATACAACAACATCACAGTCACCTGGGACAAGCACAGGTACTGTTGTCTCCCATCCGTGTTTCTTAGTGGCTGTGCTAAGCACTTCCCCTTGGCTGGCCACCCTTGCCTGTCCACGGGCATGCCACAGATGTACATGGATGTACCTGAGCCCTGCTGGACACCAGGAAAAGGTGGCCACACCCTCACTCTACAATTTCTGCTTTCCTTTCTGCACCATGTTCAGCTCCACCAACTGACTGCAATTTTGCCTGCACATTTGACAAGGACCTCTGTGGGTGGGTCCAGGCAGATTCCAGCAGCATTGACTGGATAAGGAACAAAGGCCCAACGCCCACGCCAAATACCGGCCCCTCGTCTGACCACACAACAGGAGGTAGGAACAGCAATCAGGACACTGGCAGAGGGGTGTCCCAGGGAAGACGGCAACAAACTTCTACAAGCGAACACAGGCCACATCTTTCCTGGCCTTCCTCCAGAGCAGCTCACCCAGTGTTGCCAAGGGCCAGAGGCTCCCTTTGGGAGGATTTCCAGCCCTGGCAATCAGTCCGTGCTACCCGCAGAGCAGGCGGGGACCTGCCATGCAGGGGAGAATGTAATGCACAGCTGGATGACCTGTCTATCTCTCAGGAAGAGGAATGGGTCTGTGTCTCTGTTACGACATACTGGCTTTTCCAGAAGCCAGAGATGAGGGTTCTCCAAATCTGCAGAGTCATGTGGAGACTGTGGCAATGCTTTGGGGGTGTTGCCATTGCCCAGTCCAAGGCCTACAGCTGCCATGGCCCTGAGAGCACATTCGTAGAGGCACTTGGGTCTGGGGAGGGTTGTGAAGGAGCTGTGCTTGCTCCCCCCTCCTTTTGCCTGCCTGAGACTGCAGCTGCGGTGCTCCCAGAACTGTGCTTGGGTTGTCCCTGGCTGCCTTGGGTAGCTCTGATGCATCTGTGACAGTGTGGCTCGTGCTTTGTTTCAGAGGGCTACTACATCTTCCTGCAAGGGACTGCTGATGCTCTCCCCGGCTTTGCGGCTCACCTGGTCAGTCCGGCATGTAGCTGGGAAGGAACACTCTGCTTCCGCTTCTGGTACCACATGTACGGAACTGCCGAAACAATGGCCCTGCGGGTGTATGTGCAGAAGGATGATGAGCTAGTGCTCGTCTGGCAAGAAGTTGGGAACCATGGAGACAGGTGGCACTTGGGACAGGTCACGGTGCAGACCACAGGAACCATGCAGGTAAGGCCACAGGCTCTCACTGCCACCTCAGAGGAACCGTGCTTTCTAGCGGCTCTTCACACATGCAGCAGGAGCTAATGCTGGGAACCATTCCTTCCCTCAGATTTTGCTGGAGGGAGAATGGGGTGAAGATGAGCGGAGCAACGTAGCATTGGATGATCTCTCCGTTGAAAAGGGATCCTGTGCAGGTACAAGGCTTGGCTTGGGGAAGGGCAGCTTGAGACATGTCACCGACTGAGGTGGCAGGCTGTGCTAGAGGCAGGAGCACAGCTTGTTTCTGGGCACAGAGGCAGACTGTGCCCGAGTCGGCTTTCCTCTGGGCGGCTGGAACTATGGCAATGCCTGCCGTCACTGTTTTAGTTCATGTGTTACAAGGCCCACAGGCAAGACATTGGCCACAGGTACTGAAGTGCCTTACCTGCTATTGTCACCCAGCTAAGCTGGTGGCAGAGCCCTTGAGTGGGACGGCTCTGCCTGAGATGGCACTCTTCAATCCCTGTCCTGGGCATGCCTGGTCATGGTGTTGGATACTTCAGAAGCGTGAGGGAATCAGCTGCCTGCAACAAAACTTCCCTGCTGGTGCACATCTCCTCTAACTCTCTCTTGTGCTAGGTCCGCCAACACCAACGTCCACGAGCCCTGTGCCAGGCACCACAACGCAGCCTGTACTCACCACCTCACCAACCAGACCCACTCCCACATCAGGTACTGCCACCTCCCATCCCCATCAGATTCTGCTTGTTGAAATATCTCATTTTGCTTCCTCCAGTGCCCACAATTCAGGATGGAGTGTCTGTACTGAAGGGGGGGTGTGTCTCCTCCTATATCCCAGCTCTGCTGGCGGTAGCATTTTTGCAGAGGCATAACAGTGCCATCCGTGCCCTGTGTCTCTTAGGTCAGAGTGTTGGCTTTTTCAGGAAGGGTGGGCTAGCTGCTTGCAACAAAGGCCCATGTTGACACTGACCACTTCTTCCTCTATCTCTCCATAGGTCCACTTCCTACAACACCCTCTACCCCACTTCCTAACATTACAACACAGACAACACCAAGACCACCACCAACAACACCTGGGATGACCTCAGGTACTGCTATTATTGGTAGAGTTCTGAGTCCTCTTCAAAACCCACACTGGGTATATGGTGCATTTGCATTTAAGGGCTGATATGTGACTGATTTCAGTCTCCCTCGATATTAAGACACATATAGAATCCTCTTCCCTTTCTAAAGGTTTGTGTGGCACAGCTGTGCTTCTAGCATGAAGGTGTTTGAGTAGCTTTGAACTGTATATCTGTTAAAATTAATAGTCTGATGATATAGATCGATAATAACTCTGCTTGTCCATAAAGCCAATAGACCAGTCATGAACCAGATGCTCTTTGAGCAAAGTGAGCTGGGGAGAAGAGGCAGTAGGAGGTGCTCAACTGAAAGTTTCCTCTGGTCTTTCCACTGTCAGGCACCTGTGTGGTGGAAGGAGATCCTCACTATCACACGTTCGACAAGCAGTTACACCATTTCATGGGCACCTGCACCTACACCCTCTCCAAGCTGTGTGAGAGCAACAGCTCCCTGCCCTCCTTCAACGTGGAAGCGGCCAATGAGCACAGGGGAGGCAACACCCGCGTGTCCTATGTCCGATACGTGGACGTTGATGTGGCTGGCCAGCGGATAAGGCTGGGGCAGGGTGGAGTGGTGACGGTAAGCTTGAGGGGGAGACACTGTGGGACTGTGGAAGAGGAGAGAACTGTGCCAAATGGGCTGCTCCAATCCTGTCTCGATTCTTGTTCTTCCAGGTCAATGGAGTGGCAGAGATCCTGCCTTGCAGCCCATCCGCGGGCGTGCAGGTCTTGTCCAGCGGGTTCTACACCATGGTCATGACAGACTTTGGCTTGAGAGTCAAGTTTGATGGGAAGCATCGGGTGGAGGTGACACTTCCGAGCACCTTTGGGCAGAAGGTTTGTGGCATGTGTGGGAACTACAACGGGCTGGCAGCAGATGACTTCCAGAACCCAGAAGGGGCAATGGAGCCAGACTCCACCAGCCTGGGCAACAGCTGGGAGGTGTCCAACAACAGCAGGTGGGTATGGCCCCCAGCAGCCCTGGGGACACACTGGGCAAGGGAAGGAGGAGGAGGCACCAGGAGAAGTCCACAAATGACTCAGGGCCCTTCTGCCTGTCTTTCCACAGCTGCTCAGCCGGACCTCTGCCCACCCCAGCCTGCAACGAGACCGACAAGCAACTCATCGGCAGCAGCCAATTCTGTGGGCTCCTCACTGACACCAGTGGCCTGTTTCAAGCGTGCCACGCTGTGCTGAACCCCAGCAACTACTTTGACACATGCTTCTACGACCTGTGTGAGCTGGGGCTGGACCGTGAGGCCCTGTGCAAGAGCTTGCAGTCCTATGCAGATGCCTGCCAGTCACTTGGTGTCCAGATACCTGTGTGGAGGAACGCAACCTTCTGCCGTAAGTCCAGACAGGGTACCACGGATCAGTACACTCAGGAAAACACAGGACAGGATTGGAAGAGTGAGCTGGGGAATAAGATCTATTCTCCCTATTGGCTGTAGGGATTTACAGGTAGTTATCAGTATTAGAGGCACCATTTTCTGTTTCATTCTGATCGGGTGGGACTGACAACACAAGTGGAGCCAAAGGGACCATAGAGAAAATAGAGACAGGTACTTCCTCAAAGGGGAATATTCAGCAGAAAGCAGTATTCTGTTCTCCAAGTAATTGCCTGGTCTTCTGTCTCGGCAGCGATCACTTGTCCATCCAACAGTCACTACGAGCCCTGTGCTGCAGCCTGCCCTGCCACCTGTGTTGACCCAATGGCTCCTGTTACCTGCAGCCTGCCGTGCGTGGAGGGCTGTGTGTGTGACAGTGGGTACCTGCTCTACAATGACCGCTGCGTGCCCAGCCAGCAGTGTGGGTGCTGGCACAATGGGCAGCACTACCCCGTGGGCTCTGAGTTCTGGACGGACGACACCTGCTCCTCCAAGTGCACGTGTCCTGCACGGGGAAGCAAAGTCCAGTGCTTCAATGCCTCCTGCCCTGAGGGCCTGTACTGTGGGGTGCAGAACGGGAAACCTGTGTGCCTCGAACACTCCTACGGCATCTGCCACGTCCACGGAGACCCCCACTACAAAACCTTTGACAAGGTGACGCACAACTTCATGGGCAACTGCACCTACACGCTGGCCAAAGTGTGCTCCAACATCACCTCCCTGCCCTACTTCAACGTGGAGGCCAAGAACGAGCACCGTGGCAACACCCGAGTGTCCTACGTGCGCGAAGTGGTGGTTGAGGTGTACGGACAGCGCGTTGTCATCCTCAAGCAGCAGAAGAGCCACGTGCTGGTAGGCAGTGGGGCTGGCATGGGCATGATGCGGCTACAAGGCAGGGCTGGCTTCTCCTGGCGGGGCCTGGCACGTACCAGGTGGGAGTGGGCTCCCCTGAAGGCACTGGGTCGCTTTGTTTTCCCTTTCAGGAGAGGCTGGGGGAGGAAGAGGCAAATGGGAATCATGGGCCATGTTGAGCAGAGTGCAGAACACAGCACACAGCTCTGCGAGTCCCAGGGGTGTGGGGGTGTGAGGACATCCCAGGCAGCTGTTTGCCGTGCCGGGGCCGGCAGCTGCTTTCCCTGGGCAGGAGCAGCCAGGAAGGCCGGGGACAGGCTCGGGGCCCACTGGGGTGTGTGTCCCGTAGGTGAACGACGTGCGCCAGACGTTGCCGGTGAGTGCAGCGGGAGGGGCCATCACGGTGAGCAAGAGTGGTCGCTACATCGTCCTGGAGACAGACTTCAACCTCAGAGTGTCCTACGACACTGACCACTCGGTGGAGGTGAAGGTGCCCACCACCTACTTCAACCTGACCTGTGGCATGTGTGGGAACTTCAACAACCGCAGAGACGACGAATACATGATGCCCAACGGGCAGCAAGCCGCAGACTCCAATGCGCTGGGGGAGAGCTGGCAGGTCCCAGACAGTGACCCCTCCTGCGGTGTCCCTGTCCCCTCCCCACCCTGCAGTGCAGAAGAGGAGAAGCTCTACAGGTCCGACCGGTTCTGTGGCATACTGACCACCAGGCCTAGCTCTTTTGAGAGTTGCCACGGCGTGATCAACCCCCAGGACTACTTTGACACCTGCTTGTATGACCTGTGTGCCCTGAATGGTGGCCAGGAGTTCCTGTGTGCTGCTCTGGAGGCCTATGCTGACGCGTGCCAGGCAGCTGGTGTGACTTTGCTTCCCTGGAGGAATGCTACCTTCTGCCGTGAGTACCTGCCTTGCCATTGCCAAAAGGGAAATGGGCCACACCCTGTGCTCTGAACATCTGGCCAAAGCGAGTCTTTGGTCTTCCCCTTCCCACAAGGCTGTCCGTGGTTGAAGCCTTGCTGGTCCTAATTTTCCCCTTCCCATTGCAGCCCTTCAGTGTCCCCCCAACAGCTACTATGACCCCTGCATGACCGGCTGTCCTGCCACCTGTGCTGACCGACAAGCCCCACAGAACTGCTCCAAGCCTTGTGTGGAGGGCTGTGCATGTAGCTCTGGTTTCCTCCTGAGTGGAGACACCTGTGTGCCCGAGGCCAACTGTGGCTGCCTCTTTGAGGGCAACTACTACACTGTGAGTGAAAACCCTGCCCTGGTTTGCACCCCTGCCAGAGCACTCCCCTGCCTGTACCTTCCTGCCTCATATGCTGAGGTTTGGTGTTTCCCCACCTGCAGGAAGGCGAATACTCAGTGAATGAGAACTGCACTCGCCGGTGCCGGTGTGAAGCCAAAGGCCAGATGGTTTGCTCTGCCTTGTCCTGTGGCGAGGATGAGGTCTGCAAGATCCAGGATGGCCAGAGGGGCTGTTACCCAGCCAGCACTGCCCTCTGCCACATCTACGGTGACCCACATTACAGCACCTTTGATGGGAAGCTCCACCACTTCCAGGGCTCCTGCAACTACACGGTGGTGACGGGCTGTGACAACTCCTCCATCGGGTTCAGTGTCACCACCCGCAACAAACATCGCGGCAGCCAGAGCTGGACGGCTCTGAACTCTGTGGCACTGTCCCTCGAAGGCCTCCACATTGCACTGCGCGAGCACAAGGCAGTCTACGTAAGCCCCTCATTTCTACATCTGGGAACACCAGATGCCCTGGACACCCTTAAATCCCCCTCTGTCCCCAGGGAGAGCTTGCTATTCCCTGAGCCTGCTGCATGACCACAGAAGAGCATGGCAGGGCTCTGAGAGGGGCAGATATGGCTGCTCGTTCAGACACAGATTCTTGGTTACTTTCTTGAGCTTCTGGTGTCCCATCTGTACAGT